>NW_026652297.1:4032733-4299974 GCF_009828535.3 Hylobates moloch | reverse complement strand
GCTGGGACTACAGGCGCCTGCTGCCACACCTGGCTAATTATTTGTATGTTTTGTAGAGATGGGGTTTCGCCATGTTGCCCAGACTGGTCTTAAACTCCTGGCCTCAAGCAATCCTCCCACCTCAGTCTCTCAAAATGCTGGCACTATACACATTAGCCACTGCGCTTGGCCTCAACAGTATTTTCTTGATATATATTTCAGTGCATTATTTTCTAATATATATTAGAAAGAATATTAGAATGAGATAGATTCTTTCATTAATTTTTTTTTTGAGACGGATTTTTGCTCTTGTTGCCCAGGCTGGAGTGCAATGGTGCAATCTTAGCTCACTGCAACCTCCCAGTTTCAAGCGATTCTCCTGCCTCAGCCTCCTGACTAGCTGGGATTACAAGCGTGCGCCACCATGCCTGGCTAATTTTATTTTTATTTTTAATAGAGACAGAGTTTCACCATGTTGGCCAGGCTGGTCTTGAGCTCCCAACCTCAGGTGATCTGCCTGCCTTGGCCTCCCAAAGTGCTGGGATTACAGGCATAAGCCACCCCACCTGGCCGAGATAGATTCTTTCTAATATATGTTAGAAAGAATACTGGCTTTCTAAATTCTTTTAAATTCAGAACACTTTTCTTCCCAGTCTAATTTATCTCCTCCACTGAAAAAAAAATGTAAAACAATTCAACTTTTTGTCAGTACTAAACAGAGGACAACACATCATTACCAACCATCACAACCTTCTGTGATTCCAACCCTGTAAAAAGAAACATCCTGTAATTTCCTCCTTCAAAATCAGAACTAAACCCAAGAAGATCAGTGCAGAAGTGCATTCTAATAATAGTCCACTCCCACTACTAATGGAAAGGCTGAAGGCTTCACAAACCTTTTCAAAGAACACTTGGATGTAATTTTGAAGTCACGAACAGTTCTGTTTCTCTAAGTAGGCATTTTTCAGAGGACTGCCTCCAGTTAGAAATCCTAAAACTGAAGAGCACCAGTGAAACTTGAAGATGGTTCAGAAAAGAACAGCTGAAATGACTGAAAGCCTGGGAGATCCTTCTAGTGAGGGGGTGCTAGAGGAACCAAATGTATTTACCTCATTTGGTTAGATAAGAAAGAGAGAGGACTTAGAAGAATTCACTGCTCGACACTGTAGGTATTTTGCTTACAGTGTTGAGAGAGCTAGAGTGGTAAGAGTACTACTGGCCTGGCATGGTTGCTCACGCCTGTAATCCCAGCACTTTGGGAGGCTGAGGCAGGTGGATCACAAGGTCAGGCATTTGAGACCAGCCTAACCAACATGGTGAAACACCATGTCTACTAAAAATACAAAAATTAGCCAGGCGTGGTGGTGCGTGCCTGTAATCCTAGCTACTCGGGAGGCTGAGGCACAAGAATCACTTGAACCTGGGAGGCAGAGATTGCAGTGAGCCAAGATCACGCCGCTGCACTCCAACCTGGGTGACAGAGCGAGACTCTGTCTCAAAAAAAAAAAAAAAAAAAAAAAAAAAAAAAGAATACTCCTATGTTGAGTGCAAAAAAAAAAAAAAAAAAAAAAAAGAATACTCCTATGTTGAGTGCTTTATACCTATTATCTTTTTAACAGCCTTCCAGTAACTCAGGAGGCAGATTATTAGTGCTATTACTCCCATTGCACAGTTGACGAAAACTGAGGCTTAAGTAACTTGCACAAGGCCACATAGCTAGTAACAGTTGAGCTGCAACTTGAACTCAGGCTGGCTCCAGAACCCTATCACTCACTCGCCACACCATACTGCCTTAAGAGCAGAAACATCCAACTGCCCATAAGGATATGCAAAAATGAGGACATATAAACAAACAAGATTTTGAAACTCATCACTCCAGAGATTATAAATGCAAATGGAGTGTCTTACTGGGATAGACATAGTTCCACCCAACAGCTAAAAGCTAAATTAGAATGGCTTCAGGGGTCTCTCTCTTTTTTTTTTTTTGACAGTGATTCAAAGGATGATTTTTATTCCTTATACCATTTGGAAAACAGGTGACATAAAGAGGATTAACATCCTGATCAAATAACTATCTGATATCTTGGGAGTTTTAGCTACCCAATTAGGGAATGAACTTTGGCCAATTAGGGAAAAATAGAGTGCTACAATTCCGGTACTCACAAATTATAATAGTCAGGTAAACATTTATATCATAGTGATTCTATATAGGTAAAGAGGTAGGCAGAATGTACATAGAAAACTTCTGAACTGTCTATCTTTTGCTGTCTAGTGATGGAATTTCTAAATATATTTTGTTCTAGTGCCTGATAGAAAATTACCTCAAGGAAGTAGAGACCTTTTGAGAAATCTAAGATAGCAATGTGCTAGTGTTTCCTAACATGTGCTCTGTGGGACACTTAAATAGGCAATGCATCTCAAAAATGGATTCCATGTTCAAAATAGAGTCCCACATATCAACATCATATTAAAGGCTCAGAGAAGTTTAACAATAAAGAAGTCGGTTTAACTTGGGTTAACCAGCACTTCCCAAATACACTGGCTACAGAATCATTTCTTTTTTTTTAACACCTATATATCACCCATTGAACCGGTATTTTACTGAACACAGTACAGCAGACTGTTTAAAACTCACATCCTGGTAACTTTCACTACTTGAAATTACAAAGTGCTTTTGTTAATTGCATATTTTTGCTCAGCCATCTTAGAATTGTGTGCCACGTGAGGACAGGGACTCATCTGTCTACAGACTTCCTGCACTCGTAAATTTTTTTTTATGTTTTAATAGACTTTGATTCCTTCAGTGTTCTGATAACTACAGAATCTCTGATCATGACTCCAAGGAAGACAAGGGCCCCTGCACCCAGTTGGTGCTATGCTACGCAGTGGGGATATTGCATGAACAGAACAGATACGGTTCCTGCCAAGGCAGAGCTGACATTTTATTGAGGAAAATACACCATTAGGTACTTAAACCAGCAATAGAGAGAATATTTTTCTTTTTCTTCTTTTCTTTTTGTTTTTTGTAGAGGAAGGGTCTCCCTGTGTTGCCTAGGCTGGTCTTGAACTCCTGGGCTAAAGCGATTCTCCCACCTTGGCCCTCCCAAAGTGCTGGGATTGCACCGCACCAGGCCAAGAATATTTTCCATTGTAAATGTATAAATTAGTAAATGAAGTTTACCTCAATCCCATGTGTGTTTTAGGTGGTGTGAGCTGTACCTTGCATGCTTACCCTCTGGCTACTTGCAAGAGGCAGGCTGGAGACAGTGGTGTGCTGGTAAACGACCAGCTGGGGAAGGGGAGGTGGTTTGATTTATAGCATTTGCAGATTTCCATGATGCAAATACTTCCGCCACATTGGATTTCAAAACATCCAGGTGATGCCAAGTAGCTTCCTGGAAATTTAAGCGTCTGCTCTCGGTAGCTGCTGCCAGCGGCTCCAGCACACACCACTGGTTCTAGCCCTTCAAAGCAAGTTTAGCCATCATTCTTCTCATCACAGACTTTTGAGTTTCACAAGCTAAGTAAAAGAATTTTTAAAAATTAGAGAAAGACTAACTTTCTGAAATCTTTTTTCTTCCCTTCTTTCCTTCCTTTTTCCCTTCCCTTTTTCCTTCCTTCTTTTACCAAAGACACTAAAAAAAAAAAAAATTACAATCTACAAATACCATCATTTCATAAAAGAAAGGATATTTTAATTTTTTTAAAGTGGGAATAACATAATTTCAGAATAAAGATTAGTCCTTTAAATTTAATGAATCCAGATCTATGAAAATTTTATTACCTTACTTATTTTTCTAATTTTATTATGAACTAGGGAAAGTTTTATGTATGCATTGGAATGTTTTTGGCTACAAGTGAAAGAAACCTGGCAGTGGGTTAAGTAACCTGGAGTTATTTTTCTTACCTAGCAAGAGGTCTAGGTAAGTAGACCTAGACCTCTTGCTGGCAGTAGTTCAACTGTGTAGTAATGCTATCAGACTCCTACCTTTTCCCTAGCTTTCCTTTCCACCAGCTTTAGCTTGTAAACTTGTTTCCTCATGTTTGTAGCCTCATAGTCACAAGATGTTGCTGCATCTCCAGGCAGATGAAAGGCAGGAGCAAAAGGCCTTTATATGGATTGAATTGTGTCCCCAAAAAAGATATGTTGATATCCTAACCCAGATACCTGTGAATGTGGCCTTATTTGGAATGCAAATGTAATTAGTTCAGATGAGGTCATATTGAACCAGGGTGGGCCCTAATCCAATAACTGATGTCCTTACAAAAAGAAAAAATACAGACAGACACAAGAGGAGAACGCTATGTGAAGGCAGAGACACACACAGAGGGAAGACAGCCTGTGAAGAAGGAGGCAGAAGTTGAAGTATTGAAGCTGCAAGCCGAGGAATGCCAAGTATTGCTGGTGTAGGAGAGAAAAATAATTATCTTTTCTGTACCCATCTTAGGTTCTCTAGCTAGGGAAAATTAGACTACATATTAGAGTGGCCCGGCATGGTGGCTCACGCCTATAATCCCAGCACTTTGGGAGGCTGACGTGGGTGGATCACTTGAGGCCAGCAGTTTGAGACCAGCCTGGCCAACATGTTGAAACCCCATCTCTACTGAAAATACAAAGATTAGCTGGGCTTGGTGGCAGGCACCTGTAACCCCAACTATTCAGGAGGCTGAGGCAGCAGAACTGCTTGAACCTGGGAGGTGGAGGTTGCAGTGAGCTGAAATCGTGGTACTACTACTCCAGCCTGGGCAACAGCAGAGCTAGTCTCAGTCTCAAAAAAAAAAAAAAAAAAAAAAAAAAAAAACCAAGAGAAAAACAAACAAGTTTATTGAAATATGCATTGCACATACACACAGGAGTATTCAGTAATGAGTAATTCAAAGGAATGGTTAGAACTTGAACTTAGCCTGGTGCAGTGGCTCACACCTGTAATCCCAGCACTTTGGGAGGCCAAGGTGGGCAGATCACGAGGTCAAGAGTTCGAGACCAGCCTGACCAACATGGTGAAACCCCATCTCTACTAAAAATATAAAAATTAGCCAGATGTGGTGGCACGCCCCTGTAATCCCAGCTACTCAGGAGACTGAGGCAGGAGAACTGCTTGAACCCAGGGGGCAGGGGTTGCAGTGAGCCAAGATCACGCCCCTGCACTCCAGCCTGGGCAACAGAGTGATACTCCGTCTAAAAAAAAAAAAAAAAAAGACCTTGAACTTACATAGAATTGAGCAAAGAACAATAATTTTGTAGGGAAGCGGCAAGACAAAGGAAAATGACTTTGAGCTTCTAGGGGCAGCAAATTGTGGGAAGGCAAATATATGGGGAAACTTATGGTAGATGAGGGCTAGTTAATACGTTTTGTTTTTGTAGATTCCTCTGGATGACATCTTGTCTCCAAGATGTCATCTTGTGATAAGGTGTTATCCCTTTATGTTATCCCTTTACTGGTAGGGGGGTAGAGGGGTACACTTTCACAAGGGGAGCTTATGTTCTGTTTTCAGGCAGATAGGAGGTGGACAGAGACCTCATCCCGGGTCTGCTTTTTCTCAGTTACCTTCAAGTCAAAATAATCCATATGCCAGAGTGGCATATTGTGGGGTGGCATAATCCAAACCCCTTCATTGGCAAGCATCAGAAGCAGGAAGAGACAAGAAAGGGTTTTTTCCCCTACAGCTTTCAGAAGGAGCATGGCCCTGCTGACACCTTATTTCAGTCTGAGGGCCTTCAGAATTGTGAGATACTACATTTCTTTTGTAACCTACCCAGTTTGTGATACTTCATGATGGCAGCCCAAGGAAATTAATACAGCACAAAATCTTGTCTTTACTTAGGATATCTCCTGCTGATTTCTTTTTATATCCTATTGGCCAGAACAAGGTCAAATGCCCAAACCAAGAACAACCAATAGACAAGGGGAAGGAGATTTCCATGACTGGTTAGGCCTATCCTGGAGTCGGGGACCACTCTCCTTGGAAGCAAAGATCTCTCCTTACCACCTGAACACACTGAAAGAAGGGAAAATGGCTCTTGGGGAGGTAATGGGTACTGACTATCACACTTGAAGGTGGACCGTTGTGCTGCTCTGTGAACTTTAGAAATGCTGCCCTACTTAACAGTGTTTGAGATTCATCTGAAAACAGATCTTTACATTCTCCAGAAGCACTCAGGAGTGTAGGTAAAGGATCCAGGTGGATAGCTCCAGGGTAAGAAGTTAGAAATGCTGACAGTATCTGAGAGATAGTGTTCATAGGGAGAGACCGTGGGATCTTATCTAAAACTAAGAAATGGATGGTAAATGTAGTGAAAAGGAAGCGTCAGGAAATTGGAAATCTCAGGGAGGAGAAAAGGCAGGTGAAATGATCTGGTACTGATGAAAATCCCCCATCTCTACATCAAGGGGATTATTAACTCAGTTTCAAAAATCGAGAACAAGAGAGAAAAAGAGAAATAGGGATGCTGTTTTAACTATAGGCAGCAGTGTATAGAAAGACATATTTTTAATCTTTCATCAGTGAAAGTGTAAACAGTTAAATCCAGCACTAAATAATAAATGTGTCAATATTTTAAAATATATTTTTTCACAGCTAACATTAGAACTAAACATGCTAATGAACTCAGCACCAAGGGCTGGAGGTGATGGAGAGAACACTTCATCTCCCAGGCAACTCCCAACTCTGCAAGTTCTAGAATTCCTAAACATTAAATTTTCTTCATTGAAGACATATTTGGGAACTACAGCTTCATCATAAGGCAGCCAAGTCTTGTGATTTATGGGTTAAAGGAAAGTTATGCTTCTCCTGGGGTCTTCCTCTACATTTCAACCCACACAGGCCTGGGTCAAAATGTAGATGAAGACCCCAGGAGGAGCCAAACTTTCACCTGAGCCTCTTCCACCTGGGCCTGTCCTTTATCCTACCAGCTCCAAGAACAGGACTGTAATTGGTCAACTGATCTACCTGCATCTTCCTGACTGCAACAAGTTCTTTGCCCTATAGCTGCTTTATTTCTACAGTTTGTCTTACCTGGAAGCACCTCTTCCTTCTTGGAGTCCCTTCTGTTCCCCAGACATACCTCTGTCATGGCACCATAGCATTTTGTGGCTTTTAAAAATTACATGTCTTATCTCCCCTTACTAAGGACTTTGGGGACAGTGATCATGCCTTAGTTATCTTTGGTTCCCAGCATGTGACACCGTTGGGGTCTCTTAAATGTTGGATGAATTAATAAATTATTAAAGGCTAATCTCAGGGGGGAATAGAATATGTCATAAATTCCTCAGCTGGAACTCATAGGGATCAATGATGTCCCGCACAAAAGCCCTATAGGGACAAGAATTCAGGAAGGGTGTTAGCTGCAAATCTTCCTGGCCTATGGAGAAGCATGGAATATACTGTGAGCCATATATATCCTTGAAGCTAATCTAATCTATCTCAATGAAATTATATGCTTAGGTATTGTCATCTCGCTTTCTAATGTGTAACTTTTGCTTTCCTTGGAAATTGAAAGGATTTGAGCCATTTCTTATGTAGTTTCAGGACCATGTTGGTTCTCAGAGTTAAGGACTTCCTTTTTTCAATGTGTACCTGAACATCCAGAAGTTAAAAACAAGAGTAGCAGAGTCTTGCAGATGCAAACATAGTACAGAAGTTCACATCCATCGCCCAAATTGAAACGTGAAATATAAGCTGTAGCCATCCAGTTCCACTGCAGTGCTGGAGCAGAGGAGAAGGAGTTGGGATGAATGTGAAGAACTCAGAGGACCATTGGGAGCATATTCATTTCACTCATTCTCCATAAAAAACAGGCATGTTGCTGGTAACCTGGACTTTTTCCAACCCTGGCTACACAATTGCTGGATTTAGGTGCCAGACTCATGTTGCTTCTCATTGCAAAATGCCCCCACATGTCATTTTGCCCCATTTTCATTTCTGCTTCTGATTAGGTCACTGTGAACTTTCTCTCCATGTTTACTCAAAGTACCAGAAATATGTAGGGACAGCCTCCACTTACCTCGAGATTTCCTACTGTTCATGATTCAGCTCACTTTGCTGTTCTTTTTCATTTCCTCTACCTTACATTTTGATTGTTTTTTATCTTCTTTTTCTTCAGCTTTATTGCTTGTTTCATTGGTTCTTAGCCCAGCATCTGGAAGTGACCCTGAGAAGTTGTCTAAGCAGAAAAGCATGCACTGTGTTTTTAGATTGTTCAAGACAGGGCTGCCATTACCCCATTGCATGCCTTTGTGCAAAGTGGAAAAATGTGTCCTTTTCTCTGAGGAGATGCAGCCCTACGCTAGGGTACATGGCTTGGTTAGCAGAAGGCAGACTGATTTCAAAATCAAGTCTATTGTGCATTCTTGTGCCGTGAATGGAGAGGTGCAGCCCTGTTTAGAGAAGAGCCTGTAATCTTGCTTAAATAAGTCACTACAGCAACTATTATCTCACAGTGAAAATGTTCCTCTTTAAAGGCCGCTTAATAAATGAATGACCTTGGACACACATTGATTTCCTCACTTTTCAGTAGTTTACAAGATCCCTGAACACCATTCAAGACATATTAGTGGCTTTCTGCTGCCACTAATATCAAATGCAAAACACCATGGACTTACTTGCAAGGTCTTATTTGCACTTTCAGCATAGCACCATGGACTTATTAGCACACTTTAGTGTTATATTACCATCTCACACTTGTCTTCATTTCAGCAAACAATTAATAAACATGGACTAGGAGCCAAACTCTTGAAGCACAACTTTGGTTTATCACCAGCTTGGCATTTTCACTTCATCTAACCCTATTTACAAAATGCATATCCTTGAAACTTCCAAACAGAAGACTCTGGGGATGTTTGGCAAAACCTCAGCATAACTTCTGCTGCTCCAGGCTTGGGATCCACAGAAGAGCTGCCTCTTGGGTCAGCCTCTCCAGCCCTGCTCGGCTCCTCCCTTGGCCACTCCCCATCCCACAGACCCTCCTCTATGCACTGTGCTCAGACACCTGCCTGAAGTGCACAAACTAGTTCAGTATCACTTGAGGGAATCTCTAGGTATAAATTCTACACAGAAGAAAAATGTTAATACTCTATTTGCATAGTGTTTTGTTATTTAGGAAATGCTTTCACGCTTTCACATGCATTAGCTTGTGTAATCCTGAGTTGGAATAATCAGCCAAAAAGCAAAAATGCATACAATTCAGTCGTCTTTCAGTCTATCACACCCTGTTCTTTCCATGGAGCTGGTTGGTTCATAAAAGGGAGCAAGTGAAAGCCTGCCCCACTGTGGCCCCAGTTCTGGGCTTCAGTTTCCAAAATAGATACAGACCTCACCCAAGTTCCATCTGTTCTAACCCACTCCCTCCTTGTCCTGGTCTCCAACCTTTGGCCCCCATGCATTCACTCTGGTCGCCTCTTCGAGGCGTTTCTTCCTCCAGCTCCCTGCAGGCTAAGGATGAAGTGGTTTCTCTCAATTCCCTTTGTACGAGAAACACAAAGTTCTTGATGCCTACACCAGTTTCAGTGGGAAACCCTCTTTATAGCAGCTATGCAAATCCCGCGTCTGGGATACGTGTGACTCATTTACACAGAATATTCAAACAACAATAGTAACACTAACTCATGCTTACTGCTTTCTGTGTGGCAGGCATGGCACTCTGTGCTCTCTGCATGTTATCTCATACTGTTGTAGATTTAGGTTGAGTACCTGATGCCAGTAAGCCAAACACTGACACATCAGTGCTTAGGAGCACAGAAAGGTTATTCAAATTGGCTACAGCATGAGGATGCGAGAGGCATCTCTCAAACCCCACCTGTCTTTGAACATAACTGGGGGGCTTTTACGAGTAAGGTAGATATGTGGGAGGTGAGATTCTCTGATGATGAAAGCTTCTTGTGTCCTTCGGCCAATCAAACTTCTGGATGCCATCAATCGAACTTCAGGATGCCATCAAGGGTCTCCATGACCTAAGGATCATTGTTCTTTAAAAGAAAAACCAGTTCATTAATCTTGCAGGCAGCCCCTGGGGGTTAGGATATGAAGTTAATCACTTATTAATGACTACCCTCTAACGAAATGACTATGTGCAAGCAAACATGCATGGAGGAAGACAAGGACAAAGAAAGAGGAAGAAGTAAAATGAACATCTTATGATTTTTATAATATAGGCATGGTGACATCACCTTCCCAACAGACACACAGGGCTACTATGAGTATGCCCATTTACAGGTGAGGTTGAATTGAAGCGGTTTTTACAAAGGGACACTACTGACCCTAAAGCCCTGAGCTGTCTGTTTCCAGACTTTTTTCACTCCTTTATCTTCTGCCAGCTTTACAACTCTGTACATTTAATTCCTCAGAGACCACAATTTTTGTTTAAAATCTCTAAGTTTCTTCCTAATTCTATACCCCAGCGTCAGCATTCAGCAGTTCTATAAGATCTCAAAAGATTATTTCTCCCAAATCCTCACCTTGACCCTCCCCAGGCAAACGTTCACATATTCACAACCCAATGCATTCACTTTACTCTCATCCTAGGCAAATTGGGGGAAGTCATGTTTCCATTGCAATCCGGAAGAAGAAATATTCACCGCAGGCCTGCCTCTCTCCACCCAGGACTTGGGCATGGTCATTGTCCAGTCTTTGCCCTAAAGCAGAGGTTTTCAGCCCAGGTTGCACAATAGATTCCCCTGGGAACCTTCATAAAGCTGGACACCTGGGCTGCTCACCCTGAGGAATTGAGGCAGAATCGCTGAGGGTGCAGCCTGGACACAAACGTTTTGGGTGTTTTTTGTTTTTTTTGTTCTGTTGTGTTGTGTTTTTTTAGGACCTGGTGATTCTAATGAGAATCACTTGCCTGCCTTTCTCTTTGCCAATCTGAGTCCATTACCATTTTCTTGAGCTAACTCAGACATCATTTTCTCCAGATACTCTATGGGAGCACCTAACATGGCGCTTGCCACAGAAATGATTGATTGTTTTCTCTCTGTACATCCTCATTAACTCCAACTCAATAGAACACCAATTTAATTTGCCTAACAGGCACTGTGCTGAGGATTTTTCATGCATTATTTCATTTAACCATCATTCCTTGGGACAAGTACTATCATTAACCCCAACTGAGGAAACTAAGGCTCGGAGAGATTAATTTGTCTAAGATCACAAAGAAAATGTATTTTGGTGAAACCATTCAAGCCTAGCTCCAATGTCCATTCTTCTTTCCTCACGTCTACATGAGACCTTCCTTATCCCTATATTTGCAAGCAGAGTACATTATTCTGGGCTCACTGAATGCTTTATGCACACAGATATGTTAGCGCTTCTCCCATTGTATTTTGCTAATTGATTTTGCATGTCTCTCCTAGCTGACTGCAAAAAATGAATTCAAGGGCTGTATTCTATTTGTCTTATTACTCTCAGCACTTACTGTAGGGCTTAACAATTAGTAGACTCTCATATGTACCAAAACATGAACTCTCAAATTTGTTGTATCCTCAGAGAGGTTAAGTAATTGACTCATGTTCACACAGGAAGTACAAAGTGAGACCGGATTTTGCATTCCGGCATCTGACCGTCCCCACTTCCTGTGAGCATCACTGTCCACTCAGTTGTTCAAGCCAATGCAGAAACCAGGGAACCATTCTTCATAATAATTCCCTGCTCACAATTCCTACCCCCTTCCCCTTTTCCACTCCAGTCATTGTTTCAGCCCATCACCTTCTCACCAACCCTCAATCGCCATGGTAATTCAGATTACTGCCTTCACTCACCTGGATTACATACAATAGTTAGGGTATAGGATTTTGGCTGACCCCCAAAACAAAAGATTAAAAATTATGGTTGACTTTTATAAACTACAAGCATGTCTTACAATTTCCCTTAGAAACAAAGATATACTTGTGTCCACTCAGCCCTGAGTAGCTTCAATCATGGTTCTCTGGTAAGTTAGAATTATATTTTCTCCCTGTGACATAAATTTCAGTATAAGGATCAGCAGCATTGCTCCAGTCCTATAAATCATATGAGGCAACCAAATAGTCTCCAAGATTCTAGCTCATTTGCTGTTCATCTGTTTTAAGATTGCATTTCACCAGTTTATTTCAGGGTGTATGCCATTTTGGCCCCAGTTTTGATAACTGCAGATTGTTGTTATTTTAAAGCCATTTCATTGCTCAGTCTTGCTGGGGCTGGGGCCCTGCCTTGCTCTTGCCCTCACTAAGCTGCATTCTGGTTTCCTGCCTACCTCCCTTGACTTTGAATAAATATCACATGCTCTTGCTGTGCTTTTGCTGTGCTCTGCCACCTGCAGGGCCCTTGGTCATACTGTGTTGAGACCTCCCTGCAGGACTGGCTGCTTGCCCTTTGCAGCCAGCATTTTTCAGATAACTTCCCTCCATGCTCCTGAAACACATCTGTCTCCCCACTGCCTGCCTCCTCTCAGGGATAGGTCTTTTTTTATTTTTTTATTTTTTGAGATGGAGTCTCACTCTGTCGCCCAGGCTGGAGTGCAGTGGCACGATCTCAGCTCACTGCAACCTCCACCTGCTGGGTTCAAGTGATTCTTCTGCCTCAGCCTCCTGAGTAGCTGGGGTTACAGGCGCGCAACACCACGCCCGGCTAATTTTTGTATTTTTAGTAGAAATGGGCTTTCACCATGTTGATCAGGCTGGTCTCGAACTCCTGACCTTGTGATCCACCCGCCTAGGCCTTCCAAAGTGCTGGGATTACAGGCGTGAGCCACTGCACCTGGCTGGGATGGGTCTCTTTACAGGTACTGGAACTAATTTAGAACCATAAATGTCCCTTTGATAGCTACTTACTGCAAACACAAGAGAAATTTCCTTAGTGTAAAGAAAATCAATCATTTTTGGCAAACTACTTAGACTTTCAACAGTGAAGCTTCTCAGAATATTGAGGTCTCCTGCTCTTCTGGGAACTGTGGGACAAAGTACTCCAGTTAATATTCTCAGATGACATGCCAAGAAGAAAGGTCACACCAGTAGGAGTTCCATGTGCTATTTAAAGAATAGACCTTAGATGGGAGAAGCAGCAATATGTGGCCAGGGTTTTAATGAGGGAGAGAAAAGTGCCATGTGGCTAAATTCGATAGTAAATGAAATTGTTGTGTTCAGAAACAACACTGGCCACTTATCGTGTTTCATAATTCCTCTTCTTTAAAGTTATTATCTTCATTTTGAGTATTGTGAATTATTTATTAGTATTATATATTTAACTTGTTAAATGAAGAAATGTGTTCTTGTATGAGATGGGGGAAGAAAAGCCTGTTTTAGTCTTTTAGAATTCATCTTTAGAAATATTTCTAAAAGTAGGCTGGGCGTGGTGGCTCAGGCCTATAATCCCAGCATTTGGGAGGCAGAGGCAGGTGGATCATGAGGTCAGGAGTTTGAGACCAGCCTGACCAACAAGGTGAAATCCCGTCTGTACTAAAAATACAAAAATCAGCCGAGCATGGTGGTGCGCGCCTCTAGTCCCAGCTACTTGGGAGGCCGAGACAGGAGAACCGCTTAAACCCAAAAGGCAGAGGTTGCAGTGAGCCGAGATCATGCCACTGCACTCCAGCCTGGGCGATGGAGCGAGACTCTGTCTCAAAAAAGAAAAAAGAAATATTTCTAAAAGTGACAGCTATGTCTCGAGGGAGAAAATGAGGATCATGAGAAAATGAAACAATTTTTTTTTTTTTTGTCTTTTTGACTCATGGGGAGGGGGTTTTGGTCTGTTGCCCAGGCAGGAGTGCAGTGGCGCAATCTCGGCTCACTGCAAGCTCCGCCTCCTAGGTTCACGCCATTCTCCTGCCTCAGCCTCTCCGAGTAGCTGGGACTACAGGCACCCGCCACCACGCCCGGCTAAGTTTTTTGTATTTTTAGTAGAGACGGGGTTTCACCATGGTCTCGATCTCCTGACCTCGTGATCCGCCCGCCTCGGCCTCCCAAAGTGCTGGAATTACAAGCGTGAGCCACCGCACCCGGCCTGAAACAATTTTTTTCCATATTAATTATGTGTACAATCCAAATCCATCTAATAGCTGGTGACTACAAATTTATTCATTTTCCCTCTACCCACCCTCCTTCCTCTCATTATCTTTCTAAATTCACTTAGAGGCAGCAACTACCCAAAAAAAAAAAACAACCCCACCATAGTAGAGTAGAGGAGGGATGGGTGTTGTATTAAGGAAGGTATAGTCCCTGTAAGTAACATGCTGCAGTGAGGGCCAGAAACAAGAAGGTTGCTCACAGCAGCCCCAGTAGAGTTTAATATCAGATGTTGAAGTGAGTCAGGAAGATCTAAGAAAATCCTACCTGAGTCTACCAGAGTTGTCTGTTCCCACTTTTTTCATTCTTCATTTCCTCACCCTCTATTCGCTTTTTATGTATAGTTAAATATTCATTATTCATTTTATTATGCCCATGCAGATAGCAGTCAGAACTTAATGTTATAATATACCGGTTATGGTTATGTTTTATTAACCATTTGCTTTTTCTTGAACTTAATAATTACATTTTTTAAAAACTGCTTAGTTTTCTGGTCTGTATTACAATTCTTCCCACACCTTCCAATATTCTATTAGCTGAATTTTCCAAAGATTAGTCAAACCAGGTGATGTATTAATTTCAGTTCCAAAATAAATGAATTCTTTTAACTTTGCAAAGACTATTACATATAACACTATGTTACAAAATTTGAATATATTGACATTTTTAAAGTAGAGTGTTTATGTGTGTAACTTTTTAAAAATATGTAACCATAAAAAAGTAGATAAATAATATCATCTTCAACTTAGAGTACTTTGCTAGGAGACAGTAGAACTTAGTAGCTAAGTGTCTGGCATTAGAGCAGCTAGCTTCAAATCCTGGCTCTGTCACTTACTAGATGTGCCTACCAGAAACAAGATACTCAACCTATTTGTGCCTCAGTTTTCTGATCCATAAAATGGAGATAATAGTACCTAACTCAAGGATTGTTCAAGTTTAACTTAAGTAATACATGTAAATCACTATATGTTGCCTGACATACAGTAAATGCTCAGTAAGTGTTAGGTATTATTTAGCACAGTAGCAAAGGAAGAAACAATTTAAAAACACTGAAAAACTTCATCTAAAGTTTATATATGGGCCGGGCACCGTGGCTCACGCCTGTAATCCCAGCACTTTGGGAGGCCGAGGCAGGCAGATCACCTGAGGCCAGGAGTTCGAGACCAGCCTGGCCAACACAGTGAAACCCGTCTCTACTAAAATTGCAAAAATTAGCTGGGCGTGGTGGCGGGCGCCTGTAATCCCAGCTACTCGGGAGTCTGAGGTAGGAGAATTGCTTGAACCCAGGAGACAGAGGTTGCAGTGAGCCGAGATCGTGCCACTGCACTCCAGCCTGGGCAACACAGCAAGACTCCATCTCAAAAATAAATAAATACATAAAAAATAAACTTTATATATGAAAAAATATGAACATAAAATTAACAGAAAAAGAATAAGCTGAAATGAAAACATTTGCAGCATGGATGGCAGGCCAAAATGTTAATACACTTAATATGTAATAATCCTTAGATAAAATAGAAAAGTGGGCAAAGTACACAAATTGGCAGTTTATTTAAAAAAAAAAAAAACAGATGATAGACCAGCCTGGCCCAGCCTGGCCAACATGGTGAAACCCCATCTCTACTAAAAATATGAAAATTAGCCGGACATGGTGGCGGGCACCTGTAATCCCAGCTACTCAGGAGGTTGAGGCAGGAGAATCACTTGAACTTGGGAGGCGGAGGTTGCAGTGAGCTGAGGTTGCACCACTGCACTCCAGCCTGGGTGACAGAGTGAGACTCTGTCTCAAAAAAACACACACAAAAAAGATATAAAAACATATCTGCCCTCACTTGTAAAGAAAAAAAAATTGCATATTAAAATACAATGATAGCCAGGTGCAGTGGCTCACATCTGTAATCCCAGCACTTTGGGCGGCCGAGGCAGGTGGATCACCTGAGGTCAGGAGTTTGAGACCAGCCTGGCCAACGTGGTGAAACCCCATCTCTACTAAAAATACAAAAAAATTAGCTGGGCATTGTGGTGGGTGCCTGTAATCCCAGCTACTCGGGAGGCTGAGGCAGGAGAATCGCTTAAACCCAAAAGGCGGAGGTTGTAGTGAGTCGAGATCGCGCCATTGCCCTCTAGCCTGGGCAACAAGAGTGAAACTCTGTCTCAAAAAAATAAATAAATAAATAATAAAATAAAATAAAATACAATGATATACAAAAAAAGAGAGAAGACATAAATTACCAATATCAGAAATGAAAAAGGGGCCATTGTTACTGACTCCATGGACATTAAAAGAATATTAAAGGAATATTAGTCACAACTCTATGCCCACAGATATGATCATTTATATGAAAATAGACCATTTCCTAGAAGGACACAGTCTACTGAAACCCACACAAAGAGAAATAGATAATCTAAATTAGCCAATATATATTAAAGAAATTTAACTGATAATTAATAAACATCTAAAACAGAAAGTACCAGGCACAGATGGGTTCATTGGCTAATTCTACTGAACATTTAAGGAAGAAGTGATACCAATTCTCTACTATTTCTTCCAGAAAATAGAAGTGAAGGCAACACTTCTTAACTCATCCTATGAGGCCAGCATTAATCCTATACCAAAACCAGACAAAGACGTTAAAAGAAAGGAAAACTACAGACTCATATCTTTCACAATCATAAATCCAGAAATTCTCAACAAAATATTAACAAATGAAATCTGACAATGTATAAGAAGAATTATGCACCACAACAAAATGCCTTTTTTTCCAGGTATACAGGGTGGTTCAATTGATTTGAAAATCAATTAATGTAATTTATCGTATCAATAGGCTAAAGAAGAAAAATGTATATGCTCATATCAACAGATACAGAAAAGCACTTGACAAAATCCAGCACTCATTCATAGTTTAGAGAAAAATCCCTCAACAAACTAGGAGTAGAGGGGAACTGGATCTCAACTTCATAAAGGATAACTGCAAAATAACCACACCTAACATCATGCTCAATGTTAGGAAACTAGATTCTTTCTCCCTACGATCAAGAACAAGGCAAGGGTGTCCCCTCCCTCTCACTACTCCTATTCAGCATTGTACTGAAAGTCCTAACTAATGCAATAAGACCAAAAAAAAAAAAAAAACAAAAAAACAACAAACAAACAAAAAGCAAGGTAAACGGATTGAGAAGGCAGAAAGAAGTAAAACTTTGTTCACAGATGACGTGATTATGTAGAAAATCCCAAAGAAGCCAGGCGCGGTGGCTCACACCTGTAATCCTAGCACTTTGGGTGGCCGAGGCAAGCAGATCACCTGAAGTCAGGAGTTCGAGACCAGCCTGGCCAACATGGTGAAACCCTGTCTCTACTAAAAATACAAAAAATTAGCCAGACGTGGTGGCACATGCCTGTAATCCCAGCTACTCGGGAGACTGAGACAGGATAATCTCTTGAACCCAGGGGGCAGAGGTTGCAGTGAGCTGAGATTGTGCCATTGCACTCCAGCCTGGGCAACAAGAGCTAAACTCCATCTCAAAAAAAAAAAGAAAGAAAAAAAAAGAAAGAAAAAAGAAAAAAAAAAGAAAAGGAAAATCCCAAAGAATCAACAACAGCAAAAAACCATCCTGGAACTATTATAGGAAGTAATTATAGCAAGGTCACGTAACACAAAGTTAGTATACAAATGTAATTGCTTTCCTATGTATCAGCAATGAACAACTGGAATTTGAAATAAAAAATAGACCATTCATATTTGCACCAAAAAATTACTTAGGTATAAATCTAAGGACCTATATAAGGAAAACTACAAAACTGTGATGAAAGAAATCAAATGACTAAATAAATGAAGAGGTATTTCATGCTCATGGATAGGCAGACTCAAATTCCTCATGCTACCAGTTCTTCCTGATAACTTGATCTATAGATTCAACACAATCCACATTCAAATATCAGCAAGTTATTTTATAAATATTAATAATTTTATTCTAAAGTTTATAAGAAAATGCAAAAGATCCAGAATAGCCAACATAATATTGTAAAAGAACAGAAGTGAAAGACTGACACTATCTGGCATCGAGCGTTACTATAAAGCTATAATGATCAAGACGGTGTGGCATTTGTGAAGGAAAAGACAAATAGAACAATAAACCTATATAAATACAGTCAATTGATCTTTGACAAAGGAGCAAAGGCAATTCAATAGAGAAAGACTAATCTTTTCAACAAATGGTTCTAGAACAACAGGACATCCACATGCAAAATAAGAAAAAAGTTAATCTAACACAGACTTTGCACCTTTCACAAAAATTAACCCAAAGTGGATCATAGACTTAAATGTAAAATATAAAACTGCAAAACTTCTAGAAGATAACAGAAGAAACTCTAGGTGACCTTGTGTTTAGTTGTGAATTTGTAGATTCAACACCAAAAGCACAATCCATGAAAGAAAAATTGGTAAGTGAGACTTCAATAAAACTAAGAACTTCAGCTTGGCAAAAGATACTGTTAAGAAAATAAAAGGGCAAGCCACAGACAGGGAGAAAATATTTGCAAATATATCTGATTAAGAAGTATTATCCAGAATATCAGCCTGGGCAACATGGTGAAACCACATCACTACAATACAAAAAAATATGAAAATTAGCCAGGTATGGTGGCACAAGCCTATAGTCTCAGCTACTCAGGAGGCTGAGGTGGGAGGATGGCTTGAACCCTGGGAGGTTGCAGGGAGCCAAGTTCACACCACTGCACTCCAGCCTGGGCTACAGAGACAGATCTTGCCTCAAAAAAAAAAAAAAGTTCTATCCAAAATATATAAAGTGTTAATATTCAACAATATGAAAGCAAACAACCCAAGTAAAAAAATGGGCAAGAGACCTGAATAGACACCTCACCAGAAGAAGACATACAGATGGCAAATAAGCACATGGAACAATGCTCAATACCATATATCATTAGGGAATTACAAACTAAAACAATGAGGTACTATTACACCCCTATTAGAATGGTTAGAAAATCAGAACACTGACAACACAAAATGCTGGTGAGGATGTGGAGCAACAAGAACTCTCATTTGTTGCTGGTAGGAATGCAAAATGCCACAGCCACTTCAAAGGACAGATTGGCAGCTTTTACAAAGTTAAACATAGTCTTAATATAGAATCCAGCAATTGTACTCCCATTTACCCAAGTGAGTTGGCATTTATCCAAATGAACTAAAGACTTATGACCACCCCAAATCCTGCATTTGAATGTTTGTAGCAGCTCTATCATAATTTCCAAAACTTGGCAGCAAATGCCCTCACCAGATGCCTTGCTGATGTTAGTGCAGTGTGCCTACAGAATTCCACTGCTCTGCTGGACCAGTAACGCTAGGCCATGTCAGTTCAGATCGCTGCAGAGTAAGTGGAAAAAATAATAATGAGACTTAAACAATAACAGACATATGCGATGTGGATTAAAAGACACAGTTGTTCATTTAAATTCTATTTCCCCGGTGTTCTAAAAAACAATATAGACATTTGTTTGAAGTTATTTGAAAGGCTTTTAAAAAGTTTCAGATAGTATGGTTATTGATACTGTTGTACCTGAGGGAGTTAGAGAAAACGCCACACTTTGAGACGAATTAAGAGTCCGTTTATTTAGCCGGCGGCCAAGAGACGGCTAACGCTCAAAATTCTCTCGGCCCCGAAGAAGGGGCTACATTTTCTTTTATACTTTGGTTTAGAAAAGGGGAGGGGGGTCTAGTTAAAACAATTTTACAGAAATAAAGTAGGCAAAAAGTTAAAAGGATAAATGGTTACAGGAAAGTAAACAGTTCCAGGTGCAGGGGCTTTAAGTCTATTACAAGGTGATAGACTCGGGGCTTTGGGCGTTATCGATCAGATGAATTCTTGGGAACTGCGGATATAGCTTACCACAGCATCTTATCAGTTAATTGCATTCTTGGATGTGCTGGGAGTCACCTCGCGCAAGTTAAGTCCTTGAGGAAGTGGCTGCCAGTGAAAGAGCCAAGATGGAGTCTGTCTGGCTCTTTTAGCCAAGGGAGAGTCAATTCAGGTGGAAGCAAGGCTAGGTGATTAAAGGAAAAGGGAGAGTCTAAAAACAGGGTTAGTAAAAACAAGGTTGGGCATTACAATACTGCCCAGCAGTATTTTACTGTTATTCCTTAACAAATGAAGAAATGTTTTTTCTTTTTTCCTTTTTTTTTTAAGACAAGGTCTCACTGTATCATTCAGGCTGGAATGCAGTGGTGCGATCTTAGCTCGCTGCAGCCTCAACCTCCCAGGCTTAGGTGATCCTCCCACCTCAGCCTCCTGAGTAGCTGAGACTACAGGTGTGCACAACCACACAGAGCTAATTTTTTGTATTTTTGTAGAGATGGGGGTCTCACCATGTTTCCCAGGCTGGTCTTGAACTCCTGTTCTGCCCACCTCGGCCTCTCGAAGTGCTGGAATTACAGGCATGAGCCAACGCACCAGGCCTGGAAGCAAATATTTTTAAGTTTGTCTTTGAGGAGTGGTATGTGCAAACCTGAGCATCTATCTGAAAACAGGCCACTAAGCTCTGCCCAATTATGAAGAAATATTTAAAGCCATTTAGATCAAGTACTATATTAGTATATTGATGTTACAAATATACAGTTATCTATATTCATTGTAAGCACCACAAATAAAATATAAATATCACCTAGAGGATACTTATGAAGCATTCAGGCTTTGAGAACCTGATTCTAATGTGCTACTAAGATAATGAGAATTCATTAAGAGTTCTTTGCACATAATAGAAGGGTTAATATTTGCAATGACAGGGAGTTGATATTCAATAGAACATTCTAAGCTTCCATTCCTGGATTGGTTAAAAGTCTGGAAAATTATGTCAAAATTTGCCCATCAAGAGATGACACTGCATTGCAGAAGCACATGAGCTTCCAGGTTACGCCAGACTGGATGTTGCCTGGGAAACCATTACTGGCTTTTGCTACAGCTAGAAGAGAAATTCTGTTCCTAAGGTGAAGATAGTTTCAGAACTTTGTGTCTCTAGTTCTTTCATAGCTTCTGCAGTCCTCACTGCTCACATGTCTTCCACCCACAGCCCCAGTTTGATCTGATTCTGTGTGGTCCCTGATTCCCAGTTTTTTATTTCCATCTTTTAAGTTCAGGGGTACATGTGCAGGATGTGCAGTTTCATTACATAGGTAAATATGTGCCATTGTCATTTCCTGCACAGATCATCCCATCACCCAGGTATTAAGCCCAGCATCCACTAGCAGTTCTTCCTGATTCTCTCCCTCCTCCCACCTCTCACCCTGCGACAGGCCCCAGTGTGTGTTGTTCCCTACCCTTGGTGTCCATGTGTTCTTAACATTTAGCTCCCACTTATAAGTGAGAACATGCAATCTTTGGTTTTCTGTTCCTGCATTAGTTTGCTAAGAATAATAGCCTCCAACTCCATCTCTGTCCCTGCAAAAGACATGATCTCATTTCTTTTTATGGCTGCATAGTATTCCGCAGTGTATATGAACCACATTTTCATTATCCGGTCTATTACTGATGGGCATTTAGGTTGATTTCATTTATTGCTGTTGTTACTAGTGCTGCAATGAACATACATATGCATGTGTCCTTATAACAGAATGATTTATATTCCTTTGGGTATATACCCAATAATGGGATTGCTGGGTCTAATGGTATTTCTGCCTCTAGGTCTTTGAGGAATTGCCACACTGTCTTCCACAATGGTTGAATTAATTTGTACACCCACCAACAGTGTAAAAGCATTTCTTTTTCCCCACAACCTTGCCGGCATCTGTTGTTTTTTGACTTTTTGAAAGTAGCCTCCGCCTCCCAGGCTCAAACGATCCTCCACCTCAGTCTCCCAAGTAGCTGGGACTACAGGCATGTGCCATCATGCCTGGCTAATTTTTGTATTTTTAGTAGAGACAGGGTTTCGTTCGCCATGTTGGTCAAGCTGGTCTCGAACTCCTGATCTTAAATGATCTGCCCGCTTCGGCATCCCAAAGTGCTGGGATTACAAGTGTGAGCCACCACGCCCAACCCCCATATGAATTAAAAAAAAATTTTTTTTCTAATTATGTGAAGAATGTCAATGGTAGTTTAATGGGAATAGCACTGAATCTATAAATTGCTTTGGGCAGTATGGTCATTTTCATGATATTGATTCTTCCTATCTATGAGCATGGAATGCTTTTCTATTTGTTTATGTCCGCTCTGATTTCTTTGAGCAGTGGTTTGTAGTTCTCCTTGAAGAGGTCCTTCACTTCCTGATACTCTTCCATGTTTAATATGCAAAGTGAATCTATATACAAAGAACAAACCCTGCTCATTTATTCATTTATATCTCATGTCTGGTCCCTACAGCCATTTAACTTTGCAACTCCTGGTCTCACTCACAGAACTCGGTGTTCCTGAAGTATTATGCTGTTAATTTACTCCCAGGGCTACCTTGCACATTGTTTCCTTAATCCTCCACTGCCTACAGACCAGGGGAGGCAGGTCATGCATCTAAAAGTAAAGGTTCTGGGTGGCTCTTAATTGCTCCTCTGAATTTGCCTTATTGTCTACAGATGGGCCATAACATTTATTTCTAATTTAGCAATAAATACTATATACTTAGTGACTCTTAGTATAAAAGAATCTGGATAGTCTAGCTCAGTTGCCTCCGTAATCATTTAATTTTCCTTGTAATTGAGGTTATGTGTAAATACTGTAACCATAAACTAATGTAGCCAATAGTGTAACCACCTAACAGGTTCTCCTTGCCCACTGCTTGGACAGAGCCAGTTTATTAAGACAGGAGAATTGCAACAGAGAAAGTGTAACTCATGCAGAGCCACAGTATGGGAGACTGGAGTTTTATTATTACTCAAATCAGCCTCTCCAGAGTTCAGGGATCAGAGTTTTTAAGGATAATTTGATGGGTAGGGGGTTGGAAAGTGGAGCGTGCTGATAGATCAGGTCAGAGATGAAATCATAAAAAGTGTAAGCTGTCCTCTTGCGCTGAATCAGTTCCTGGATGGAGGCTACAAGATCAGATGAGCCAGTTTATCAATCTGGGTGGTAGCAGCTGATCCATGGAGTACAGGGTCTACAAAATACCTCAAGCACTGATCTTAGGTTTTATTATAGTGACATTATCCCCAGGAGCGATTTGGAAAGGTTCAGAATCCTGCAGCCTCCAGCTGCATGACTCCTAAGCCATAATTTATAATCTGGTAGCTAATGTGGTAGTCTTGCAAAGGCAGTCTAGTCTTCAGGTAGGAAGCTGGTTTGTTTTGGCAAAGGGCTGTTATCATCTTTGTTTCAAAGTTATACTATAAACTAAGTTCCTGCCAAAGTTAGTTCAGCCTATACCCGGGAATAGTGTAATGGCTTGGAAATTAGGTGTAACAGCTTGGAAATTAGAAGCAAGGTGGAGTCAGTTAGGTCAGATTTCTTTCACTGACATAATTAGTTGTAATTTTTGCAAAGGCAGTTTCAATAGTTTTTTATGAATAGGAGGAAAGAAAGAGAGGGAAGGCGGGAGAAGAGGAGGGAGGAAAAGAGGGAGAGAGAGAGGAAGGAAGGAAAAAGAAGGGGGTATAACCATGTAACCGCCTAAGGGGTTCACCTTGCCCACTGCCTAGACAGAGCCAATTCACCAAAATAAGGGAATTGGAATAGAGAAAGAGTAATTCACGCAGAGCCAACTGTGCGGGAAACCAGAGTTTTATTATTACTCAAATCAGTCTCCCCCAGCATTTGGAGAGCAGAGTTTTTAAGGACAATTTGGTGGGTTGGGGGAAGCCAGTAAGCCCGGAGTGCTGATTGGTTAGGGATGAAATCAGAAGGAGTCAAAGCTGTCTTCCTGCACTGAGTCAGTTCCTGGGTGGAGGGCACAAGATCAGATGAACCAGTTTACCGATCTGGATGGTGTCAGCTGATCCATCGCATGCAGGGTCTGCAAAATATCTCAAGCATTGATCTTGGGAGCAGTTTAGGGAGGGTCAGAATCTTGGAGACTCCAGCTGCATGACTCCTATCCATAATTTCTAATCTTGAGGCTCACGTTAGTCCTACAAAGGCCATCTAGTCCCCAGACAAGAAGGAGGTCTGCTTTGGGAAAGGGCTGTTATCATCTTTGTTTTAAACTATAAACTAAATTTCTCCCAAAGTTAGTTCAGCCTATGCCCAGGAATGAACAAGGACAGCTTGGAGGTTAGAGGCAAGATAGCGTTGGTTAAGTTAGATCTCTTTAACTGTCTCAGTCATAATTTTGCAAAGGAAGTTTCAACCATAGTCAGCCCTCAGTAAGTACTAACCATAATATTGTCAATGATTGGCAACAGGCTTAGTGTGTTTTGCTCCACCTCCTGCCTCCTTGGTAATTCCTCAGCCTGCTGGGGACAAGGCAAAAGCCTTTTTTCAGTCTCTCTTTATATGAATTGATCATTTTTTAACTTCTAGGTTTTCTTTGGGGGGCTGAGGCAGGAGGATCACTTGAGGCCAGGAGTTCAAGACCAGCCTGGTCAATATAGCGAAACTTCATCTCTACCCCACCCCCCCAACAAAAAAAAAATCCAAGGTTTTTTTAAGGACCTGGTATGTTAAAAAGGAAAGTGAGGAAGTAGATCTGACGGTAGTTACAGACACTACCCTGTTTCTACCTTCCACTCTGTGCTCTCAAATCCCAACATCACCAACATAAATAAATGGTGATTAGATGCTTTAGCCAGCATTTGCTCTTGCCTTAGGTAAATGGTTATTCGAATGGCCAGGGGCTTTGACATATTCATCCAACTGAAGCTGAACTCAGCTTGGCAGGCTCTGCCCAGGTAGAAGGGGCTTTGAATGGGATTTTAGCAAACAATGAGATGTTACCAAAATCTTATTAAGAGAACAGCATGTAGAGTTACCCTGTGGTCTCTAGCCCAGGGCCTTGAGGGAATATCCTTTCAGGACCTAGATGGAGCCCCATGGTCAATGCACCAAGAAAATAAAGGACTTTAGCCTGAAGGTGACAGATGGAGGACTAAATTACTTTAAATTTTTGTCCAAAATACATAAAACAAATTGCTAGGATAATATCAGTGTTGGTTTGAATAGCCTGCTGGATTGGTTGAGATGAAGTAAGGAGCTGGCAGCTGGGCTCATCTGGTAGCACAGATAAGAATCTAATTAGTTCTATGAAAGAGGAAGCCCTGTGCCACCTCCCCAGAGACGTGTGAGGCCCAGGGGCACACTTTCCAGCTGCCTGAGGCTGCTGCCTCCTCCCAGTCCCCCTGTGGAAAGGAAGTGCTGTTTCTCTCCTGATAGGACAAGGATGACCCAGCAGATGGGCACGTGGGCAGGCAGAGCTCTCAACTACCTTTTCTCTTAGCATGGGTGACAGTGTGTATGCCCACCGACCTCCCTTCCTTCCTCTTTGCTTTTGTGGACCAAGCGATGGAAGGAAATGACAATAAGGAAATCTTCCTACACAAATATGCAAGTCTGCATTCCTCTTCATCAGACACAATCACAACTTAAAGAACTTGCATCAGTCTTGTGAGCTGGCCCCTAACCCCTGACTATAATCGATTATTCTTAAGATACCTACTGAGAGAACTGATTCAGATAAAACATTTTAGGGATTTTTCGACTTGAAGCTTTTCTATTTACAGAGTAACAAGCTCCTTCTCTAGTTTTCTTTAACAAACTAAGCCTATGACAGGCAGAGGTTACAGATTTTTCATAGCTTACTTCCTCCTGAAATTTAAGTCTGTGGTTAATCAAGCTCTGTGAATGACAGTTTCCCCCTCGAACTTTGTGGGCTAACACAGCTCTCTGAACACCCATAATTTGTTGGGTTTTTTCTTTCTTTTTTTTCCTGAGCAGTGTAAACAATTGTAAAGCTTTAAATAAATAAGCTATAAGAAATTTTCCCAGGGTCTTGATTCTGTGACTCCCCCAGGTGTCAGGGTCTCTGAACTGGCTGCCCTTAGACACATGCCTGAACTCAAAGCAGCCATACTGTTAAGGGATCGACTTTGTGCTGTAAACTTAGCGATTTTGGTTTTTGTTTGTTCGTTTGTTTTCAGACAGGGTCTCGTCTCCCAGGCTGGAGTGCAGTGGCACGATCATAGCTCACTGCAGACCTGACTTCCTCGGCTCAGGTGATCCTCCCACCTCAGCCTCCTGAGTAGCTGAGTATAGCACGCACCACCACCCTCGGCTAATTTTTTATTTTTATTTTTTTGAGACGGAGTCTCACTTTGTCGCCCAGGCTGGAGTGC
The DNA here is from genome assembly GCF_009828535.3 of Hylobates moloch. Lineage (NCBI taxonomy): Eukaryota > Metazoa > Chordata > Mammalia > Primates > Hylobatidae > Hylobates > Hylobates moloch. Next base: position 4,273,702 of record NW_026652297.1, on the reverse strand, counting down.
AGTATCGCTATCTCGGTCACTGCAACCTCCACCTCCCAGGTTCAAGCAATTCTCCTGCCTCAGCCTCTTGAGTAACTGGGACTACAGGCGTATTTTTAGTAGAGACAGGGTTTCTCCATGTTAGCCAGGCTGGTCTCGAACTCCTGACCTCAGGTGATGCACCCACCTCAGCCTCCCAAAGTACTGGGATTACAGGCATGAGTCACCCTGCCCAGGCTATTTTTATTTTTGTATAGATGGGGTCTCACTATGTTGCCTAGACTGGTTTCAAACTCCTGGGCTCAAGCAATTCCTTCCACCTTGGGCTCCTAAATTGCTGGGTTTACAGGCGTGAGCCTCTTTTGATTTCACTTGTAGGGAACAAAGACTGACACTGGCCAGGTGCGGTGGTTCATGTCTATAATCCCAACATTTTGAGAGGCTGAGGCAGGCAGATTGCTTGAGCCCAGGAGTTCGAGACCAGCCTGGTCAACATAGTGAGACCCTGTATCTACCGAAAATAACAACAACAACAAAAACAAATGCCCTGCTTGACTTTGTCACAGTGTTTTAATTTTCATTTACATCACCCTTCTCTATGTGACACTGTGGGTGTGGCATCTGTGCTGCTCAGGACACAGTGAGCTATCTGGTATCAGAGTGAGCAAAGACCAGGGCAGGCGGAGGGACCTCAGATTCTGGCTTCACTGCTTAGTGTCAGCTGATTGGCTTGAGGCAGAACCAGCCCTCCAGGAAGTCCTTTCCCTTTTCTGATATTCCTCATGGAGACAGTAAGAGCTACCCTGCAGGGTGGTTTTAAAGGTAACGATAGGTTGGGCTCACCTGTAATCCCAAAGGCGGGAGGATCACTTGAGGTAAGGTGTTTGAGACCAGCCTGGCCAACGGGGCATGGTGGCACATGCCTGTAATCCCGGCTACTCAGGAGGCTGAGGCAGGAGAATCACTTGAACCAGGGACGCGGAGTTTGCCGTGAGCCAAGATCATGCCATCGCACTCCAGCTTGGGCAACAGAGCAAGATTTCGTCTCAAAAAAAAAAAAGGTAACAATAATGAATAAATGAATATGTAACACCTGGATTAAAGTAGGCTCTCAATAAATGGTAGCAATAATAATTATTGTTGATTTTGTAAAAAGAGTTAATACACTTAAACTGTTTGGAATCGTATACTCAGTAGGTGTTCATTGTTATTGAATACTGTTATCAAAGGGAATCCAGATGCCTTATCAATGTGGGATCTTCAGGCTTTATCCCAGTAATGCTATGGATTTGGCTAATGTGTTTGATTAAGGCAGAAAGGCTGGTATCCTCAGAAAAATTTTGACGTGATTTAACAGGTTAAATTCAACCTATGAAAGGAAGTAAAATTATAAGATCTGCGTCTTAGAAAGAGCAAGACTGTAGTTTAGAGAATGGATTGGAGGAAGATAAACTTGGAAGCCACAGCACCACCACAGCAGGATTCTAGATTTGAACTAAAGGAGAGGCTATAGGAAGAGAAGTGGACTGATCAGAGACTGGCTTTGGAGACAGAAGCTACTCTACTTGTGGCAGATGAAGAGGAAGGAGTCACAGATGATCTTGAGATTTCTGTCTTGGGGCAACCGGGTGGATATTGATTTCATTTACTGAGAGGAGGAACAGTTTTGGAAAATAACATGATTCATTTAGAATTTATTTTAAATTGGAACCTTGCATAGTCAGTTTATTCAACCGGAAACAAAGACATTTCTTTACTCTTAGCTATTTTTGTCATGTATTTTAAAACTATCCCATAATTTAACCAGCATATATCACTAAGAATAAATGCATAGGTAGAAAATAACCACAATCAGAGACTTTTGTCATGATACCAAAATATAAAGTGGCTGGGGCCACAGTTACGTAACACTTAGAAATCATGACTAACAAAATAGAATATTGACATATGATTCAAAGACTTACAATCATAGATTAATTAAACTGCACCAGATTCAGATAAATGAATTCTCCATCTTCATTTATTTAAATGTATTTCAGGCCAGGCTTGGTGGCTCATGCCTGTAATCCCAGCACTCTGAGAGGCCGAGGCAGGCAGATCACCTGAGGTCAGGAGTTCAAGACCAGCCTAGCCAACATGGTGAAACCCTGCCTCTACTAAAAATACAAAAATTGGCTGGGCTTGGTGGTGCATACCTGTAATACCAGCTACTTGGGAGACTGAGGCACGAGAATCGCTTGAACCCAGGAGGTGGAGGCTGCAGTGAGCCAAGCTCATGCCATTGCACTCCAGCCTGGTCAAATGAGCAACACTCCGTCTGAAAAAAGTAATAATAATAATAATAAATAAGTGTATTTCAGAGAAGCAACAGCAAACTATGTTAAGGAAAAGAACACCCTAAAAGAAAAAGGAAGGTCAAAAAAAGTAAGCTGTAACAATATTTTTGTAAGTGATAATTGGGAAAAATACTTAAAAGCCTACTATTTTATCGGTAAAATTGAATAGTGATATATGATTAATTTATAAAACAAATGATGCAATGTGGGCCAATCGTATGTGCAAAGCAAATATTCATCATAAAAGAATATGACTAGAAGCTACTTTTCATGGCGCTATTTTCATTTTCATGTTTTCAGTAGAATTTTAAAAATCCCTTTTCGGTAATAGAAGTGATACTCTAACATAAAGCCATAAATGCACTCCCAACATTGAATTCTAATTATCTGTTTCTGTGTTTTTCCCTCCCTGCACTGTGAGCTACAGAACATAGAGAAGACCATATCCTACTCAACCTTATATCTCAGGTGCTAAGCACTGTGCCTGACCGAGGGAGCACTCGATGAATGTTTATCTAATAAAGTAAGAAAGGAAGAATATTAAGCTATTTCTATCTTCCTTGACAAAACAACCTTATGGCCGGGCGCGGTGACTCATGCCTGTAATCCCAGCACTTTGGGAGGCTGAGGCGTGTGGATCACTTGAGGCCAGGAGTTCAAGACCAGCCTGGTGAACATGGTGAAACCCCAACTCTACTTAAAAAAAAAAAAAGAGTAGCCAAGTGTAGTGGCACATGGCTATAATCCCAGCTACTCAGGAGGCTGAGGCAGGAGAATTGCTTGAGCCTGGGAGGCAGAGGTTGCAATGAGCCAAGATCGCACCACTGCACTCTAGTGTGGGCAACAGAGTGCGACTCTGTCTCAAAAAAAAAAAAACAAACAACTGGGCGCAGTGGCTCAGGCCTTAATTCTAGCACTTTGGGAGGCCAAGGCAGGCAGATCACTTGAGCCCAGAAGTTCAAAGCCAGCCTGGGCAACACGGTGAAACCCCATCTCTACCAAAAATACAAAAAACTAGCAGGGCATGGTGGCTCACTCCTGTGGTCCCAGCTACCGGTGGTAGGTGGGAGACTGAGGTGTGAGGATCACTTGAGCCCGGAGGTGGTGGTTTCAGTGAGCTGAGATCATGCCACTGTACTCCAGCATAGGTGACAGAGCAAGACTCTGTCTCAAAAAACAAAAAGAAAAAAGGAGAGAGAACCAGAATTAGAAAACTAAGCCTGTGGTTTAAAGGTAAGGGACATTGCTAAATAATGTAAGGCCCAATTCTTGCAGGGCATTAAATTATTCTCTGTAAAAAGAGCTTACAGACTTAGAGAAAAAAATTCATGAACTATGGCTCTGGAACTATGAGTCCAGGACCCAAGAAGCCTGGTCTTTAACCCAAGCTCATTAGTTAACCTGTGTGATTCAGACAGTTGCTCAATCTCCCCAAGCTTCGGCTTGACCTAACGATGATTTCTGTCATCTCCCTTCCACTTGCGCAATCTATTCCTGCAGTGATGGTGTCATATCAGCCCATGGAACAGCGCCCATCAAGCAAGGTACTTGTCAGTATTTACATCTTTTTCCAGTGGTTAGTCATTTAAAGAATTATTTTGCATTACTAAAGCATGGATGCATGTATACTAATCCCTGGAATAAAATGAGCATTTACTAATTGCCAAGCAGTCTGCTTAGCACTTTGCAGGTTTAAACTTCACAACTGGAAGTGGGTCAGAGGGGTTGAGTACCTTTCCCAAAGTCACACAGCTTGTGGATTATTAATTTGGGACTCTGAACTCAGGCTTTGCTGCCTGCAAAGGCCATGTTCTGAACCACTAAGCTGCATTGGAACAGAATACAGAACTTGCATAAAACATAAGAATTCTAAGAATTTTGGCCGGGCGTGGAGGCTCACGCTTGTAATCCCAGCACTTTGGGAGGCCGAGGCGGGCGGATCACGAGGTCAGGAGATCGAGACCACGGTGAAACCCCGTCTCTACTAAAAATACAAAAAATTAGCCGGGCGTGGTGGCGGGCGCCTGTAGTCCCAGCTACTCGGAGAGGCTGAGGCAGGAGAATGGTGTGAACCCGGGAGGCGGAGCTTGCAGTGAGCCGAGATCGCGCCACTGCACTCCAGCCTGGGTGACAGAGCGAGACTCCGTCTCAAAAAAAAAAGAATTCTAAGAATTTTGTGGCAATGTTTAAGAAATCCTGACAGAATGGGATCTTTTATAAATTCACATTTCTCATTCCATCCGTCCTGAATAGTGAAATCACTGATTTGGCTCTTCTCAATCTGTAACATCCCAAATCCCAACAAGTATTGCCTTGTTCATCAACACAAAGTTTGCACATACTTAGTGCAAAATTTAGTTCTGTTACTAAATCGAACTCATGAGAAGTTTTAATCCAGAATCTCAAAGTTCCTAATATGCTATCAGAGAAGATTTCGTACCCTAATAGAAACAAACTATTCATTATTCATATGTGCTTGAAAGTACTAAATGTGAGTGCTTTGAAGAGAAATTATCAAAAATATGTGGACTGTTTAAGTCAGACAAGCAAAGAAAAAATACAGTTTTGTGATTTGCCAAATTTGGCCCATTCGTTTAAGGCAGCCCAGGAATAGATTTAAGCACATACACACACGGGCCAGCTGAAATTAATGTATATATATGTATATATTTAATGGGCTGATTTCTGGCCCACTTACGGGATTCCCAAGAAGATAAGAAAAATAATTGCGTTCCTTAAGATAGAAAATGTGGATAAAATGATAATGGCTTGCATAAAGAAAAGTTTAAATTTCTCTGTGGCTATAACTACTAATGAGCTGCTAATGTTAAAGGATATCTGTATGTGAAAGCACATTCACAGGGTAAAACATTATATGTGCATAAGTTGGCATTACTGTTTAAGAAAAAGCCAAGTTTGGTGGGTAAAAAATAAAAGACGGCTCACTGAGCTTTGAAACATGAAATAGGGCCAGAATAGCACTAGTAGCCAGAATAGCAATAGTAGCTGTCTACACAGAACATAATAAGTTCTTGAAAGCAAGAAAATCAGTTGAAAATCTGTTGATCTCAACTTTATTCTAAGTTTAAAGAGCATAAGTGTGATTATCATTTGCATTGTTACAGCTCCTCTGTTCTCTGGTCTTGGGATGATTACAGAGATTGTTCTTTTATTCTCACAGTGCACAGACAAGCTGAAATCTACAGAACTAGAAAGATTTGCAATTCATTTATAGAATTGCTAGAACTAAATAATGGCAGATTTTCAAAGTTATGTAATAGACTACTCTGGATTATAAAATACTAAAGCCATCAGTTGGGTTCTGCCTTGATTGTATTAAATTTCACAGTAATGACTGTAGTAAAACTCATGGAGAAATGCAAGATAACTTTATTGATGGCCATAGAGGATGAAAACAATGCATAATGGATGGAAATAATTTTAAGCCACACACTGAGTAGACAGTGATGTGAAGTAAAATGATATTTTCAAGGAAAGACAATTATGTCGCATTATAATCCAGTTTACATAAACAGCGTACTATTAAAAAACCAAGTCTTCAGAGCATGTAATTCAGGACTGTTGTGCAATCTCTTACTCTTGTTGGTTAGTTTTTTGTGCTGTAAGGGAGGGAAAATGGCTTCCTCCCTACTTCTAGCTTCTTTGGCTGGGATACAAATTAAATTGACACAGAACAGATTAACAGAAGAAAAAACATTTTTGGCCAGGCTCGGTGGCTCATGCCTGTGATCCCAGCACTTTGGGAAGCTGAGGTGGGAGGATCACTTGAGCCCACGAGTTCAAGACCAGCCTGGGCAACATATTGAGACCAAATCTCAATTCAAAAAAAAGGAAAGAAAAGGAAAAAAACATTTTTAATTATATGCACACACACTGGAATCCCACAAAACAGGAGACTCAAAGAAAGGCCAGATGATGGAAGCTTATCCTGAGCTACAGGAAGGAATAGGGACTTGGTGCTTCTGCAGGGAACTAGTGACAAGTTATAGGAGGGTGATGAGAGGAAATGTATGGTGAATAAAGGTTGTCTTGTTATGTAAATAAAAAGGCTCCCAGGTAATAAAAGTTGTCTGAGAGCAGGACTCTTCCTGATACAGATACTTTGACTAATGTAGATTTCCTTTATAAATATAAATTTATTTTACAAAAGGACAGCTTTTCAGAGATACTCCTGTGTCTGCAGTTGCTCAGAATAATCAGCTCAAAATATGCCAAATAACTATATTTTGGGGTGGCATATGTTTTATTTTTGAGATGGAGTCTCGCTGTTGCCCAGGCTGAGGTGCAGTGGCGCAATCTCGGCTTGCTGCAACCTATGCCTCCTGGGTTGAAGCAAGTCTCCTGCCTCAGCCTCCCAAGGAGCCGGGATTACGGGAACCTGGGGGTGGCATATTCTGATCTTCTGTAGTCATGCATTTTCTCTCTCTCTTTTTTTTCTGATTCATTATTTCCTTTTCTTTTTCATCTTGGTATTTGTAGGGAAAGTGATATTCCCCTCTCCGAAATCATATTATTCCAAACAAAAGAAAACAAATGCCTACACTTATCTAATCAATCAGAAGACCATCTGCCACCCCCCCCCTTTTTTTTTTAAAGACAGCGTCTTGCTCTTGTCACCCTGACTGGAGTGCAATGGGGCGATTTCGGCTCACTGCAACCTCCACCTCCTGGGTTCAAGCGATTCTCCTGCCTCAGCCTCCCGAGTAGCTGGGATTACAGGCGCACACCACCACGCCCAGCTAATTTTTGTATTTTCAGTAGAGACGGAGTTGCACCATGTTGGCCAGGCTGGTCTCAAACTCCTGACCTCAGGTGATCCACCCGCCTCAGCCTCCCAAAGTGCTGGGATTACAGGCGTGAGCCACAGCGCCAGATGAACCATCTCCCTTTTAAGCACACTGTCCCCTTGAGTTACCTGCTGGTTTCAAGTGGAACACTAGGGGAGGAAGCAGAAAGTTCTTGTCTTGCTCTGCCACATACTGCATCTAGCTGAGGCCAGGACTTAGGCCTGTGGTTTCCTGTAGTGTGGACTGAGCTATTTTTCCATCAAAAGGGCAGTGGAGAGATGAAGTGAAAGGATTTAAAAGAAGTTTGTGGCCTGGCACAGTGGCTTACCCCTATAATCCCAGCACTTTGGGAGGCCAAGGCGGGTGGATCACCAGGGGTAAGGAGTTCGAGACCAGACTGGCCAACATGGTGAAACCCCATCTCTACTAAAAATACCAAAATCAGCCGGGTGTGGTGGTGGGTGCCTCTAGTCCCAGCTACTCGGAGCCTGAAGCAGGAGAATTGCTTGAACTTGGGAGGTAGAGGTTGCAATGAGCCGAGACCACACCACTGCACTCCAGCCTGGGCAACAAGACCGAAACTCCGTCTCAAAAAAAATAAATAAATAAAAATAAAAGCGGTTTGTAAACTGTAACACCTTGCACAGAAACACAAGATTACTGCTATTAAACATTATTTAGAAAAGTAGAGTTCTTCTTACTGTTTCCCTGTTTCTTTCTTCTCACTTCCTCCTTTCCCCTCCTGACCACTTTTTCAGCCGTGAACACACCACACCAGCAAGAACAATGAGAGCCAAGGGTCTGAATTGTTTAATCAAAGGAAGAGTCAAAATAAGCTACACCCAGATTACTGAGAAAGGTGAAATGAAAATAAGCTCAAAACCAAATTCCAAGAAGATGCTCTCTTTGTATTGACTTACCATTTCATGTTTTCACACATGTCAAAGTCTTGAAGCTTCGGTCATTAGTCTTCCGCTTCCTAAAGCAAGAAACTAAATGCTGACTTGTGTCGTTTGCCCCAGATACCACCGGAAATGTCATCTTCTCCCCAGACGCTGGCTTGCAAGCATAGCAGCACCCAGAGGCTAACCTATTTCCCCTATAGCCCAAGCTCTGAGATCTCCCGTCTGGCCACAATGATCTACAGGAGAGGAAGAAAGCTATCTAGGGACGAAATCTAGAATCAACTGAGAGAGATGCTTAAAAATCACCAGTTACTTTAATGAGTAAGTACTTTTCAGTTTTTCCATTTTATTTGAAACATTAAGTTGGCATTTCTGACCAGCCTTTCTTGAGACTGTCATTTTTTGGGCACTTACTGTAGAGAGGAATCAGCACCCTAGCCTCCTCCAGCCCACCCCATGTAACACTAAAGCGTCAACTGGTGCTTGGCAATAACAAAAATATTAGTGATTGATAAACTAGTAAATTTATTAAAATAGACAGTGAAAGGAAACAGCCAATTTAGTTGTGAACTGGAGAAGGGACGTGAGCCATCTGTTGTATGCAATCTTGTATGTTGTGGTTGACCACAAAAGCTTGGCATCAGGTTTTACTTCCAGCACTGCTTCTTATAAAATGGATGACCTTGGGCAGATTACTCAATCTTTTAGCCTTAATTTTTAAATGTATAAAATGGAGAAAATTAGAATATGTAGTCCAGGTGCGGTGGCCCACACCTGTAATCCAAGCACTTTGGAAGGCTGAGGCAGGTGGATTATTTGAGTCTAAGTTCAAGAACAGCCTGGACAACATGATGAAACCCTGTCTCTAAAAAAAAACTATAAAAATAAGCCAGGCATGGTGGCACAGGCCTGTAGTCCCAACTACTAGGGAGGCTGAAGTGGGAGGATTGATTGAGCCTGCAGAGTTGCTGCAGTGAGCCATGATTTCACCAGTGAATTCCAACTTGGGCAACAGAGCAAGACAGAAAGAAAGACAGAAAGACAAGAAAGAGAAAGAAAGAAGAAAGAAAGAAAGAAGGAAGGAAGGAGACAGAGAAAGAAGAAAAGAAAGGAAAGAAAGAAGGAAGGAAGGAAGGAGACAGAGAAAGAAGAAAAGAAAGAAAGAAAAGAAAGAAGGAAGGAAGGACAGAGAAAGAAGAAAGAAAGAAAGAAAGGAAGGAAGAAAGAAAGAAAGAAAAAAGAAAGAAAGGGAAAGGAAAAGAAAAGAAAAAAGAATTTCTTAGGTTTTTTTGTTTTTGTTTTTGTTTTTGTTTTTTTGTGACGGAGTCTCACTCTGTTGCTCAGGCTGGAGTGCAATGGCGCTATCTCTGCTCACCGCAACCTCTGCCTCCCAAGTTCAAGCGATTCTTGTGCCTCAGCCTCCCAAGTAGCTGGGGTTACAGGCACCCGACACCACGCCCAGCTAATTTTTATATTTTTAGTAGAGACAGCGTTTCACCGTGTTGGCCAGGCGGGTCTTGAACTCCAGACCTCAGGTGATCCGACTTTCTTGGCCTCACAAAGTGTTGAGATTACAGGCACGAGCTACTGCGGCCTTCTTAGAGTTCTTAAGAAGAATAAAGAGATAAACTGGTAAAACATGTAAATACTTTTTGGAGGGTGTACTAAATAATGCCACTAAATAATTAATGTTGCTAAATAATAAGTTAAATGCTTCATTTAACTGGAAATCTCCCTTAACCACTAAGCCCACTTTCCAGATATGCTAAGGTGGCTCAGAATAACAATAGCAGTGAACATCTGTAGAGTTTACACAGCATTTCATTTGATTTCCACAATTAACTCCAAGGTAGGCAGTGCAGAGCTGCTGACTTATTTTTGGAGCTGGAGGAGAAGAGAAAAGCAGGAGCTCGGCTGGACACGGCAGCAGGGAGAAAAACCCCTAGGTCCGTTGTTGGCACTGAAGTGGGGAAAACCATGGCCTGGGGAAAGGCCTAATGTGAGAAGTTAGTCGGTGTGCATAGGAAATAGGACATTCATTTCACCAGCACAGATTCTTGTTCCTCACCTTCCTTAGTCCCTGGACCTTGCTTGTCTTTTCTTCCGCTCCAAGCCATAGAGCTTGAAACTGGCAAGTCCTCAGTTGCACTACCAACAGGCAAAGCAGTGGGAACTCAAGTTTCCAGAATCTTCTACAACATAGTGTGAGTAAAAGCCAAGGCAAAGACAGTGTCCTGCTCTGTCATCCAGGCTGGAGTGCAGTGGTGCCATCACAACTCACTGCGGCCACAAACTCCTGGGCGCAAGGTATCCTTCCACCTCAGCCTCCTCCTGAGTAGCTGGGACTACAGACATGCGCCACCACATACTGATCATTTTTAATTTAATTAATTAATTTATTTATTTATTTATTTTTTAGAGACAGAGATGTAGCTTTGTTGCCCAGGCTGGGCTTGAACTCCTGGTCTCAAGCAATCCTCCCTCTTTGACCTCCCAAAGTGTTGGGATTTCAGGTGTGAGCCACTCTACCTGGCTGAGACTTGCTCTCATTTTTAAATTCAAAAAATGTTTTCCATAGGTCGACTGCCTGTGGAAAAAGGTGGCTCAGGCCTGTAATCCCAGCACTTTGGGAGGCCTAGGTGGGTGGATCACCTGAGCTCAGGAGTTCGAGACCAGCCTGGCCAACATGGTGAAACTCCGTCTCTACTAAACATAGAACAATTATCTGGGCATGGTGGCAAATGCCTGTGATACCAGCTATTCCGGAGACTGAGGCAGGAGAATCACTTTAGCCCATGAGACAGGGTATGTAGTGAGCCAAGATCGCACCACTGCACTCTAGCCTGGGCGACAGAGTGGGACTCCATCTCAAAAAACAAAAATAAAAAAGTTTCTTTTTCCATAGAAACACTATTACGCTTAGAATTTAAATACTACAAAAATGGTAACAATAATGACAGCAACAATAATAAAATAATGTCCATTTTTAAAACTCTTTTGTGTAATCCCTTCAGAGGAGCATAGGTGCTATTTCCCCCATTTAAGAAGTAAAAAACTAAGTAGCACAAAGATAAAGTAAGCATTAAAGGTGGAAGAAATCCAGGCCTGCTGACTCAACCCTGGGTTCCTGTTACTGAGTAAATGGCCTTTTGTAGCTAGTCCTGGAGCAGAATTGTCACAATCCAACCTGTTCATCAGTTGAAAGCACTGGTCATTATTAGCTCTCCAATCGCCCTTGTTTTTTATCCATGGGAACTTTTAATTCAGCCACTGGTTGGAATCTAGAGTAGTCAGCATAAGCCTAAACATTTGAAACACAAATACAGCTTTAGTGCAGCACTGGGTTTTCCATCGGCCTTTAAGAAGACTAGCTAACAGAGTGATGAAAATCGAACGAAGTTATTTCACACCTGCTTTGTTTTCTCATGGAAAAATTTAAAGCTGTGCACAAAATATTGTTTTGTTTTTCAACAGAGAATAACAAGGAAAGCTACATGCAAATATTTCTTTCTAGATAAGATGATTTTGTTTCCTCTTAATTTAAACAAGTATTTATAGCTGAGATTAAAAGCTCAGGCTTTGGAGCCATACTTCTTCCTAAAGAAACAAAAGGAAACCTTAAGCTTATCTAATTATTCAGAAGACTCACTGTCATTAATGGGTGTGGTGGCGTGAGCCTAAAGTCCCAACTACCCAGGAGGCTGAGGGGGGAGGATTGATTGAGCCTGGGAGGTTGAAGCTGCAGTGAGCCGTGATCATGCCACTGTATTCCCGGGTGACCAAGGGAGACACTGCCTCAAAGCAAAAAAAAAAAAAAAAAAGAAGAAGATACATTGTCAAAAGAATAGTTCTGCCATTTACTAGCTGGGCAACCTTAGGCAATTTATTTATTTATTTTTAATTTATTTTTTGAAACAGAGTCTCATTCTGTTGTCCAAGCTGGAGTGCAGCGGCACGATCTTGGCTCACTGCAACCTCTGCCTCCTGGGTTCAAGAAATTCTCTTGCCTCAGCCTCCTGAGTAGCTGGGATTACAGGTGTGTGCCACAACACCAGGCTAATTTTTGTATTTTTGGTAGAGACCAGGTTTCACCATGTTGGTTAGGCTGGTCTCAAACTCCTGACCTCAGGTGATCCACCTACCTCGGCCTCCCAAAGTGCTGCAATTACAGACGTGAGCCACCGTGCCCAGCCAACCTTAGGCAATTTATATAACCTCTCCATGCCTCAGTTTCCTCATCTATAAAATAGAGATATAATAGTTCTCACCGGGTTGTGAGAATGGAGTAGGCCTGGCACAAAGTGAGTGCTCAGTGAGTGCCGATGATTATTCGGCACAGGCTACTGGGCCTTGAGGGGTACAAGGATGGGTGAGACCCACTTCTGCCATCCAGAAGTAGCATAGAGTTGGATAGAATGGCACATGGGCAATTAATTATAGAACAAAACAGAGCCAAAGGTTAGGTAGAGGCATGCCTCGAAGGAGAGATTTTTCTATCTGGGAGAGTAGGGAAGGCTCTCTGACAAAATTGTCTTTTAACGTGAGTCTTAATGAAGGAGCAGAATTTCTGTAAGAGGAAAGGGTTGGGGAACATTCAAAGGTGAGTCATAGAAACAAACATAAAGACATGAGAAAAAGCCCTCTGGGCTTACACAAACCCTATCATTCCCTGCAGGCTTTCAGAAGATCCCAAGAAGAAAGGATCATATCCCAAGATATAAAAAGTTTACAGAATGTAAAATGTTGGAATTATTCTAACATATTAAATGAATTTGAAATTTTAAAACCTAGATGATGAAGTTTTATGTAAGAAAACATATAAAACTAAAACTATACCATTTAAAAAATAATGTTTTAATCAAAGACAAACTTTTTAAGGACTGAGAAAAATTGGGGGAAAGTAAAATATTTAATCGTAAAACCAAAACCAAATATGACATTGATCACTGTGCTCAGCTTCCCAAAATATATATTGCAACATTCCCCTCCTCCCTAAACTATATCTTCAAAATATATATATTGTTTCTAATATTCGTCAGACATCAAAATTCTTTTTTTTTTTTTTTAAGAAAGGGATATCACCATGTTGCCCGGGCTGGTCTCGAATTCCTGGGCCAAGTGATCCTCCCGCCTCAGCTTCCCAGAGTGCTGGGATTACAGGTGGTGAGCCACCAGGCCCGGTCAACATCAAAATTTTTAAATGATTGCCAGGATACAGATCAGCTTAAGAATTTCTTCACAATTAAAACCAGTCATCAAAAATAAAAATGACTTTATCCACACATTTCAGAAGCAAAGTTTATTTCCACCCAAGTATGTATTCCTAGCCAGTGCATCAAGAAAAATTATACAGCAGCTCTCTGAAATTGCATGGTAAGAATGTGCTGCCATCATTCTCATTGTTGGTCAATGCAATATTTACCTTTAGGGAGACTGTTCAAAGGTCACGAGACAATTATTTGAGAAATTCAGCCACAGTTTGATGGGAAGATAAATGAGTGTCTAGAGAATTTGGAAGTGGCCGGGCATGGTGGCTTATGGCTGTAATCCCAGCACTTTGGGAGGCCAAGTCAGGAGGATTACTTGAAACCAGGAGTTCAGGACCAGACTGGGCCACAAAGCAAGAGCCTGTCCCCACAAAAAATTAAAAAAAATTAGCCGGGCATGGGATGCACACTTGTGGTCCCAACTACTCAGCAGGCTGAGGCAGGAGGATCGCTTGAACCTGGGAGATAAAGGCTGCAGTGAGCCGTGATCGCACCGTGGCACTCCAGCCTGGGTGACAAAGTGAGACTTTGTCTCTTAAAAAAAAAAATTAAAAAAGGTGGAGTCTGTAATCCAGATTTGGAGGCCAAGAGGGTGGATCACCTGAGGTCAGATTCGAGACCAGTCTGACCAACATGAGAAACTAGAGAGAGAGAATTGGGAAGTGATAGGGGCCTGCATAGACTGCTTTTCCTACCTCCTACCCCCCAACCCCAGATAACTTTATTCTGTCTACCTGAATATGTCTGGAACTCAGGAGATAGGTCTGGGCTAGAGACAAAGATAATAGCTACATTCACTGAGCACTTAGAAATGTGGTGGTGTCATGCTAATAACTTTACATGTGTTCATTTAACCCTCACTTGTTAGGAAAACTGCACTAATATTGTTCCCATTTTATTGATGAGGTTTCTACAGGGCAAAGAGGTTGCTTAATAGGCCCAGGGACTCAAGGGCTAGTAAGCAGTGGAGCAGGATCTAAACCCAGGGGGCCAACCCCAGAGCCCCTCCCTCTCAGCCAATTTGCTTTATTGCCCCAATTCTCAGTCATCTGCATACAAATGGGAATTGATAAGGGGATGGTCCGTTGCTACCATCCAAACCAGGACTCTTAGGGTTTGGAGTGCTACTAATCATTCTGGGGAAACAGGCAGAAACCAGAACTGTTTGGGGCAAATAGGGACATAGGGTTGGTTACCTCATTTCCTGACACTCTGAAAATGGGTGGACGCACGAGGATAAGAATGTTGAAGAAGAAAAGAGCCCTTCAGTGGGCCTTGAGAAAGACCCGGAAGGGAGGGAGAAATAAGAAAAAGAGAGAGAGAGAGAAAGACCAACATTTGGGGAACTGCCAGAGAAAGAGAAACCCTCAAAAGATACAAGGGAAAGACAGGATACAAGGGTGTCACAAATACATGGACTTGAGGGCTGGATTTCTCAGAGGGAGCAGTCAGTAGCGCCCTACCCCTCATACTGTAAAAACCAAAAGGTGGCCACGGAAAGGAGCAACGAGGAAGTCATCGGTGATTTACTAACAAACATTCTTTTGCTTTTATGCAGTCAGAACCAAATTAAAGTAAACGGAGGAGTGAGTGGGAGGTGGGGCCCAGACCCAGACCCAGTCAGTGCAAGCAAGTTTTTTTTTTTAATGTGGCCTTGGAGCGGAGGCAAAAGATAGGACTGTCCTGGAGGTGGAGTCAAAGATGTTTCCTTTCTTTTTCAAAGCAAGAAACTAGAATGTATTTAATGCTGAAAAGAAGGATCCAGGCCGAGAAGGGTAAAGAAAATGCAGAATGCAAATTATCCCCTCACTGGGGGATATCCGGGAGCGAAGTCCCTGAGCTGCTGAGGAAGCTTTACGCCTAAGGAGGTACCTGTCTGCCTTTGCAGGAGGGTGGGAAGTGGGGTGAAGATTTGAAGGTTTGAGGAGGGAGTCCAGACAGGGTTCTGTCTGCAGGCCTGTGTTTTCTCTGGAATCACTGTGGGAGGGCTTGCTGAGCCAAAGGATTAGAGGGGCCTACTGTCTGGCAGGCCTCGTATTAGGCCCTTGATGTACGAGATCTCTTTTCATTTTCATTATTATTCGACGAGGTAGGTAATATTATTCCCTTTTTACAGAAGAGGAAACTGGTTCAGAACTGTGGGCAACCAGCCCAAGAGCATGCAGCTGTCCAGGGGCAGAGTCCACATCTGGCTTCTTTGTCTGGAGTTGAAAGCCAGATCACCACCTTCTGGTATCTTTCATTTGTGTTAAAGGGGTAATAGGTAGGAAGTTAGCAAATATAATTTGAATAATGACGCAAGACCATCATGTAGAGGTTTACTATAGACTGTACATGACTGAAATCATACTTTTGTGTTTATGAAATGCTTTGATTATTTATTTTAGGGAATATTTACAAAAGGCTGTAAAACAAAAGTTTAAAAAAGTGAGGTCACTGGAATTAATGGTCCATAGTTTTATCTTTGGTTTTTATAGAAGTTAGCTGCATTTCAGTTATTAAGAACCTCCACTTCATTCATAAAAATGCTCTCTGCATTTCTTTCTGTAATTTATAAGAGTTGTTTATATTAGACTATTATTATGGGAAAATATGCTGCTTTAAGAATTTTTAAACTTGGCAATTTTCAGACTTAAAGTGTTTGAGATTCTTCTGTTGATAGTTTATGTAAAAAGAATTACAAATTTCAGATTGTGGCCTGGTAGGGATGATACAAATACAAACTGAATATACCCACAGTGATTCCTGCCTCCACAAAGTAAACCTGTGATTACATGGAGCCCAGTTTGAAGATCTTTATTCTAGTTTCCATTTTTCACTTATCTCGCATGATTTTAGATGTGTTTAAGGACTACCTGGATAACCAGCTTAGAAATACAGACTATATGGTGTGGTTTCATAATGCAGGGGTTCACAGGGGAATCATGGTCGTTGTTGAGGGATGTGAGCCAAATGTGCAGTAACAGCTGTCATAGCCTTAGATAGACACAGGGGCTCTCTAAATTTTTACTGAATTAATTAATAGACTGCAGATCCTAGACCTACGTAGGAAGAGAAGGTCAATGTAGGTAGGGGATTCAAATCAGTAAACAGTCTTTCTAGTGGTTACTTGGCAATTATTTTTCTTTTTCTTTTTCTTTTTTTTCTTTTTTTGACACAGAGTCTCACGCTGTCGCCCAGGCTGGAGTGCAGTGACACAATCTTGGCTCACTGCAACCTCCACCTCCCAGGTTCAAACGGATTCTCCTGCCTCAGCCTCCCAAGTAGCTGGGATTACAGGCATGTGCCACCACACCCAGCTAATTTTTGTATTTTTGGTACAGACAGGGTTTTGCCATGTTGACCACATTGGTCTCAAACTCCTGATCTCTGAGACGGGTCTCAAGATCCCTGAACTCCTGAGACGAGTCTCAAGATCCACCTCTCTCGGCCTCCCAAAGTGCTGGGATTACAGAATTGAGCCACTGCGCCCAGCCTGGCAATTATTTTTCTATTGCATTATTCACCACAGCGTAGCATCTCTCAGTACTTTTCTGTATTTTTTATTTGATCCTAAAGCTACTTTTAAAAATAGTCCTGCATTGCTTCTTCCACTTTGGTGTTGTATGGGTCATTGGATGTTAACTGACTTGCCTCAAATCAAAATATGAGTCTCTAGAGAATCCCCAGTCCACAAGTCATTAAGTTTTCCCAAAGAAAAGTTCGAATTGTTTGCTTTTCTTTTTTCTTTCAAAACTGTATATGGCATGTAATTTAATTTTTGGCAAGTTTAAATTCATTTAGAAAACTAAGCAAATGCCAAGACATAGATAAATTATACAGGTGAGCTCATTAAAAATAATTCCTTATCTGTACCATCCATTCCACTAAAATTTAAGAGAATCTTGGAAAGTTCAAACTATTGGTTAGATCCCCCAAAATGAGGTTATAAGGAAATGAACCATTTATATTCCCAGTACAATATTGTATTAAGAGAGTCATATGCAAGGAACTTATAAATTAGTTACAAGTACTTCCCACAGTGAATCAGAACATCCTACTTGTTAGTGACGATCTCTGTGATTGACAACTTCTCTGCAGGATCTCTAAAGCAACTGGTTTATTTCAGTGTACCTCTTCTTGTAACTTAAGATCAATAAGAAAAGAAAAAATCAACATAATTACTACAAAACATTAATGAAAGATAAATGTTATGTGTTTGGTTTGCGATCACTGTAAAGCAATAGTCAATGAGTTGTAATTCATAGCTTATGAAGCCATTAAAAAATTAATTATCCCCAAACAGGGAAATATAAACAAGATGCTGGAAAGTAATTTATTGTGGCAGTAGACATTAATAATGCATATATCTGTGACAGCTTTAGCCTAAGCCCAACGTTTACTTTGAAAACAGAAAAACACATGGAACTACTTATAACTATGATTTTTAAAATTATCATGAAACTTTAAAAAAATTCTGTTTTAATTCGAAGTTGGAATCAGGTTGCAATGATTATTCATAATCCTCCCTCCTCTGGCTTGACCCTTCCAGCAGTCTCAGGTGCTTCATTTACATACATCAGTTTTAGCAGCCAGCTCTTTAAGTGCCCATTTTTTTACTCCTCCTCTTGAGAGAAGAGATTGCCTCTCTTTTTGAGATGGAGTGAGTCTCGCTCTGTCGCCCAGCCTGAAGTGCATTGGTGCGACTTGGCTCACTGCAACCTCTGCCTCCCGGGTTCAAGCGATTCTCCTGCCTCAGCCTCCTGAGTAGCTGGGATTACAGGCGCGTGCCACCACACCCGGCTAACTTTTTATATTTTTGGTAGACATGGGGTTTCAACATGTTGGCCAGGCTGGTCTTGAACTCCTGATCTCAAGTTATCCGCCTGCCTTGGCATCCTAAAGTGCTGGGATTACAGGCGTGAGCCACCGCACCTGGCCGAAATTGCCTTTTCATACCTAGTCCTTGTACCCAGTGCACTATTTGGCTCTCCATGATCTTTATTAAGTGAATGAGTGAATCTATAAAATAGCTACCAAAATGAATAAGTGTACTTACCAAATCTGCAGCAAAGAAAGATGCCTAGGCTACAATGATCCCTGATCTGGCCATTTTTTTTTTTTTTTTTTTTTTGAGACGGAGTCTTTCTCTGTCTCCCAGGCTGGAGTGCAGTGGCGCGATCTCGGCTCACCGCAACGTCCACCTCCTGGGTTCACGCCATTCTCCTGCCTCAGCCTCCCGAGTAGCTGGGAATACAGGCGCCCGCCAACACGCCCGGCTAATTTTTTGTGTTTTTAGTAGAGACGGGGTTTCACCGTGGTCTCGATCTCCTGACCTCGTGATCCGCCCGCCTCAGCCTCCCAAAGTGCTGGGATTACAGGCTTGAGCCACCGCGCCCGGCAGATCTGGCCATTTTCAAATCCTTTTTTTTGTTTTATTTTTTATAAATAAAAAGCTCTGAAAATGGATGTGTCGACCTTTTTTTAAAATCAGAGAAGTTTATGTCTCCAAGTTATTCTTCTCTACTCACTCCCCTAAAAGAGCCATTTTGGTTTTGTTAAGTTTTATTTTTAATGCTTGGTCTCTTAGCTTAAACGATTCTTTCCCAAAATGATAGTCTTGAGGGTGTCAGATTTCATTAATCCTGTTACAGTTAGCGCTCCTCTTTATCAAGAACTTCATTTCCATTTCAGGTTTTTTGTTTGTTTGTTTTGTTTTGTTTTTGTTTTTGAGGCGGAGTCTCGCTCTGTCACCCAGTCTGGAGTGCAGCAGCAAGATGGCAAGATCTCGGCGCACTGCAATCTCCACCTCCCGGGTTCAAGCGATTCTCCTGCCTCAGCCTCACGAGTGGCCGGGATTACAGGCCCCTGCCATGATGCCCACCTAATTTTTGTATTCTTGTAGGGGGGGGTGCTTTCAGCATGTTGGCCAGGGTGGTCTTGAACTCCTGACCCCTGGTGATCCACCCACCTCGGCCTCCCAAAGTGCTGGGGCTTACAGGCGAGAGCCACCGCGCACGGCCCCATTTCAGGTTCTTACTGAAATACTTCTTCCCAGTCATTTTCCCCTGTCTTTCCTTCTCACAGTCATAGCTGCATGTTCCATTATAGAAGAATAATAAGGCCAGGCACAGTCATTCATGCCTGTAATCCTAGCACTTTGGGAGGGCGAGGTGAGTGGATCACTTGAGACCAGGAGCTCGAGACCAGCCTGGCCAACGTGGTGAACCCTCGTCTCTAATAAAGATACAAAAATTAACTGGGCATGGTGGCAAGTACCTGTAATTGCAGGTATCTGGAGGCCAAGGCACGAGAATTGCTTGAATCCCGGAGGCAAAAGTTTCAGTGAGCTGGGATCTCGCCACTGCACCGCAGCCTGGGTGACAGAGCAAGACTCTGACTGAAAAAAAAAAAGAAGACATTCTTAGGTAAACATTTTTGTCAGATATTGGCCCTGAGCTCTTGGAGCAAAGTTTGGGTGGGTTAAGTGAACCGGTTAGGATACAGGACCGCCAGAAGTCCCCAGACACTGTGAGGTCGTCAGTCTGTAGAACTGTGTTTTGGTTCTTCTTCTTTGTTTTTTCTTTTTCTTTTCTTTTTTTTTTTTTTTTTTTTTTGAGACAAAGTCACACTCTGTTGCCCAGGCTGGAGTTCAGTGGTGTGATCTCAGCTGGCTGCAACCTCCTCCTGGACTCAAGCAATTCTCGTGCCTCAGCCTCCTGAGTAGCTGGGATGACAGGCGTGTGCCACCACACCCAGCTAATTTTTAGTATTTCTAGTAGAGACAGGGTTTCACCAAGTTGCCCAAGCTGGTCCTGACCTCAGGTGATCTGCCCTTCTTGGCCTCCCAAAGTGTTGGGATTACAGGCATGCGCCACCGTGCCCTGCCTGGGTTCTTCTGAATTCAAGGTCTTTATGTGATTTTATGTCTCCTGCTTCAGATTAGGATATGGGATTATACTCATTCACCACCCATCCCCTCCCTTCATGACCACCTCTCCTAGGCAGAGGAGAGGGTTGCCTGACTATGAATAAGAAAAAGATGAGAAGATCCTTCTATTAGAGATAGACTTTGGACTAAATCTTAGCTCTATCACATCAATATCTTTCCCTATAAAATGGGAATAAGAGTTATCTCATAAAGGGCCAGGTGCAGTGGCTCATGCTTGTAATCCCAGCACTTTGGGAGGCCAAGGCGGGCAGATCATCTGAGGTCAGGAGTTCGAGACCAGCCTGGCCAAAATGGTGAAACCCCGTCTCTACTAAAAAGCTACAAAAATTAGCCGGGCATGGTGATGCACGCCTGTAATTCCAGCTACTCAGGAGGCTGAGGCAGGAGAATCACTTGAACCTGGGAGGCGCAGGTTGCAGTGAGCCAAGATTGCGCCACTGCACTCCAGCCTGGGCAACATGAAGAGGTAATGTTGGTAAAGCACCTGGGATCTAGTAGCTGTTCAATAAACATTAATTTTGTTTTAGCCAAAATATTTCACTTGCATCATCTAATTTGATCTTCATAGAACCCTGACAAACAAGCAGAACAAATATTGTAATCTCTTCTTTACTGATGATTAACCTGGTATTTTGAAACTTCTTACGTATGGGTTGAACATCCTTTATCCAAAATGCTTGGAATAAAAACTGTTTCAGGCCCGGCATGGTGGCTTACACCTGTCATCCCAGCACTGTGGGAGGCTGAGGAGGGTGGATCACCTGAGGTCAGGAGTTCGAGACCAGCTAGCCAACATGGTGAAACCCCATCTCTACTAAAAATATAAAAAATCAGCTGGGCGTGGTGGTGCACGCCTGTAGTCCCAGCTACTCGGGAGGCTAAGGCAAGAGAATCGCTTGAACCCAAGAGGCAGAGTTTGCAGTGAGCTGAGATTGCACCACTGTACTTCAGCCTGGGCACCAAGAGCGAAACTGCTTCTCAAAAAAAAAAAAAAAAAAGATAAGAAAAGAAAACAAAAGTGTTTTGGATTTCAGATTTTTGGGTGATTTCAGAATATTTGCATGTACGTGGGGATGCCCATACATAGGCTGGGATTGGGCCCAAGTGGAAACACAAAATTCATTTATGTTTCATATACAGCATATACACATAGCCTGAAGGTAATTTTATACAATACTTTACATTTTGTGCATGAAACAAAGTTTGTGTGCATTGAACATCAGAAAGCAAAGGTGTCACAATCTTAACCACTCATGGACCGTGGTTGTTGGACAGCACCATCATTTCTGACTCAGCTTATATGTTTAGAGGCAACCAACAAGTAACCATTTTCTTTTCTTTTTGAGATGGAGTCTCTCTCTGTTGTCCAGGCTGGAGTGCAGTGGCGAGATCTCAGCTCACTGCAAGCTCCCCCTCCCAGGTTCCCGCCTCAGCCTCCCGAGTAGCTGGGACTACAGGCGCCTGCCACCACGCCCAGCTAAGTTTTTTTTTTTGTACTTTTAGTAGAGACGGGGTTTCACCATGTTAGCCAGGATGGTCTCAATCTCCTGACCTCGTGATCTGCCCGCCTCGGCCTCCCAAAGTGCTGGGATTACAGGTGTGAGCCACTGCGCCCAGCAAGTAAACATTTTCTTTTTTTTTTTGAGATGGAGTCTTGCTCTGTCCCCAGGCTGGAGTGCAGTGGCAAGATCTCAGCTCACCACAAGTTCCGCCTCCCGGGTTCACACCATTCTCCTGCCTCAGCCTCCCGAGTAGCTGGGACTACAGGCCCCCACCACCACGCCCTGCTAATTTTTTGTATTTTTAGTAGAGACGGGGTTTCACCATGTTAGCCATGATGGTCTCGATCTCCTGACCTCATGATCCGCCCGCCTCAGCCACCCAAAGTGCTGGGATTACAGGCGTGAGCCACCGTGCCTGGCCAAAGTAATCATTTTCTTACACTTATTCACACGTAAGTACTTAACAGTAGAAAATATGACATACTTTTCCCCTTTTTTTGAGACACAGCCTCACTCTGTCTCCCAGGCTGGAGTGCAGTGGTGCGATCTCAGCTCACTGCAACCTCCGCCTCCCAGGTTCAAGGGATCTCCTGCCTCAGCCTCAAAGTAGCTAGGATTACAGGTATGTGCCACCACGCCTGGCTAATTTTTGTATTTTTCGTAGAGACAGGATTTCACCATGTTGGCCAGGCTAGTCTTGAACTCCTGACCTCAAGTGATCCACCCGCCTCGGCCTCTCAAAGTGCTGGGATTACAGGCGTGAGCCTCCTCGCCTGGCTAACATACCATTAGTATAGTGAAAAAGTAATGTGTTCAGTGTAACTTGGAGCATCATGTTGGCTCTCAAAAAGTTTTGGGTTTGGAAGAATTTTGGAATTTTGAATTAGGGATGCTCAACTTTTAATAATAATTAACTAACTTATCAGCACCTCCTACTTGTTAGGCATTGTTATAAACAGTTTACATTTAATCCTCACATCAGATGTATGAAGTGTACTAATAGGTCCATTTTACAGATCTGGAAAATTAAGGCATAGAAAGGCTAAATAACTTGCCCAAGTTCAAAATGCTAGCAAATAGAAGAGTTAGGATTCAAACCCAGGTAGTATGATTCCAAACACAATGCTCTTTGCTAGTACTCTGTAGAGGGGGCTATGGATAGCCTCTGCCCATCTTAGTTCTTTTTTTTTTTTTTTTTTTTTTTGAGGCGGAGTCTCACTCTGTCGCCCAGGCTGTAGTGCAGTGGCACAATCTCGGCTCACTGCAAGCTCCGCCTCCCGGGTTCACGCCATTCTCCTGCCTCAGCCTCTCCGAGTAGCTGGGACTACAGGCGCCCGCCACCACGCCCGGCTAATTTTTTGTATTTTTAGTAGAGACGGGATTTCACCGTGGTCTGGATCTCCTGACCTCGTGATCCGCCCGCCTCGGCCTCCCAAAGTGCTGGGATTACAAGCGTGAGCCACCGCGCCCGGCCCATCTTAGTTCTTAAGTGGGATCTTCGGGTGGGCTTGGAACCAAATTAATGCAAGACAGATTAACAGAAGAAAAGCGTGCGTGTTTTATTATCTTTTTACATGTACATGGGGTCCCTCATAAGAGAGTGAAGACCCCAAGAAATGGCCAAAGCAGAAAGATTTTATACCTTTTAGACAAAGAACTACACATTTTGTGAAGAAATGACAGGACAAAGGGGTATAAGCTAGGGGTAGTAAATTCCAGGGGAATCGCTAGGAGATAAATGGAGGGGGTGTAAAGCTGTTGGAGGATAAGGGTTTTTTCAGTAAGTTTATTTATACAGCTCCATTGCAGCATCACTTCTTAAGTCACTGGAAACAAGGGTTATCTTCCCGTGTTGGTGCAGAGAAGGCCGCTTTTTCACAGGAATTTTTACGGCTTGATAAGAAAGGGCAGATCTGGAGACCCTTTCTGCCATCGCTGCTTCTCAAGCTTCTTCACTCAAAAATATTTATATCACAGAGGCATATTTTGGGGTGACATACCCTAGTTTCCTTCAACTCTTAAGTGCCTCCATTTCCCACAGTTTTTAAGTAGTGGACTTGAACTTATATCTTTCCAAGTCTAGGGCACTTCACTCCCAGAGAAGGAATGCATTAGGGCATTCCATAAGTAACACTGTAGCAGAGACAGCACTAAATTATCAGATCTGCCAGCTTCCGGGACAGAACTGTATTAACAGGGGAAGGTGTATTAGGGCACAGATTATGGCCGGAGTGCTGGCCCAGAGAAGGCACATCGAGCTGGGGCGGCATGGGAGCCCTGAAAACACAATAGGAAAGGGTTTCCGTGGAAAGGGTTTCCGTCTTCACATTTTGCACTTCGGAGACTTGAGTCTAGAGTGGGAAGGAATACTGTTCCCAAAGACCCCTAGACTTTCACAGTTCATGGCCCTTACCGCTTTCTACATGATAGTACAATTATCAGCTAGTATTTCTCATCTGCTTTTAGAGCGCAAGATCATATTTTACTTATTTTTATACTCCCTATGTGGAGCATATAGTAGGCACTTATTAAGTGTGAGTTGGAGAAATAAATGAACCTAAACAAATGACATGCTTGAGTCCCAAAGGGATTTGGAGTTTGCTTCAGTTTTGTTTTGTTTTTCTTTGTTTGTTTCTTTTTTGGAGATGAAGGTCTTGCTATGTTGCCCAGGCTGGTTTCAAACTCCTGGTCTCAAGCAATCCTCCTGCCTCAGTCTCCCAAAGTTCTGGGATTACAAACATAAGCGACTGCAGCCAGCCAAAACTTTTATTCTGATAGCTAAAATATTTTAATGAAGATTCTTTGTGGGGAAGATGTCAATATTTTCAACTGTTCTCTTATAAAACTTAATATTCTACCTGTTTTAATATTTTCATTTTTGTATTTATACCCATTTAAAACTACAAATAGGATATATAGCTTTTAAAATTTGAATGTGTAATTTAATAATAGCTATCCACCCACACCTATTAAAATGTTCCTACATCTATTGAAATATTTACTAATGCATAAAATCTTACAAATTTCAAGCCGCACCAGATTTTCAAGGCTTTTGTGTAAGTAGATGAAGTGAATGCCATGTTCCTCCCAGTTGCAATCTGTTAGCAGTATTTTAGTGTTTCTACTATTTAGTCATCTGTGATATGAGTTGTAAATGGCAGCTTGAAATAATCTGAAGTTTTGAAGATGAGTTTCACAGCTTTTAACATTGCATCCAATGTGTTGGGCAGAAAAAACTTTTTCTCTACTCTTTTAGCATCAGTACCTGAGGGCGTATAGATTAAACTAACAAAACACAGATTAACAGGAGAAAAGGCACATAATTTTATTTATTTATTTTGGGTGTGTGTTGCCAAGATACAGAGCTAGAAATTTTATTTATTTATTTATTTAGAGATAGGGTCTCACTTTGTGGCCCAGGCGGGAGTGAAGTAGCTGGAACACTGCTTACTGCAGCCTCAGCCTCCTGAGCCCAAGCCATCCTCCCGCCTCAGCCGTGCGCCACCATGCCTGGTTAATCTTTGTATAGAGATGGGGTTTCGCCGTGTTGCCCAGGCTGGTCTCGAACTCCTGAGCTCAAGTGATCCCTTCCACCTTGGTCTTCCAAAGTGCTGGGTTTGCAGGCGTAAGCCGCCATGCCTGCCACAGTTTTTGGCACGATCTGGGCTCACTGCAAGCTCCGCCTCCTGGGCTCACGCCATTCCCCTGCCTCAGCCTGTACAGGCGCCCGCCACCACGCCCGGCTAATTTTTTGTATTTTTAGTAGAGACGGGGTTTCACCATGTTAGCCAGGATGGTCTTGTTCTCCTGACCTCGTGATCCGGCCGCCTTGGCCTCCCAAAGTGCTGGGATTACAGGCGTGAGCCGCCACAATTTTTAAATTAATGTTTGCAGGCAGGGAGTGCACCGGAAAACAGTGAAACTCAAGGAGCTTTGGGCTTTAAGGGATGATGAATTGTGGGGAAGTGACTGGGAAATAAATGGGGGGAACTCATGGAAGATAAGGGCTATTATAGTAAGGTCTATTTATGAGAAATCATCTTGGTGTCCATTCCCTGTCTTTGGTGAAAAGGATGATAACCTGTCTGATTGATAAGAGTTGGCTCTTCTTTCCCTGGTTCGGGGAAGGGTGTTTACCTTCCTGAAAGGGAAATATATGCCCTGATTCTAGGGCAGATAAGAGGAGGGCAGATAACTCTTCCTGCATCTGTCGATTGTCAGTTGCTTTCTGCTCAAAATAATCCTCATGCTAAAGTGCACATTTTGGGGTGGCATATTCCGATTCTCTTCAAATGTAAAGCAACGAATATTACAGCTGAAATGTATTCAAATTATTTCCAGTTTTATCTTGATTTTTTTCAGTCCTCTTGATGAGAAACAGCTACTTCCTTGTAAAAGAAATCTGTTTTTAGAGGTTTTTTTTGTTTTGTTTTTTGTTTTTGTTTGTTTTCTGAGACGGAGTTTCTGTCCTGCCCAGGCTAAAGTGCAATGGCGCGATCTCGGCTCACTGGCAACCTTTGCCTCCCGAGTTCAAGCAATTCTCCTGCCTCAGCCTCCCCAGTAGCTGAGATTACAGGCATGCGCCACCACGCCCGGCTAATTTTGAATTTTTAGTAGAGACGGGGTTTCTCCGTGTTGGTCAGGCCGGTCTCGGACTCCAGACCTCAGGTGATCCACCCTCTTCGGCCTCCCAAAGTGCTGGGATTACAGGCGTAATCCCACCGCGCCCGGCCTGTTTTTATGCTCTTGACCTAGCACAGGTAGTCTTTCTTTGTGTTACCTGTTGCATTTCATTTAATTCTTTTAAAGTTATAACAAGCGATATAAGACTATAAAGAATACTTACAAAAATAAAAGGGGAGGGAAGTCAACCATAATCCTATTCTATGAAGATATGTTTTTACATATTTCCTTTCAATGTTATCTATGCATATCTCTTTTATATAGTTTAAGTGATGGGGCATTCAGTATGGGATGTAACTTATTCCACTTAGCTTTACATCACAAACATTCTCCATGTTCTTGCTTACTTGGGGTCCTCATTATCTAACAGTGGCCTAGCGCGAACCGTCTCCACTTAGGCTTCGGGGCTGCCTCCAGGCTCTTGGCTAGGCATCCTGCTAGCACTCTCATCCCTAGGGAGGGTGGATCGTACTTGGCTCCTCCCCACCAGGTGGAACCTGAGCCTACAACAGCAGCCTCAGGCCATTCAGAGGTCGAGCCCCAGGCCTAAACTGCGACTAGACAAAGAAGGCTTTTGCTCCCTTCCTGCCCTCTCGCCAATCTCCCAGGTCCGGGCTTGGTGGAGCCTGCTATGCGGGCACTCCAGGTCCACTCCCTCGAGGTAGAGGCCACGGCGCCATCCCCTTCCCCATGGTCTCCCTACCCCCAACCTGCACTGGGCGCTCCGCCTAGAGGTGAGTCCCCCAGCTGTTCTCTCCTTCTGTCCTAGCCATCCGCAGAGCCACCCCGTGCAAAGGAAGGAGTTAGGCTGTGCGCCCTGGGCGTCATGATCCTTCTGCGGACCTCCGAAGTGCGGCAGCTGCTTCACAATAAGTTCGTGGTCATCCTGGGGGACTCTGTGCATAGGGCAGTATACAAGGACCTGGTGCTTCTGCTGCAGAAGGACCGCCTGCTCACTCCCAGGCAGCTTAGAGCCAGGGGGGAGGTGAACTTCGAACAAGATGAGCTGGTGGACGGAGGCCAGCGGGGCCGCATGCACAACGGCATTAACTACCGTGAGGTCCGCGAGTTCCGCTCCGACCACCATCTGGTGCGTTTTTACTTCCTCACCCGCGTGTACTCCGATTACCTCCAGACCATCTTGAAAGAGCTGCAGTCGGGCGAGCACGCCCCCGACCTGGTCATCATGAATTCCTGCCTCTGGGACATCTCCAGGTATGGTCCGGACTCCTGGAGAAGCTACCTGGAGAACCTGGAGAACCTGTTCCAGTGCCTGGGCCAGGTGCTGCCCGAGTCTTGCCTGCTGGTGTGGAACACGGCCATGCCTGTGGGCGAGGAAGTCACCGGGGGTTTTCTTCCGCCCGAGCTCCGGCGGCAGAAGGCTACCTTCCTGAAAAACGAAGTGGTCAAAGCCAACTTCCACAGCGCCACCGAGGCACGTAAACATAACTTCGATGTACTGGACTTGCATTTCCACTTCCGCCACGCGAGGCAGAACCTGCACTGGGACGGGGTGCACTGGGATGGACGTGTGCACCGCTGCCTCTCCCAGCTGCTGCTGGCCCACGTGGCCGACGCCTGGGGTGTGGAGCTGCCCCACCGCCACCCCGTGGGCGAGTGGATCAAGAAGAAAAAACCTGGCTCGAGAGTTGAAGGGCCGCCCCAGGCCAACAGAAATCACCCGGCCTTACCAATGTCCCCACCCTTACCTTCCCCCGCATACCGCCCCCTGCTTGCGTTCCCACCCCACCGCTTGCCGCTGCTCCCGCTCCTGCCCCCACAGCCTCCTCCTCCCATTCTCCATCACCCGGGAATGCCCCGGTTCCCACAGGGTCCCCCAGATGCCTGTTTTTCCTCAGACCATACCTTCCAGTCGGATCAATTCTACTGCCATTCAGATGTCCCCTCATCAGCCCATACAGGTTTCTTCGAAGACAACTTTATGGTTGGTCCTCAGCTGCCTATGCCCTTCTTCCCCACACTCCGTTATCAGCGGCCTGCCCCAGTGGTCCATAGGGGTTTTGGCAGGTATCGTCCCCGTGGCCCCTATGTGCCCTGGGGACAGCGGCCTCGACCTTCAAGGAGAAGGGCCCCAGCCAATCCAGAGCCAAGGCCTCAGTAGACGGACCTAGGCCTTATTTCCTCTTTATGAACATGGATTGGACAGATATGACACTTCCTTTCCACTGCTTGGTCTGAACAGACTGACCTTGTTAACAAGCCTGGAGTCCATGCTTGGTCTTTTTGTTCATTGCTGTTACCAAGAAAGCCAAGGAAGAGCAGTCTGACTCATTCTTCTTGGCTGCAGCCTCTTCCCCACTTCCTGGGGGTGACCCAGCGTTAATCCTGCCTCCCTACTCCTATTCTCTTTGCCTTTGTGTAAAAATAAAATGTAAATAAAGAAGTTGCACAGAAGTAGTTGCGGGTTTTGCGTGTGTCTATATTTATTGGATGCCTCTCCATTAAACAATTAGTTCTTAATATGGTTGGGCTCTGTGTCCCCACACAAATCTCATCTTGAATTGTCGCCCAGGCTGGAGTGCAGTGGCGCGATCTCTGCTCACTGCAACCTCCGCCTCCTGGGTTCACGCCATTCTCCTGCCTCAGCCTCCCGAGCAGCTGGAACTACAGGCGCCCACCACCACACCCAGCTAATTTTTTGTATTTTTAGTAGAGACGGGGTTTCACCGTGTTAGACAGGATGGTCTCGATCTCCTGACCTCGTGATCCGCCTGCCTCGGCCTCCCGAAGTGCTGGGATTACAGGCGTGAGCCACCGCGCCCGGCCACTGTTGAGGTTTAGAATGCAGGATTCCTTTGGCCTGTTTTCCATCCTCAAGAAACGACAGCACTCACAGATTTACATACTTGATTCTTGTCTTAAATTTCCTGGAAAAGTAAAATTAATGATTACATTGACATCATCAAAACAGCATGTTTCTCACAAGATTTTATACTAATATACCAAAGGCCAGATTTTAAAGCTGTAACAATATTTTTCCAAATGTACAAAGAAAGCAAGGGCCAGCATTTGAAAACAAACCAAACCTTCCCTCCCAGAGTAGGATTAACAACAGCCCTTCACGGTCAGCCACGGAGCTCTTGCTCTTGCTGCCGGGAGGCAACATTCACGGTTAAATTTGGAGTTGTACAAAGCGGCAGCCCGTCTCTTCCAGAATTTTATGTTCACGACTTCTGCAAAAGTAAGTTGTTTCAAAAACTTATACCATTAAGATGCATGTGAAACCAGGCGCAGCGGCTCATGCCTGTGATCCCAGCACTTTGGGAGGCCGAGGCGGGCAGATCACAAGGTCAGGAGATCAAGACCATCCTGGCTAACACGGTGAAACCCCGTCTCTACTAAAAATACAAAAAATTAGCCGGGCGTGGTGGTGGTCGCCTGTAGTCCCAGCTACTCGGGAGGCTGAGGCAGGAGAATGGCGTGAACCCAGGAGGCGGAGCTTGTAGTGAGCCAAGATTGCGCCACTGCACTCCAGCCTGGGCAGCAAAGCAAGACCCCCTCTCAAAAAAAAAAAAAAAGATGCATGTGAGAGAAACAAATTACCATTGTTTTAAACTATTGTCTGTTTCCATAAACTCCAGGAATAATATTCTCATTCTCATAACTCAAGAAAGAGTTCTACCATGGCATGCTTAATTTTATAGATATACAGACAGTCTCTGACTTACGAAGTTTCAATGTACAATTCTTCAACTTTACGATAGTGGGAAAGCAATATGCATTCATTAAAAAGTGGTCTAAAGGCCGAGTGTGGTGGCTCACATCTGTAACCTCAGCACTTCGGCAGGCTTGAGCCCAGGTTTGAGACTAGCTTGGTCAACATAGTGAGACCCCCCATCTCTATACGAAAATTTTAAAAAAATTAGCCAGGCATGGTGGCAAGTGCCTGTAGTCCCAGCTACTCAGGAGGCTGAGGTAGGAGCTGAGGCTTGAGCCCAGGAGTTTGAGACTGCAGTGAGCTATGATCATACCACTGCACTCTAGCCTGGGCAACAGAGTGAGACCCTCTCTGAAAAAACAAAACAAAACAAAATAGTCCAATAATCTCTCTCAATGCTGAGCAGCACAGCTGCAGCAGCTCCCAGTCAGCCATGCCATCACGAAGGTAACAACTGATAGATATTCTACAGTGTCCCGTGTTGCCAAATGATTTTGCCCAATTGGAGGCAATTGGTTGCTATAACAAATTGCTGGCTGGGCGTGGTGGTTCATGTCTGTAATCCTAGTACTTTGGGAGGCCGAGGCGTGCCGATTGCTTGAGCCCAGCTCAAGATCAGCCTGGGCAACATAGGGAAACCCCATCTCTACAAAAATTTTAAAAAACTAGCCAAGCATTGTGGCACATACCTGTGGTCCCAGCTACTTGAAAGGTTGAGACTGGAGGATCACTTGGGCCTGGGAGGTTGAGGCTGCAGTAAGCTATGATGTGCCACTGCACTCCAGCCTGGATGACAGAGAAAGACCATCACAAACAAACAAACAAACAAACAAACAAAGCTGGATGCAGTGTCTTACGCCTGTAATCTCAACACTTTAGGAGGCCAAGCTGGGTGGATCACTTGAGGTCAGAAGTTCAAGACCAGCCTGGCCAACATGGGGAAACCCCGTCTCTACAAAAAATACAAAAAATCAGCTGCACGTGGTGGCAGCCACCTGTAATCCCAGCTACTTGGGAGGCTGAGGCAGGAGAATCGCTTGAACCCAGGAAGTGGAAGTTGCAGTGAGCCGAGATTGCACCATTGCACTCCAGCCTGGGCAACAAGAGTGAAACTCCGTCTAATAAAATAAATAAATAAATAAATAAATAAATAAATAAATAAATAAATAAAACAACCAAATTGCCACAAGCTGAGTAGCTTAAGACAACACAAATTTATTATTTTACAGTTCTGGAGGTCAGAACTCTAAGGGCCTCCCTGGGCTAAAATCAAGGCATCAGCAGAGCTGTGTTCCTTCCTGCAGGCTCTACAGGAGAATTCATTTTCCTGCCTTTTCCAGGTGGAAGCTGCTCACATTCCTTGGCTTGTAACTCCCTTTCATTTTTTTTTTTTTTTTTTTGGGAGGGGGGCTTTTTCTCCCCCCCCGTGGGGGGGCGGGGGCGGCCCTATCCCGACCTCAAGATCCTCCTCCCGGGTTCACGCCATTCTCCTGCCTCAGCCTCTCCGAGTAGCTGGGACTACAGGCGCCCGCCACTACGCCCGGCTAATTTTTGTATTTTTAGTAGAGACGGGGTTTCACCGTGGTCTCGATCTCCTGACCTCGTGATCCGCCCGCCTCGGCCTCCCAAAGTGCTGGGATTACAAGCGTGAGCCACCGCGCCTGGCCAACTCCCTTTCATTTTTGTGAACCCCGGGGGGCGGAGCCTGCAGTGAGCCGAGATCGCACCACTGCACTCCAGCCTGGGTGACAGAGCAAGACTCCGTCTCAAAAAAAAAAAAAAAAAAAAAAAAAAGCCAGCAATGGCTGGTGGAGTCTTTCTCACATCACATCACATCTGCCTCCTGCTTCCACGTTTAAGGACACTTGTAATTACATTGGGTCCGCCGATGATCCAGGGTGATCTCCTCATTTTACATTAGCAACTCTAATTCCACCTGCAATCTTTGTTCCCTTTTGCCAGGAAACAACATATTCACAGGCTCCTGAGATTATGACATGGACATCTTTGGGGATCCATGATTCTGCTACCAAAATTTTTGTTCCAATTTTAGATTGGAGCCAAAAATGGAAAGGCCCTGAATGTCAGGATTGTCATCCACATTCTTCATGCCAGGACAGAAAATACAATGTCTATTTTCAGATTAAAGATGGTTTCAGTTCAAATATTTTCTTGCTTTTAGCTAGAATTACAGCAATTCAGTCTAGGAGCCCAGATTGTCTCATACTGATCGCGTGTTCTGCTTGACAGTTCTAGATGCCTTTGATTAACAAAACATGGGGAAAGAAATTAAATATTGATAAATGTAGTTTGGTGCATTCAGCTTTTCAAAACACAGGGCCTTTTGGGAGAGGAAACCATAAAAGGGGATCTCAGTGCTGGAAAGATTGGGAACCACTGCCTTAAAAAAATATGGCCTCTGATTATTCCAGTTGGTCCTACTTGTATATATTGGCATTCTTCTCTATTACTGATAGATCTCTAGGGTTGGAGTATGAAAGATTTGGAAAAGACTTTAAAATTGCTTTGTCAAATATGTTTTATCTTTCAACTTGTTTATGGTTTGATCAATAATTCATTCTTTAGCATCTGTGTCTTAAAGACTATTTTGTCTGTTGTCTTTATGAATGATGAATTAGGATATTGGGAGAACAAAATACCTTCTTTTTAAAGCACAGCATCGCAAATGAAATGTCCAGAATTTATAGTGTGTAGATAACAACAAAAAAATGACTTAAAGCTGTGAAACAGGAAGAGGGATGAAACATTTGATAAAGCAGGAAGTACAAATAATAGAAATCCACCTGGACTTGGGCACTGAGCTGTTCCGATGGCCTTTATTTATTTGCTTAGCCTATTTGAAGATTCTCTCTTTAAAATACCATTTAAATTAAAATGTTCTACCATGAACTACTGGAGCGTAAGTTCACCCAGCTGTTAATCACACCCAGCACAGATACCTTGCCATTTTAGGTGTTTGTGTGGAAAGTATTTTTCTCAAATTCCTAGTGCTTACCTTTCTGTTTTAAATAAAGAAAGGGTGAAAAAGCAGAACAAACTAGTTATATGGAGAGAAAAATTTAGGCACAGAGAGAAGTGTCGTTTGGACACAGACTCTGGCCTGTGTTGCCGTTTTTCTTTCTTTTTTTTTTTTTTTTTTTTTTTTGAGACAGAATCTCGTCGCCCAGGCTGGAGTGCAGTGGCGCGATCTCGGCTCACTGCAAGCTCCACCTCCTGGGTTCACACCATTCTCCTGCCTCAGCCTCCCAAGCAGCTGGGACTACAGGTGCCCATCCCCATGCCCGGCTAATTTTTTGTATCTTCAGTAGAAACAGGGTTTCACTGTGTTAGCCAGGATGGTCTTGATCTCCTGACCTCGTGATCCGCCCGCCTCAGCTTCCCAAAGTGCTGAGATTACAGGTGTGAGCCACCGTGTGCGGTCCCCTTGTGCTGCAGTTTTTCAACACATTGCAGCTAACACTTACTGAGCACTGACTCTGTGTCAGGCGTTGTGCAGAACTGATAATCCTCACAGCCATTCTATGAGCTGTGCACTATTAGACTTATTTCTGATGGAGAAACTGAGGCTTGGAGAGGTTAATTCACTTGCAGAAGCTCACACTATTAGTGAGTGTAGGAGCAGAGAGTCAATCTCCATGCTGGCTTTAAAAAAAAACACAGATAGAGTCATCTCATTCTCCTGCTTTGTAAACATTATTTTTTTACACCTCACAATATTGGGATTCTCCACCCTGGCTTCATGGTAGAATCATCTGGGGTCTTTTTACAAAATACCATTGCCTAGAATCCACCCAAGACTACTTAAAAAGAACAATAATAATAACGCTAATGACAGCCAACATTACATTGGGCTTACCATGTGCTCAATATAAGTGTTACTATGTGCCAAGGCTTTCTTTAACATATATGGACACACACATGCACACATATATTCTCTCTAATATATATAACGCTAACATATACATATATTCAAATGAGGGTCTCTCTCCATATATTCTCATTTAATCCTCAAAATAAACCTTGGATGAAGATACCATTGAGTACCCACCAATTTACAAATGGGGAAGGTGAGACTCAGAAGATTTAAAAGCCTAGCTCATATGATTCAAGAGACATCAAAAAAAAAAAAAAAAATCCTAGCTCACAATTATCTGACTAGCAACTGGCCAAACTGGGATTCTGATCCCAGGAACTGAGGCTGTGTATAGGATCTGTACTTGTTGCTGGTAACCTCTGGCAGATGCTAGAGAACCAATCTACTTAAAAAAAAAAGTCAAAAAGGAAGAGTAAAACATTTGTCCTGTCTTTACATATATAAACAATACCTCAGGGTAACTGGTAGATGAGAAGAATCTCTCTCAAAGAGAATTTTAGCTAATAAATGAAGGAGTGATAGCATATCATCATTTTGCAGCCTCTGATGAAATAATAAACCTAGACCATGACCATCAGTGGATGCCAACTTCTCAAAAAAGAGATGTCCAGGCTTTATGTTCTTCCTGACGGAAGCATATATTACCTCTCACGAAGGATTATTTTTTTCTTTCTTTTTTTTTATTTTTATTTTGTGTGTGTGTGTGAGATGGAGACTTGCTCTGTCACCCAGTCTGGAGTGCAGTGGCACAATCTTGGTTCACTGCAACCTCCGCCTCCCAGTGTGAGTGATTCTCCTGCCTCAGCCTCATGAGTAGCTGGGATTGCAGGCACCTGCCACTACGCCCGGCTAATTTTTGTATTTTTAGTAGAGACAGAGTTGCACCATGTTGGTCAGGCTGGTCTCAAACTCCTAACCTCAAGTAATCCACCTACCTCAGCCTCCCAAAGTGCTGGAACTACAGGCATGAGCCACCGCTCCTGGAGCTTATGAAGGCTTCTTGCTAGAAAAGTCAAATCTCTTCAAGCTTCTAGAATCAAATTCCATTTTCAGATAACACAAGAGACCAGAGGAATATGTGACATGACACCTGGGGATGCAATTGGCAAAATCCAGACTGGGGAACTCAACAGACAGAAGGCTTCATTTCCATCACACATAAATAGAGACAATGACAGAGAGGACTTATAGATCAAAAGATTCCTATAAACTAATTACAGTGTATGTGTACATCATATTTGGATTCCGATTTGATAGAATATCTGTTAAAAAAATAAACATTGGGGAAATTTGAATATTGACTGGATGTTTTTGTCATTAAAGTCACTTAAATTTCTTGTTTCTTTGGGTTTTTTGTTTGTTTGTTCATTTGTTTTTAGAGACAGGGTCTCATTCCATTGTCCAGGCTGGAGTGCAGTGACACGATCATAGCTCACTGCAGCCCAAATTCCTGGGTTCATGCAATCCTCCCATCTCAGCCTCCTGAGTAGCTGGGACCATAAGCATATACCACCATACCTGGCTAATTTTAAAAAACTTTTTGTCAAGGCACAGTCTCACCATGTTGCCCAGACTGGTCTTAAACTCCTGGGCTCAAGTGACGCTCCCACTTCAGCCTCCCAAGTCGTTGGGATTACAGGTGTGAGCCACCATGCCCAGCCTTAATTTCTTTTTGGTGTGAAAATTATATAGTAGTTATGTTTTTAAAAAGAGTCTGTACCATTTATAGACATATACTGAAATATTTATGGGTGAAATTGAAAACACATATAGCAATAATTATTATTTAAATAGACATTTAAAGATGTGCATTTAAAGCACACCTAATTTGACTCCCAGCACCCTGGGGCACTACTTGTGAGTTTCTTCAACCACTTAGCTGAGGCTGTAATCTCAACATCCTCATTTTATACAATATGTTGCATTATGTTGCATGTGACAGGTTTGCTGTTGTTGTTGTTTTGAGACAGGATCTTGCTCTGTTACCCAAGCTGAGTGCAGTGGCACGATCTCGGCTCAGTGCAATCTCCGCCTCCCGGGTTCAAGCAATTCTCCTACCTCAGCCTCCCAAGTAGTTGGGATTACAGGTGTGCACCACCACACCCGGCTAATTTTTGTATTTTTAGTAGAGATGGGGCTTCACCATGCTGGCCAGACTGGTCTCGAACCCCTGACCTCAGGTGATCCCCCCGCCTCAGCCTCCCAAAGGGCTAGGATTACAGGCCTGAGCCACTGTGCCCAGCCATGACAGATTTTTAATTAGTGGGTTTTTAAAAAATTAATGGTAGTTCAGGCCTAGGGCAGTAGCTCACGCCTATAATCCCAGCACTTTTGGAGGCCAGGACAGGCGGATCACCTGAGGTCAGGGGTTTGAGACCCACCTGGCCAACATGGCGCAACCCCATCTCTACTAAAAATACAAAAATTAGCCGGGAGTGGTGGCGGGAGCCTGTAATCCCAGCTACTCGGGAGGCTGAGGCAGGAGGATGCAGTGAGCCGAGATCGTGTCACTGTGCTCCAGCATGGGCAACAGAGTGAGACTCCATCACAAAAAAAAAAAAGAAAAATTAATGGTAGAGAGAGGCTGAGGCAGGAGAACCACTTGGGCCTGGGAGGCAGAGGTTGAGGTGAGCCGAGACCATGCCACTGCACTCCAGCCTGGGAGACAGAGTGAGAGATCTGGTCTCAAAAAATAATAATAATAATAATGGTAGTGATAACAGATTATTATATGAAATAGAAACTCTAAATCCCTTTCTATAGCCCCCTGACTAAGAGAGTCCTACTCAGAAACAATTGACAAATTCATGCAAACTTCTAGAGGGTTATTGTCACTGCTCAGCTCTTCTTGCTTTCATCTTTAGTTGACTTCTCTATTGCATTCCCCAAATGGCTTTTCAGAATCTTACCTACTTTTTTTCACCCCTTCATATCTCTTCTAAAGACATGCAACAACAGCCGGGCGCGGTGGCTCACGCTTGTAATCCCAGCACTTTGGGAGGCTGAGGCGGGCGGATCACGAGGTCAGGAGATCGAGACCATGGTGAAACCCTGTCTCTACTAAAAATACAAAAAATTAGCCGGGCGTGGTGGCGGGCGCCTGTAGTCCCAGCTACTCGGAGAGGCTGAGGCAGGAGAATGGCGTGAACCCGGGAGGCGGAGCTTGCAGTGAGCCGAGATTGCGCCACTGCACTCCAGCCTGGGCGACAGAGCGAGACTCCGTCTCAAAAAAAAAAAAAAAAAAAAAGACATGCAACATACAAAATCAACCCAAACTTTCTCATTTTCTCTTCCCTACCCTTTGAAAAGTCTCTGTGACAATTTATTTATTTTTTCCTTCACTTATTTACTCACTCAGCAAATGTTTATTGAACACTTTTGTCAGAACTGGACTGGGTGCTGAGGATATGACAGTGAAAAGAAAGACTCAGCTCCTTCCCTCTGGAGGCCATTAGAACATGTCCTGGAGTCCTTGCCATCCTATCATTCTTTTCTCCTTTCTTTTCCTTTCAAAGACTAGTGGCTCCCACCTTCCCTTGGAACTTGCAAACATTAGTCTAGCTAAGCAAAAAACAAAAACAAAAACAGTCAAACTTGTCTGGGCTCATCGTGGTTCTGCCATTTAGTAGTTTTATGACTTTGGGCAAGTTAAGAACCCTGTCTCGGCCGGGCACGGTGGCTCACGCCTGTAATCCCAGCACTTTCAGAGGCCGAGGCGGGCAGATCGTGAGGTCAGGAGATCAAGACCATCCTGGCTAACACGGTGAAACCCCATCTCTACTAAAAATACAAAAAATTAGCCGGGCGTGGTGGCGGGCGCCTGTAGTCCCAGCTACTGGGGAGGCTGAGGCAGGAGAATGGCGTGAACCCCCGGGGGCCGAGCCTGCAGTGAGCAGAAATCGCGCCACTGCACTCCAGCTTGGGCGACAGCGAGACTCTGTCTCAAAAAAAAAAAAAAAAAAAAACCCTGTCTCAACCTATGCCCTGATCTGCAAAGAATCATAATACCTAACTCATAGTGCAGTGGGAAGATGAGAGATAAATGTAGTACAAAGCTGAGTAAAGCGCCTGGCATTTGGTAGCCATTAGATAAATAGTAGCTGTCATTATCATTATCACACCATCAATTTCTCCACTCTCACACATATCTTTAATGTTTCTTTCCCAGTTGTTCTTATCCTCCTTTCTATCAGGACAAGGCCACATCACACAAACCCACCCAAAAGGTCTTGGAGTCACACAGGAAACTGTCTCCTCAGCTCCCAGGTAACCCCAATTTACATCCAAAGAAAGGTGTTTCCTTCCTGAACCATTATCAGAATCACACCTTTTTTCATCTCTATTTCTCTCTTGAATATGTTTTTCTGTGTCTCTCATTCAAAGTAGGAGATTCTGATGACCAAGGTATACACACAGGAACTGTGGGGGCCTACGGACCTCAAAGAAGAAAACCGTACTATATCTGGCTCTCACTGTACTGGTGATTACACTTGGCCCTTTGTGGTTACACTGGTGATAATGATCTGCACATAAAATGCAGGGCCTTTAACTTTCTTTTTTCTTTCTTTTTGTTTTGTTTTAGAGACAGAGTCTCCCTCTGTTGCCCAAGCTGGAGTGCAGTGGTGTGATCCTAGCTCACTACAGCCTCGAACTCCTGAGCTCAAGTGACCCTCCTGCCTCAGCCTCCTGAGTAGCTAGGACTACACGGACATACCACCACACTCCGCTAACTTTATTTTGTAGAGATGGAGCAACTTTCTATGTTTTCCAGACTGGTCTGGGACTCCTGGCCTCAAGCCATCTCCCCGCCTCCACTTCCCAAAGTTCTGGGATCACAAGTGTAAGTCCCTGCACCTGGCTTAACTTTCAAGAAAGTGTTTTTCTTTCTTTCCTTCCTTCCTTCTCTCCTTCCTTCCTTCCTTCCTTCCTTCCTTCCTTCCTTCCTTCCAATGGGGTCTCACTCTGTTGCCCAGGCTAGAGTGCAGTGGCACTATTACAGCTCACTGAAGCCTCAACTCCCTAGACTCAAGCAATCCTCCCACCTCAGCCTCCTGAGTGAGTAGCTGAGACTGCAGGTGTGTGCCACTACAACCAGCTAATAAGAAAGTGTTTCCAACTGTTTCTTTATCTTCCACTCATGCCTTGCATGATATCCATAGAATTCCTCTTACTACTGTCTCTTAAGAGTGAGAAATATAAGTCCTGGAGAGGTTAAACAACTTGCCTAAGAACAGGGAGGATGGTAATAGCAGAAGGAATTGCTCCATTCTTTCTGAAATCCATTAACCAAAAGAAAATCCATCTTCTTTAATCATGTCACATAACAAGGAGTTTGTTGCCCATAGGTAAGAGGGAGAAAGGTGGTAAACATGAGAGGACAAAGATTTAAAATGGTAGAAGAAAAATTAGGGTTTTAGAAATAAGAAGAAAAGAGCTAAATCAGCATTTTAAAAATAAATGGTCTTAGACTGCTGCACCAGACGTGGTTGTCTTCTTTATGAGAGCAATATGATCTGCTTGGAAATTCTCTAAAACTTAATTCATTCCTTTGTCACTGGTTACTCCCATATTGGGTGCCACGCACTGGTGCTCCACAAGGATACAATAAGGAAGGAAGAAAGAGTCCACCACATGCTCAGTCGTTCCCTATCACTGAAATTTGGTTATAAATGCAAGTGGCTCTAAGTCAACCTGCAGTGCTTCTGTATAGAACTGTTATAAATGACCTCAATTCCATCAATTCCATCATGCTTGGGGGCTGAAGTACATCCTCTGCAGCAGGGTCCTAATCTGTTTCTCAGTTTGGCTACTTCTTTTCCCAGGATCCTGACCCCATCATGGTATTCAAATACAGCTGAAGAAATATGCTGTTTTTTTTGGTTTTTTTGTTTTTTTTTTTGAGACAGAGTTTCGCTCTTGTTGCTCAGGCTGGAGTGCAATGGCGCGATCTTGGCTCACCGCAACCTCCGCCTCCTGGGTTCAAGCAATTCTCCTGCCTCAGCCTCCCGAGTAGCTGGGATTACAGGCATGCACAACCACACCTGGCTAATTTTGTATTTTTAGTAGAGACGGGGTTTCTCCATGTTTGTTAGGCTGGTCTTGAACTCCCCACCTCAGGTGATCCACCCACCTCGGCCTCCCAAAGTGCTGGGATTACAGGTGTGAGCCACCACACCCAGCCAGAAATATGCTCTTTTATAAGGCATTCTTGTCTAACTTTATTGCAATAACTCAAGTTTTCTCCACTACATATATGGGAATTAGTCAAAGTGAATAGAAAATAGTGTCTAGAAGGCAGGATGCTTCACCTTGGGCTCAACCTTTAAAACATATGTTGACCGCCGCGCACAATAACTCACGCCTATAATCCCAGCACTTTGGGAGGCTGAGGCAGGCAGATCACCTGAGGTCAGGGGTTCCCACCAGCCTGGCTAACATGGTGAAACCCTATTTCTACTAAAAATACAAACAAATTAGCTGGGCGTGTTGGTGCGCACCTGTAATCCCAGCTAATTGGGAGGCTGATGCAGGAAAATCGCTTGAACCTGGGAGGCGGAGGTTGCAGTGAGCTGAGATTGTGCCATTGCACTCCAGCTTGGGCAACAAGAGTGAAACTCTGCCTCAAAAAAAAGAAAAAAGAAAAAAATATATATAGACACAAGGTTATAAGCTGAGACTTAGATGCTTCTGGAGAGTGCAGTGTAAGGATAACCCTTCCGTGGTATATAGGTTGAGCCCCTGAGTTATACAGAATCTGAGGAGCTCCTAGGGAGAAAAAATCTGAAGCACATACATCTGAGGGGACTAGACATGTATATATGTGTTCAAATCATGCCAAGTGGTTCCAAAGCAGCCAGATTACAGGAAGAATGATGAGGATGACCATGGAAGAATTCTGCATGAGGGAGGAAGGTCTTGCCTTGGGAGCTAGGGATGACAGTGGTTTCAGGAATCATAAGGAAACATACTGGAAGTCAACCTTACTGACACTGAAGTACAGCAGGCCTTTACTTCCAACAGCAACACCATATGGTAGGGTTCCAACTGCATGAGCAGACATTAATTTTGTTTAAAGCATCTGGCCATTGAGAATAATATTCTAGCTCAATGGCACCACTGTAGTCCTGTTAGGTGAGAGAGCGTGCAGTTGAGGGCTGATCCATGGACACGTATGGGTTCAACTGGCAAGTCCCAGAAATTGCTAAGGAGGGAAGCATTGTCTCATCAGCTCAGTCCAGAAACCCCTACCTTTAGGCCTTCTCTGTTACTATAGCATATTTTAAAAATCATAAATCCAGTTCCAAAAGAATTGATGAATAATGTTAAAGTCTCTGAAGGAGGAAGCTGCAATAAATGGCACTCTTCTTGCTCACTTGCATCCTGAACAAGTTGAAGAAATAAAACAAAGGTAGAGCAAATCAGGATCACCTTCGTTACCAGCAGAGGCCAGGCTAGAAGACTAGGTTTTAGGTCTGGTGGTCAAGTGGGCTAAAATTAGACAGACTTGCCCATAGTCAGGCATTTGCTAGGTTAGAGCAGGCCTGCCCAGGCAAGACTTGCAATGCAGAGAGACACTGTGCATTCTTGGAATGCCCACTCCAAATAGGAAGCAGCAAAGCTGACCCAACACGCTCAACGATTCTTCCAAAATTACCATCCAATTACTCACTCCAGAGCCCTAGGGGTGGGAGGAATAAAAGGGCTAAGGGAAACAAAACACGTGCTTGGAGAACTGCCTCGTTATAGAAACCAGGAGAGGAAAAAAGGTACCTCTCCTCTGTATCGATCAGGGTCCCATCAGGTTATTAAACAGAAGGTATTAAATATGGAGAATTAATTATAAAGGTGTTAGAGGGGCTAAAATAGTCACTAGAGTAGATAAGGCATCCCAAAGATTAGCAAGTGGGAAGCCACCACCCACCCTTAAGACTGGAGAGACAAAGGAAGGATCTGGGGGTCCCTTGATAGACACTAGCATTATAACAGAAATATTCAGGCAAGAGCCGGAGCCGCAGAGGAGGGCAGCTACTGCCAGATATGCCTCCCATGGCAGAAAAAGAGGACAAGAAATACCTTGGCTTCCCCTTTCCTCTCAACCTCCAATCTCCAACAGTACCTCTTGCTGGTTAAGTGAGGCTAAAACAGGTGGTCAAGAGAGCCTGGGTATCATAGCTGGGTATCATAGCTTGCAACAGTCAGACATCCCGAGCAGACACAAAGGATGGATCTGGAGGGAAACAGTCAAATAACCAGCACAACATTTAACCAGGCAGAGCTTCGTTGCAATTTTGTTTGTAGACTAAAGAGAAATTTACATATCATACACCCAAACCTTTCTAAATGTCTCATCACCACTTTTTGAAATTTCTCTCCTGCAGCAGCTGCTATGTCATTTTTTTTGTCTGTTTGTTTTATTTTTTTGCGACGGAGTTTCACTCTTGTTGCCCAAGCTGGAGTGCAATAGCGCAATCTTGGCTCACTGCAATCTCGGCCTCCTGGGTTCAGGTGATTCTCCTGTCTCAGCCTCCAAAGTAGCTGGGTTTACAGGTGCGCGCAGCCACACCCAGCTAATTTTTTTGTATTTTTAGTAGATATAGGGTTTCACCATGTTGGCCAGGCTAGTCTCGAACTGCTGATCTCAGGTGATCCACCTGTCTTGGCCTCCCAAAGTGCTGGGATTACAGGCGTGAGCTACTGTGCCTGGCCAGCAGCTGCTATGTCTTGCTCCATCTTTCCTCCCCACCTCAGCTCTGTCTCCACTCCACTGGCTCTCTTCTGCTCCCACCATTCTCTGAATCCCCTCAACAAAAGCCTTGTCCAAAAGCCTGGGGAACTACAGTTTACTCCCTCCTCACCCTCTCTATCAACAATGACTCCCCTAGGGACTCCCTGGGTGACTGCTGCAGAGCTTTGAGATTAGGTAAACAGTATTAATATGACCAGTTTGGAACTTGCAGCTTAGTCAAGCCTGAGACAGTCAAGTTACCCAGATAAGGATAGAGCATGCACCTACTTAAAATAACAGCATCAACAGGAGCTCTTCTGCTTCCCTTCCTGTTTCAAATTATAGCAATTGACCACTTAGTTACATTGGTTAATGCCCAAGACAAAAATGCAGCCCATCTCTCCCCACCTGGCCTGCATATGTCTTCATTTTGCATTTAGCAGAACCGAAAAGACTTCTTTCTGTTTTATTTTCTTGTAACCACAGAATTTAAATATCTACTGTTTTGTTTGTGGGCTCACAAAGCGGGTGAAAATCATTGCTATTTTATTTCAAACAAAATAAAAGATTACAGTCTTCCAATTAGAATAGGACTTAAAACATAGTAAGAATTTAAAAGCCATGTGCTGATTCATGGGAAAACATTAAAACACAGATGGGTTACACGATTTACTCAAGGTCGTATCACTGATGCAATGACTTTATTATCAGAACTATAAAGAACAACACAAATATTTACATGATTAATATTTTGTTAACAGTAATGGGGCCAGAATTAGAATATGGATTTTCTGCTGCCCCAATCCCTGCCTGCTAA
This sequence comes from Hylobates moloch, assembly GCF_009828535.3. Classification (NCBI taxonomy): domain Eukaryota; kingdom Metazoa; phylum Chordata; class Mammalia; order Primates; family Hylobatidae; genus Hylobates; species Hylobates moloch. The sequence goes on along the minus strand of NW_026652297.1, from coordinate 4,230,175 downwards.
CTCTGTTAGACTGTGTTTCCTACACACTGGAATTGCAGTATAGTTGCTAGATGTTCAGGCTGTGTGGTCGTGTAGGCATGGGTACAAATCCCAGCTCTGCCACCTGTTAGCTACATGACCTTGGACCAGCCCCTTAACATCTCTTAGTTTTGTTTTTGGATCTAGAAAATGGGGTATGTACCTTCCGCACTACGAGGGATAAGGGTTCAGTGAGATGATGTATGTTGTTGGGGAGGAAAAATTTTTCCTCTACTCTCTTCTTTTCCTGGGGGCGTGCAAATTAACCTAACAAAAGAGCAGACACAAAATTTTTATTAATATTTACATGCACAAGAGTTCACAAAAAAGGAGTGAAACTCAAAGAAGTGGTTAGACTCTGGCGATGGGTTGTTCTTCCCTTACTGGCACAGAGGAAACATCTTCACGAAGGCAAATTTGTGCCCTGCTTTTAGTCAGATAAGGGAGAGGAAAGAACTCTTTCTGCATCTGTTGATTCTCAATTGCTTTCAGCTGAAAATAATCCTTACACTAAAGTGGCCTATTCTGGGGGGGCATATTCTGATCCCCTTCCATGTAAAGTGGCTCAGCACCAGGTCTGATTAAGGTTAAGTGCTAAATAGCCCGCTATCATTAGAAAAGTCTATGTCCGGCCGGGCGCAGTGGCTCACGCTTGTAATCCCAGCACTTTGGGAGGCCGAGGCGGGTGGATCATGAGGTCAGGAGATCGAGACCACGGTGAAACCCCGTCTCTACTAAAAATACAAAAAATTAGCCAGGCGTGGTGGCGGGCGCCTGTAGTCCCAGCTACTCGGGAGGCTGAGGCAGGAGAATGGCGTGAACCCGGGAGGCGGAGCTTGCAGTGAGCCGAGATTGCGCCACTGCACTCCAGCCTGGGCGACAGAGCGAGACTCCGTCTCAAAAAAAAAAAAAAAAGTCTATGTCCCCACCTTGTAATAATAAAGCTCTGACACAACAGGATGTCATAGGAAGGGAATGAGGCATGTTCTTCTTTTCTCCAGTTTTTCTGCCTGGGCTTTCCTACAAGTAAGATTATCTACATTGAAAACGTATTTGATCGGCCAGGCGCGGTGGCTCACGCCTGTAATCCCAGCACTTTGGGAGGCCGAGGCGGGCGGATCACGAGGTCAGGAGATCAAGACCATCCTGGCTAACACGGTGAAACCCCATTTCTACTAAAAATACAAAAACAAAACTAGCCGGGCGTGGTGGCGGACGCCTGTAGTCCCAGCTACTCGGGAGGCTGAGGCGGGAGAATGGCGTGAACCCGGGAGGCGGAGCTTGCAGTGAGCCGAGATCGCGGCACTGCACTCCAGCCTGGGCGACAGAGGGAGACTCCGTCTCAAACAAACAAACAAAACAGAACATATTTGATCCACCTTAAATGACCACGCAAATCTGTCCTTTCCTCTTTAATGCTCTGCCTTGATCCTGGTCCAGGTTTATCTGGCATAGACTACCCTCTGTCCAGCTCCTGTCTACCCTGCTGGATCACAGACCAGAGAAAACGCAGAATCTTTCATGGGCTCCCTACTGCCTTCAGTGTAAAGCTCAAGTGCAAAGCCCAGCACCATCTATTCTGTACCTAACTTCTTAGTCTGAATCTCTTCACCTCTTTTCCCCAACCCCGAACTAATGGCTACCACTGACTCGGGAGCCTTCTCCTGCCCTCATGCCTTCGAATGGGGGGCGTCGCTATATGAAGCTCCTCTCTCCCCTTTACCCATTCAAGAGTCACTTACTCTTGGTAATATTTCTCAGTTACCCTGCTTCACCCCATTCTCTCATCCTGGCCAAGTTAGATGCCCTTCTGAGTCCCCTCTTCTCTACAGAATTTTAATTGTGCATTTTCTTCTTTGACTCTGCCTTTAAGTTATGAACTCTTTGAAGAAAGGACCATATTTAGTTCATCTCAGAATCCCAGTGCCCAGCACAGACCTGGCATAGGGTAGGCACTCCTTAAATACTTACGGAATGAATTATGCCATTTAGTCTGTCTGTGGTGGCACTGGAAACCCACAAGAATTTAACAGCCTCATCTCCGCCTGAAGTTCAGGGCTTCTGTAAAGAATATGTGATGGAAACAGGAGTTGACTAATAGTGATTCTGCAAAAATATGTAGGTAAAAGGGATGGCTGTAAATTAATGATGGAATAACCTTCCTAAATTTCCTTGTGGAAGATATATGTTAATTCCCCAAATGTATGAGCATCTGTGTATTTTTGTGGGGAATATACAGTGTCTTCTAACACTGAGATGCTTGAAATGGGGTTATTTCCCTTCCAAATGAAAACCAATTAAATAAATTATATTTCTTCTGTGGTGCTTACAGTGTGGGAGTTGTCACCAAACATTACTAAATGTTCTAATTTAGTCATAAATGGGCTGAAAGATGTAGCATAATTATAAGTCCAAAGTAAGTTGTTCTAAATATTTTATCATGTTCAGCATATGCTGTTAAAAAAAACCTCAGACTATAATTGTCAACATTCAATTCACAAAAAGTAAACAACAGCTGAGTATAATGGGATGATAAAGAATCTCGCCATAATTCCCGACATATGGCAAAGAGTATGTCCATTTTGAAGTGGAAGATGGTCATGTTTATCAACTGAGCCATTCTCTTTGTTTGAATCCTTCTAATCAGAAAATTTCCCGAGAAACACTAGGAACATTTTCCTGAGCCGATGAGGGAAATGAAAAAAAGCTGTATGGCACAGTTAGATCTCAGGCAGCAGGAATTTAGAACTCACAATGGCAATTGAAAGAGGCCAGGTAAAGAAGACCATATATTTCTATAAAAGCAGTCATTCCAGGGTTAGTATACATGAAAAAACAAGTGCATGCTTAGTGGGAAATGTATGGACAAATTTCTATGTATCAGTCTGTTTCTGTGAACAAACTCTGATGGACCCAGCCAGTGTCACATCCTGCCATCATGTCGATTCATTTTAAATGCACGGGCACTTAATCGTTTCTAGGGAAAGCCAGTGGGAAGCTGCTTGAAATTTCTTTTTCTTTATAAGATGTTTTGCACATGGGGGCTTTCAGCTCAAAGAAGATACTTACAAACCATTTATCTTCAGAGTGAAGCAGTAGAAGGGGGAGAGGCATCCAGGCACTGTTCTAACTAGATACTTCAAAGCTGCCCAGAAGAGAAGGGCAAAGGCAATTGCCAAAGAACAGGCTCTGCTCTTTGGCTGGGAGAGATAAGGAGCAGATACCCAGCACTGAGACAGAGGATTCTGTGAAGAAAATGCTGAGTAACAAGACTGTCCTTTTGTTTTTCTTCATGAATAATAATATTCCACCCTAAATCCTTTTGGGAATGAACAGGGGGCTTTGGGAGCTGGTATTGAATGAATAAATTAGCAAATCATTGAACTAATTAATTAATTAATAACCACACCTAGGCAGAGAGAAATAAACAAGAGTGCTCACTGAGAACTCTTTGAGGAGGAAAGGACCTCTATATGGTCCAACGTAGTGAAAAATCTAGCAATTTGGAGATAGGACTGCTTTCTGAGCTTCAGTTTCCTGGGAGTGTTGTGAATATGTTTTGCAACTCCAAAATGCCATCAAACGTACATCATTCTGCTTGTCTTCTTGATGAGCTGTTTTTAAATATAATAGCATTAGAATTAATCAGATTAATGACTGAACAAAAATAAAGGCTGCTTTTTCGCAGAGCTCTTCGTGGTGCCAGCCAGTGTATCTTTCTGTGCACAGTGATTCTTTCTATATAGACTCTCTGTTAAGCTCGAAAGGAGCTCCAAGGAGAAGTCCCAATAGAGACAGCACAATCAACAGGTACACATGCTGCTGTTATTCAAGGCTACTCAAAAGAACATAAAACAATTCTGAGAAAAAAAGAGACTTCAGGAAAAAACTCAAGGTTCAATGTATGACTTCTTGGTGGAAAAGACAGCATCGCTGTTGCCTGAGACACAGCAAAATAAGAGTGAGGATTCCACAGGGAAAACATCCCTCATGAGAGGAGAGCCTAGGTGGCTGAACTGTTTGATTGACATCTCTGTCTGTCAAAAGCCATAACATACTCAGGCTGTCCTCGAGGAGCTGAGAAAAGTGGGGAAGAGAGTGTAAGACTGATCTGCCCTCTGGAATCGCTTTAGACAGGCCGGAGTAACAGGAAGCATGCCAAACCTAAGACAGTACAGGAACGATTGCCAAAGGAAACAGAACAGGTCTTTTTTCGAAGAAAAGAAAAGAACAATAGCAGCTGAAGTAGAAGGAAAAAGCCTCAGTGTGCTAGTAGGTAGACATTCTGACCTCTCTTATTGTGAAACACACAATAATTTCTTAAATGTTTAATGATGATGGAAGAAAAGTGTGTCTTGAAATGAAGTTGGAGAAAGTAGTATGTCTGGGTCCCCATTCCAAGTCCTTTAATCATGAGAAGTAACGGCATTTCGTTACAATGTGCACTATGACGCCACCTGATTCGTGGTGTGGATCCTAAAGGATGATTCTAGTCATTCTCTTTCTTTTTTTTTTATTATTAATTTTTTTTGCACACAAAACAATAAACATTTTCTAAAAATACATACAAACAAAAAGATGCATATCAAACATATTAGGAAGGTTGCACATGGGAAGATGGGGAATAGAAATGGGGGGTGGCAATTGAAGAAAATAAATGAGAGAGGGACTTTGTATGGATCAACGATAACTCAATCCTCTATTTGACAAAGAAGAAGAAGGAAGAGGAAGAAAAAGAAAGTGGGATAAAGGATCAGAAAGGGAGGAAAATAGAAAAAATTAGAGTATGACTCCAGGGTAGACCTGGTTTGCTGTCGCTGGGTTGGTTGGTTGGTTTGTCTGTTGTATTTTTCATATGTTTCGCCATGTTGGCCAGGCTGGTCTCGAACTCCTAGCCTCAAGTGACCAACCCGCCTCGGCCTCCCACAGTGCTGGGACTACAGGTGTGAGCCACCACGTCCAGCCCCCACATTGCTTCTGGCCTCCGTGGTAGACCTCCCAGACGGGACGGCCGGGCAGAAGCGCTCTCCACATCCCAGACGGGGCGGCTGGGCAGAGGCGCTCCTCACTTCCCAGACAGGGCGGCCGGGCAGAGACGCTCCTCACTTCCTAGACGGGGTGGCAGCCGGGCAGAGGGGCTCCTCACTTCCCAGACGGGCGGCCGGGCAGAGGCGCTCCTCACTTCCCAGACGGGCGGCCGGGCAGAGGCGCTCCTCACATCCCAGACGATGGGCGGCCGGGCAGAGACGCTCCTCCCTTCCCAGACGGGGCGGCCGGGCAGGGGCGCTCCTCACTTCCCAGACGATGGGCGGCCAGGCAGAGGCGCTCCTCACACCCCAGACGATGGGCGGCCAGGCAGAGGCGCTCCTCACATCCCAGACGATGGGCGGCCAGGCAGAGGCGCTCCTCACATCCCAGACGATGGGCGGCCAGGCAGAGACGTTCCCCACCTCCCAGACGGGGTGGCGGCCGGACAGAGGCTGCAACCCCAGCACCCTGGGAGGCCAAGGCAGGCGGCTGGGAGGCGGAGGCTGCAGCAAGCCAAGACCACGCCACCGCACTCCAGCACCGAGCACTGAGTGAGCGAGACTCCGCCTGCAGTCCCAGCACCTTGGGAGGCCGAGGCGGGCAGACCACTCCACTCGAGGTCAGGCCACAGAGGGAATAAGAAAGAAAAGAAAAAGAAAGGAAGGAAGGGAGGGGAAGGAAGGGAGGGAGGGAGGGAAGGAGTCATTCTCTTTCTGAAACAATTTTTGGTAATTTTGATTCTTTCTCTTTATGATGTTCCTTTTCATCCATTATCTTCTCTTATGGTACTTAACTGACGATTAAGTGTTGAGTTAGGAGACGGTAATTAGATTCTATGTCCTATTTTCCTGGTTTAACTTGACCTTTTTCTTGATGAGATATTTTCTTCCATTGGGTATTGGCATTTCAATGACGACTAGGCAAGCTATTTTGGATTTCTCCTTGCTGCAGAACTTGAAGGGTTTCAATGTGAAAAATAAGTCTATCTTTTTTTTTTTTTTGAGACGGAGTTTCGCTCTTGTCACCCAGGCTGGAGTGCAGTGGTGTGATCTCGGCTCACTGCAACCTCCGCCTCCTGGGTTCAAGCAATTCTCCTGCCTCAGCCTCCCGAGTAGCTGGGATTATAGGCATGCACCACCACGCCTACCTAATTTTGTATTTTTAGTAGAGATGGGGTTTCTCCATGTTGGTCAGGCTGGTCTCGAACTCCCAACCTCAGGTGATCTGCCTGCCTCGGCCTCCCAAAGTTCCAGGATTACAGGCGTGAGCCACCACACCCAGCCTGTCATTTCATTTTTTAAACCAACAACATTTTTGCTGATTTAAATGGGTTCCGGCCAACTTTCTAGACAAAGTTACGGAAATATTTTGTATATCACATCACAGATGACAAGTGCTTCCAAAGAATGTAAATGCTATTTTAGGCTTAGGTTTCTACATTGTCTAAGTTTCCATTACTTAAAGGAGAGACTTTCTTGCAGAAGGTATATTACTTTACACACAAGTTGGGATTTATACTGACTTTCCTAACATATGTATCTGGGAGAAACATTGTGTGTGGTAGAAATGAAACCAGCCTAATTTTCCTGTAGAACTGATGTTTTCAGTCTTTTAAAATAAACATAGAAGTTGACCCACCTGGTCTTAAAGCTTGAAACTTACAATCTGAGTTCCTTTCTCAGGAAATCATCATCAGGCCTTCTCAGATGGTATCAAGGAACTGAAACTCACCAGATCACTGCATCCAGTCAATGAGATGCCAGACCCCTCACCCATCATGATTCCCTAACTGACCACGTGCTTCCTGTTGACCATCACCTCTTCCTTACTCCTCCCTGATTTCTGTTTTCCTGCTCATAGTTACATTCCTTCCCTGATATATAAATCCCCAGTTTTAGTCAGTTGGAGAGACGGACTTGAGACTTATTTCCCATCTCCCTGGCTCATGTCACCTAAATAAAACCTTTCTTCCCTGGCAATACTCATTGTATCAGTGATTGGCTTTCTGTGTAGCGAGCAATGGGACATAGACTATACCCCTGACATTTTGGTGGCAGAAAGAGTTAATTACTAATCAAGTTTTCTCATTGATTTTTCATAATTTTTTTTAATTTTATTGTTCTTTTTTTTTTTTTTTTGAGATGGAGTGTCACTCTGTTGCCTAGTACGATCTCAGCTCACTGTAACCTCTGCTTCCTGGGTTAAAGCAATTCTTCTGCCTCAGCCTCCCTGAGTAGCTGGGATTACAGGTGCTCGCTACCACACCTGGCTAATTTTTGTATTTTTAGTGGGGATAGGGTTTCACCATATTGGATAGGGTGGTCTCGAAAACTTGAGCTCAAGTGATCCACCCTCCTCAACCTCCCAAAGTGCTAGGATTACAGGCATGATACAGAGTTCTTGATGGTGTAGTTTGTATTTTTCCAAGGTAGATCTTAAACTGGCAACATAATTACACTTACTCTTGTCTTTTAGGCCTAAAAAATAATTGTCAGTGCTTGTGGAATGTCAATATTTCTGTGTTGCTTAATTAGATCATAGAGGATGCTCAGTTTCCTGGTGTATGTTTTCTTTTTGTTTGTTTTGTTTTGAGAGAAGGAGATTAGCAGGGTACAGAAAGCCAATTCTCTGAGATTACTGGAAAATAAAGCATTTACATAAATAGTTCAAGAAAGATTTATATGGATCTATTTTCAAAAATTGTTGTCTGTAGGCTTGCAGGTAAAATAGCTCCAAGCAGGGGAAAAAGGCAGAATTAGTTTCTCAGGAAGAACATGTGTTTGGATGCCTCTTAAATTTATGATTTTAGGATAATCTAATACCACTATAATTATACTACTACTATATATTTTTCTACATGATACTTCGGTTTAGCTCAGCAAGAGTTACAGATGTTTGCTAATTCCTGAAGCATCTGAAACAGCTATTAAGTCATTCATCTACCGATATTTAATGAGCCCTGTCTAGGAGCAAGACATTATGGCAATATGAAGGAGACTTTTTTTTTGGAGACAGGGTCTAATTGTGTCACTTAGGCTGAAGTGCAGTGATGCAATCTCGGCTCACTGCAACCTCCACCTCCCAGTCTCCTGAGTAGCTGGGACTATAGGTGTGCACCACCAAGCCCAGCTAATTTTTGTATTTTTAGTAGACACAGGGTTTTGTCAGGCTGCCCAGGCTGGTCACAAACTCCTGGGCTCAAGTGACCCCACCAGCCTCAGCCTCCCAAAGTGCTGGAATTATAGGCATGAGCCACCATACCCGGCCTGCAAGAGACTTTTAGATGAAATCCTAGTTAGTCCTAGTTAAGATCTGGTTAATAGAGTTAAGCACTACCACACAATGTTTACTACATTGTTCAAATATACAACACACATTTGCAAATCTTAAATAAGTGAAACCGTAAATAAACTCACTGTGGGTCACTGTGTACCTCAATGTCGTTGTGTGTAATGCTGTGATCCTCCTATCTTTATAGTACCTTTACGCACAATGGTGACTCAGTAAATGTTTGTTGATGGCAGGCCGAATGAGTGTAGATATGAAGAGAGTAATCCCCACCGCCACCCTGCCCTGAGCAACTGATTGCATTATGGTGCTTCTAATTAACTTTTGGTAGATATGAAGTGAAAGGGGACCGAACTCTGACCCAAAGTTCATGTTTACAGCTTTGAACAGATTGAGTTTCACTCTTGAAGTGTGTGAACACAAAACAGCAGAACCCAGTGAGACAGGAAGCAGATGATTTTAACCCTAGCTACTGCCACTGGAGGGGTGGGGTAGTTTGGGGTTTATTGTGCAAGACAGGAAGTATCCAGAGAGAAGAAGGAAGAGTATGAACTTGTATTGAGTGTTAAGTCTGTGTCAGGCATCAGGCCAGCAGCTTACATAAACCATTGTTGGATCACTCTGCGATCCTGAGCTAGAGCCATTTAAAGATAAAAAGGACGAGTCTTAGAAGTATTAGAGTTAGATCACTTGCCCAAAAAGTCTCACAGCTCACATTTGGCAGGTCCTGGATTGAAACTCAGACCACTCCGCTTTGAAGGCCACAGCTTTCCCACTCTGCTCAGCTGTTTCCGTTCTGCCTTTTATAGTAAGGGGACTGACCATTTGAATTAGGGTCTCTTGGTTTTAAGAATAAGACTTAGGTCATCTCAAGTAATGAAGAATATGCTATGTCCATTCCTTTAGAAAAGAGGAGCCAGTGATCTCAGCCTCATGACAAAGTCTCAGGAAGCGCAGGAAAAGCAGAACCACCAGCTTTCAGAAAGGGTAGGAATGTTGTCAGAGCCAGGTCTCAAGGAGACTGGAATGAGAAAGTTGTTTAGATGCCAAGACAACACTGGGAGTGCAAGTGTGGGATCTTCTGGGTCTTCTGTAAGGCCACTCACCATTAACATGACCCACTGACCCAAGTTTGTTTTTTGGGGCATCTCTGGTTCTCTTTCATTATTGACTGGCTTTGCCACCTTTTTCTCACAATCTTTCTCTGAACGCGTATCTGCCCCTTGATTGTGCTCCCTCTCTACTTTAACTTACTTATGACCCCTCATGGTCCCCACTCTTCTTCAAGCTTCTTTCTTTTGCAGTATCTCAACAACAACTCTCAGTACATACTGCTCCATTTTCTCAGTGTTTCTTAATTCTACTTCCTGAGAATTAGACTGCTGAAGCCAGCTTTACCTTGTTTGGAAAGGCTTTTCATGCTGGAATAATCTCATGGGCTTCTAACAAGCCTAGAGGTCTGGGCTGCCCTCGAGTTAGGGGTCCAGCCAGGTTTAGTCACCCCAAGAAAGCTGTGGGTGCACCTAGTTCCTTTAGAAGTGGCTAGGGACTGGGAAGGCACAGTGACTGACATACTGGTAGTGATGGATGAGAATGAAAATTGATCTCCCATCAACATCAGGTCAGCAGCAGAAAGGGGAGGTCACAAAATGGTAGTGGCACAAGCTGGCACTGCATAGAGTGGGAGGAAGATGGCACTAGGAAGAAACGCAAATATTTTTAGTCAAGAATTGGGAGTGACTGGGGAAGGAGGTACAGACCATGAGTCATCCATGAGTCATTCCTTCATAAGAATAGACAGTTTCTTCACCAGAGATCTCTAGGAATGCTTCCTGTCTCTCTTTTGGTTGTTTCATTAAAATGTGTGCAATCTTACTGAGAATCGGGATTTTTCTCTTATTTCCAGCGTTGATATAGAATTGAGAATGTGACATTAATTATGAATTTTTGTCTCTCAACTAAACTTATTTTTTAAAGGTATTTTAATTATATAAATAACATACAAATATATTCTCACTATGAAAAATTCAAATAGTAGAGATAAGTCAAAGTCTACCTTGACTGTTTCCCAACGCCTACCTCTTCTTCCCCAGAGGGTAGTCTATGTATATACAAGGTTCTATTGTATTTTTTATATAAGTAAATAGCCATATTCAGTACTTTGCAATCTAGAACCTCTTCAACCAAAGTAGGTGGGTAAGGATTTTCACATCTCAGAAATACCAGCAACCAATTTCCACCTACAGATCCTGAATGCCAATAAAGGCTAGCCAGTTTAAGCAGCAGATTCCAGGCAAGTCAAAAGCCAAAGGTACCATTTGGTCAAAGTAAAGTACAAAGAGGCACAAGGATGATAATGGCCACTTATCTCTGAGTAAAGACAGACAGTCTGTGGCTTGACTCCTACCTGGTTTGGTGCTGTGAACTCTATCCATTTGCCCGAATTGGACCAGTGTAGTTGTCCAGTTCCACTGATGAAAATGGGAGTTCTCTTACTACAAACAAGTATAAAAAGTCCCACAAGAAGACAATGGGTAAGGGAGGACGTAAGCAGACAAAGGAGAGCTTATTCAACATTCCTCCCTCCCCACAAAATTGTCCTTTCCATTCCAGCCTCATCATCTAAAGCTCTTCAGAAAGGCTTGAATCAGAAATTCAATTCTGCATAAAGTCCTCACCAATTTATAATTTTAAAACTTTATGAATTTGAAATAATTCGGGAAAAATTTCTGATTTTAAAAATTCTCTTTCCTAAAGTACAGTGTCATTGCTAATTGTATATGGCAACTTGAATTAGTCTAATTAGAGTTATTAGATCTTTTCAAAGGATTGGCAATCAAGGCATCAATTAGTAGTATTTATATGTGAGGCCATGTTTTTAATCTGCTAAAACCTATTTGCTTAATCCAAAATCATTCAAGCACTGATTAAACTTGGATTATAAACCATATATGAGGCCAAGGATTCTGCTATTCTATTCCAACATCCCTCCTCTGTCCCCCCACACATGCACTGAGAGCATTAACTATATCTCATACATGTATATCTCATACACCTAGTATATCTTATATAATTGCAATAAGTGCATATTGGCTATTGAAAACATAAACACAACAAAGCCTTGGAGATGCAGGGGCAGAAAAGACAGGCAAATACTTGCCTATGTCACAGAACTAACACTGGGGTGCTGGTAGAGACAAAGAAATAGCACGTAAACAGGCTGGGTGTGGTGGCTCATGCCTGTAATTCTAGCACTTTGGGAAGTCAAGGCAGGAGGATCACTTGAGGTCAGGAGTTCGAGACCAGCCTGGCCAACATAGCAAAACTCTGTCTCTACTGAAAATACAAAAATTAGCCAGGCATGGTGGCACATACCTGTAATCCCAGCTACTCAGGAGGCTGAGGCATGAGAATCACTTGAGATCGGGAGGCGGAGTTTGCAGTGAGCTGAGATCGCATCACTGTACTCCAGCCTGGGCGACAGAGTGAGACTGTCTCTCAGAAAGAAAGAAAGAAATGAAATGAAATAACATGCAAACAAATAAAAATTGTTCAGATAGTTATCAATGGGTGAAAAAAATAAAACCAGATAAAGAGAGAGAATGACTGAGGGTGGGTGTCCAGTATTTTAGTTATGGTGTGCTGGGAAGTCCTATCTCAGGGGCACATTTAATACATGTGAATGTTGAAAAAGAACCAGCCAGGCTAAGATCTATAGTGAGTTGGATAAACTCACTTCTTTTTTTCAGAGGCTCTTTTTTCTTTTTTTTTTTTTTTGAGATGGAGTCTCACTCTGTTGCCCAGGCTGGAGTGCAGTGGCGCAATCTTGGTTCACTGCAAACTCCGCCTCTCGGGTTCAAGCAAAGCAATTCTCCTGCCTCAGCCTTCCAAGTATCTGGGACTACAGGACGTGCCACCACTCCTGACTGATTTTGTATTTTTAGTAGAGACAGAGTTTCACCATGTTGCTTAGGCTGGTCTCGAACTCCTGACCTCAGGTGATCCACCCACCTCGGCCTCCCAAAGTGCTGGGTTTACAGGCCTGAGCCACCGTGCCCGGCCTGAACCTCAGTTCTTATGGTGATCACAAGAGCGGCATTTCCAGTAAGAGAAGGGAAAGCCACGTCTGATCTTGGGAGGAAGTTGGGTAGGATTTAGGGTGAGAGAATGAAGAAGGAAGGGCAGAGACCAGACTAAAGGATTGTGTAGAGTGGGACAGAGGTGAGGCAAGCGAAGGGAGTTATGCACAAAACTTGCAGAGCCACTCCCTCTCAGGGCCATGCCTGCCCAGGGCTGGTGCCCAAGCGTGCATTCTTCCCAAGTGTTTTGCCCTACTTACCTCACCTAGTCCTGGCTTTGGGGATTGGCGTGAGGTAGAATGGTCAGAAGATAGCAAGGAGACCCTCTCTGCTAAGGAGCTAAGTGGGCCTGACATCCAGGAGCTGGCCTGGTACTATCAGTAGCCCCCAGTGTTGCCCTGAGCTGGCCTGGAGCCAACAGCTAGACTTCGGTGTTCTCCGTGGAAGGCAAACAATTCACAGAACATCAATATCAGACAAGGCCACACTGTGACTACGATGGATCAAGATAAAGGCAAGACCACTTGGCATTCCTGCCTGAACCTGACAAAACATGAGCCTTGTCCAAGCCACAAAATACTAAGCATCCTCCCTCCCAGCTAATATGAATGGTAGTTGCTTATTTACTAATTGCAACTTTAGCTTCCCTCTAGGCTGCCCTCCCTATAAATAACATACTGATCATAGAATTACCCCAGCTTCCTAATAGTAGTCAATGCAGAGCAAAGCCTGGCTTCCTTGGACTCTCCCTTTAATCCCTTTTAGACCCAGCACAGTGGCCCAGCACTATGGGAGGCCGAGGAGAGTGGACCACTTCAGCCCAGGAGTTTGAGACCATCCTGGGCAACATGGTGAAACCCCATCTCTACAAAAGATACAAAAATTAGCTGGGTGTGGTGGTATGTACCTTGTAATCTCAGCTACTTGGGAGGCTGAGGTGGGAGGATCACTTGAACCTGGGAGGCAAGGCTGCAGTGAGCCGTGATTGTGCCACTGCACTCCACCCTGGGCAACAGAGCAAGACACTGTCTCAAAAGAAAATCTTTTTTTTTTTTTAACACGCTTTTGCTGAGACACCACAGGGCTCCCCACGGTGTGTGCTTGCCCTGGCTGTGAGTAGTAAACTCGATCTATACGGCGTGTTCCTGGTGTCCTCCAGCTGGAGAGCATTACCATAGGTGAGAATTCATCCTGGCAACGGGTGGAGAGAAATGAGGTTGGGTGGTAATACTGAGTCAGTTTATGAGCTTGAGCGAATCATCTAAAAGCTACACTGAGGCCGTGGAAGGAAATGTGTTGTCAGCTGTTTAGGAGCAAAAACTGACCGGGAGGGAAATTACAGTATTGGAAAATGGTTCTGGCAGTGTTCACAGTTAATGTGTCCATGGGGTGGGTGCCCTGGACTCTTGGCTGCTTTTTTACAGATGAAAAAACTGAAGTAGCAGCTCAGTGACTGCCAAGATCTGCGTATTGACTAAGATAGGGCTTCTGAGACTCTTGTTTCTAATGTAGTAGCTCCTAGTCAACCTCCTCCCCCTCCCGCCCTGACCACATGTTTTATTACTAGAAAAATAAAGCCATTTATTGGCTTAAAAAATCATTAAATATGAAAATGCCCATGAGAAATTTAATAAATAAAATGATTCAGTCTCTACTTTTGAATTGAATTTTATCATCCATTAAATCAGCAGAGAATGTAGTGTCTTTGCTAAGTCTTCAGTGCTCAGTCTTGTTTTCCCAGGAACATGAACTCCTCTGTCCTTCACAATTCCCCAGAGCTCCCACAGAAAGCTCCATGACTCAGTTCAATTCCTGTTGCATTTCTGCACATAGCCCCCCACCGCAGGCACTGTGGAAACTCCAAGATGTGCAGAGGAAGGAGTGGCTAAGAAAACCCGACCTGATGGAAATGCATTCCAATGAGTAGAATCGATTCACATTGGATCACTGGACTTTGGGTTGGGATGTCCAAAAGAAGGACTGATTTCAAAGTAAATGAAATGTTCCAGGACTAGGTCACAAAGAAAAGCTTCTCAGCCTCGGAGAAGACAAGGCATAGGCCCCGTCCCTTTCATGCAGGTCCGTGTGAAGAGACCACCAAACAGGCTTTGTGTGAAATAAACATGGCTGTTTATTTCACCTGGGTGCAGGTGGGCTGAGTCCAAAAAGAGAGTCAGCAAAGGGTGGTGGATCATCATTAGTTCTTGTAGGTTTTGGGATAGGCAATGGCGTTAGGAGCAATGTTTTGGGGGGCAGGGGGTGGATCTCTCAAAGTACGTTCTCAATGGTAGGGAGAATTACAAAGAACCTTCTTAAGGGTGGGGGAGATTACAAAGTACATTGATCAGTTAGGGTGGGGCAGGAACAAATCACAATGGTGGAATGTCATCAGTTAAGGCTATTTTTACTTCTTTTGTGGATCTTCAGTTACTTCAGGCCATCTGGATGTATACGTGCAAGTCACAGGGGATGCGATGGCTTGGCTTGGACTCGGGCCTGACAGTCCCAGGCTCTGAGAGAGAAATGTCTCATTTCCTTTGCTTGCAAGTCTGTGTGCCATCTCTCGCCCCCTGCCCTTGGGTTATCTGTGTGTGTATTTTCTTTACCCTTCTAGATTGCCAGCTCCTTGAAAGGAGATCACATTGTTGCCTTTGCATTCTCCACAATGTTAGTCCAGTGCCTGCCACTAACCAGGTCTTCCCTGCTTATTAACTGACCGACAGACTTTGTATTGAAAACACACTGAGAAAGCGTTTCAAAAATAGTTGACTTTCTCTGATGGGAGTTTTGCTAACTGGGAAGGTGATGTAGGGTAACTTCTCAGCAGGGTGTACATTTTGAGTGCTAGAGAAAGAGCAGCATGATTGGAAGAGAGGCACATTTCACTAAGATACACTCTGTTATCTTTGTTTTACATTTAAATGAAACATTTGGGTCTACATGAAATTTGGATGACACATTAACGGTAATTTCCCCAGCATGATTCGGATTGCTGATTAGAGAATCAAGGCCTCCTGGAGTATTCTGTTTGTGTTACTGATTGGTTAAGGGCTGTTTCCCAACTGTGGGGTGAGTTCCGTTTTCCCTTGGAGAACGAAACAGCAGCGCCCTTCAGACACAGCCAAAGTGAACTTTCTTCAAAAAGTCTAAGCCTGGCCAGGTGTGTTGGCTCATGCCTGTAATCCCAGCATGTTGGGAGGCCGAGGCGGGCAGACCACCTTAGGTTAGGAGTTCGAGACCAGCCTGGACAACATGGTGAAACCCCATCTCTACTGAAAATACAAAAATTAGCCAGGCATGGTGGCGGGTGCCTGTAATCCCAGCTACTCGGGAGGTTGAGGCAGGAGAATCACTTGAACCTGGGAAGCAGAGGTTGCAGTGAGCCAAGATTGCGCCACTGCACTCCAGCCTGGGCGACACAGTGAGACTCAGTCTCAAAAAACAACAACAACAAAAAAGCCTCTGAGCTGAAGCCCTTTTCTCTTTCTAATTATGCAGGAAGCAAAGAAATGTTACTATGTGGTGAAGAATTAACCTTCTTCAAAATAAGTCTGCCTTTTGTCCTTGGCTTATGGAAGGTAATCTCTACTGTCTTTCTTAGCCTGAGGGATGGGAGTCACAGTGGATTGTCAGTGCAATTTAAGGTGGGGACTGGCCACTCCCATGTAGCCATAGGGTTGGAGCTGAAAGACCAACAATGTGACTTTGGGTGGAGGCTTTGGGTCACCCAGTATCAGTGGCCTGGAGACTAAGATCAACCATGTGGCCAATCATTTATGCCCATGAAATGGAGCTCCAACAAAAACTGAACCCTGGGCCGGGCGCGGTGGCTCACGCTTGTAATCCCAGCACTTTGGGAGGCCGAGGCGGGCGGATCACGAGGTCAGGAGATCGAGACCACGGTGAAACCCCGTCTCTACTAAAAATACAAAAAATTAGCCGGGCGCGGTGGCGGGCGCCTGTAGTCCCAGCTACTCGGAGAGGCTGAGGCAGGAGAATGGCGTGAACCCAGGAGGCAGAGCTTGCAGTGAGCCGAGATTGCGCCACTGCACTCCAGCCTGGGCGACAGAGCGAGACTCCGTCTCAAAAAAAAAAAACAAAAAACAAAAAACAAAAAAAAAAAACTGAACCCTGAGGCTTAGGTGAGCTCTCTTGATTGGTGATTCTCTCTTGGTTGCTGTATTGTCACACATGGATGCCATCGTGTGTCCTTACTTTGTGGGGAAAAGACAACAGAAGCTCTGCATTTGGAACCCTTCTGGACTCTGCCCTATGTGTCTGTTTTTGGCTAAGCTTAACCTGTAACCTTTCCTTATAATAAACGATAAATGTGACTATAACAGCTTTTGGTGATTCCCATGTTTCTAGGGAATACCAAATCAAAGAGTGATTTTGGGAACTCTCTAAAATTGCAGTTGTCCTGCATTTATGGACAGAACCAATATATATCTTACATGTATTGATTAATGTCGTATGTCTCCTTGAAATGTATAAAACCAAGCTATAACCCAGCCACTTTGGGCACATGTTCGCAGGATCTCCTGAGGGCTGTGTCATGGGCCATTGGTCACTTATATGTGGCTCAGAATAAATCTCTTCAACTATTTTATGGAGTTTCACTCTTTTCATCAACACCCAAAAGAAAACACATTGTTCTATCAAAAAGATACATGCATGCATATGTTCATTGCAGCACTATTCACAATAACAAAGACATGGAATCAACCTAGGTGCCCATCAACAGTGGACTGGATAAAGAAAATGTGGTGCAGGTATACCATTGAATACTACGCAGCCACAAAAAGAACAAAATTATATTCTTTTGTTGCAGCTGGAGGCCATTATCCTAAGCAAATTAACACAGAAACGGAAAACCAAATACTACATGTTCTATAAGTAGGAGCTAAACATTAAGTACTCATGGGCATAAAGATGGCAGCAATAGACACTAGGGACTACTAGAGGGGGTAGAGAGGGAAGTGGGAAGGCTTGAGAAACTATTGGATAATATGCTTACTACCTGGGTTCTGGGATCAACAGCACCCCAAAAGCCTTAGCGTCATGCAACAAATCTGTACATGTACCCTCTGAATCTAAAATAAAGGTTGAAATTGTATTTAAAAAATCCATGTGGAAAGTTTAGACTAATATATCTATCTTAAACTTTTAAAACTTGGCAAAATATCTCAAAATGTTGTCTGTGCTCGTATCAAGCAAATACATGGGAAGTATCAGGGAAAGGGAAGGAATGGTAGGGATGGTTCTAACACACACAGCGTATTATATAGCTGCAATAATTAAATCAACAAGGGGCAAGTGCAAGCCTAGTCACATAGATGGAGCAGACAGCTCAGAAACAGATCACAGAATTTGTTTTAGGAAAAAGGAGGCATCACACATCAAAGGGGGAGAAACCTTAAGAAATGGTGCTGGGATAAATGGTAGATTATTTGGGGGAAAAATATTTAGGTCCTTACCTTATGCTCTACACCAAAATAAGTTCTACATAAATGAATTTAATTCAACTTATGGAAAACCTTGCTTCCTCATTCACTGAGAAAACTGAAGCAATTTTCAAACACCCACCACCCTCTCTACTTACCAAACAGCATTTATGTCCCTATATTCTGCCTTCCTTCTTATTATTTTAGACAAACTGTTTTTGTTCCTAAGGCCAATTCCTTCATATCAGCCCTCGAGCACCTCTGCCCAACAGAAGCAGAACGTGAGTCACAAATGGAGCCTTAAATTTTCTAGTACCCAGCGGTGGCTCACACTTGTAATCTTAGCACTTTGGGAGGCCAAGGTGGGCAGATTGCTTGAGCCAGGAGTTCAAGGCCAGCATAGGGAACATGGTGAAACTCCTTGTCTCTACAAAAAAAAAAAAAAATTTAGCCAAGCATGGAAGCACCTGCCTGTACTCCCAACTACTCTGGAGGCTGAGTTGGGAGGATCAGGTGGGAGGCAAGCTTGACCCCAGGAGGCAGAGGTTGCAGTGAGCCAAGATAGTGCCACTGCACCACAGCCTGGGCGACAAAGTGAGACTCTGCCTCAAAAAAACAAAAACAAAAACAAAAACAAAAACAAAAACAAAAAAAATTTGGCTGGGCACAGTGGCTCACGCCTGTAATGCCAGCACTTCAGGAGGCCAAGGAGGGCAGATCACCTGAGGTCAGGAGTTCAAGACCAGCCTGGCCAACATGGTGAAACCCCGTCTCTACTAAAAATACAAAACTTAGCTGGGCGTGGTGGTGCAAAAGTAGCTGTAATCCCAGCTGCTTGGGGAGGCTGAGGCACAAGAATCAGTTGAACCTGGGAGGTAGAGGTTGCAGTGAGCTGAGATTGCACTCCAGCCTGGGCAACAGGGCAGATTCTGTCTTAAAAAAAAAAAAAGGTAAAATAATAATAATAATAATAATAATAATTCTAGTATCCATATAAAAAAAGGTAAAAAAGAAAAGAAACAGGTGAAAATAATTTTAATATCTTTTGTTTAACTCAATGTATCCAAAATATTATCATTTCAACATATAATTAACAAAAATTATTCATAAGATATTTTACTCACTTTTTTTTCCCTCATACTAAGTTTTTTAAATCTGGTATGTGTTTCATACTTGCAGCACATCTCAGTTTGGACTCACCACATTTCAAGGCTTAGAACCCACACGTGGTTCCTCACTTCCATATTGGACAGTGCAGCCCCAGATCTCATGCCTTCTTTCCTACACAGGACATCACTTATTTCCTGTACCTTCTACAGGGATCAATTTTCACCTCTCTCCTGACTCAGCCCCTTTTTCACAAAAATATGTTGTTATTTTTTCCATTTTAAAATCACCCTCTCTTGACTCCACTAATTTCTCCAGAAACTCTAGTTTGCTCCTTTTTAAAGCAAAATCATATTCTTTTGCCACAGTCACTATTTACAATTCCTTTCTTCATGGGGCGGGAGACTAGGGAATTAGGGTAACCAAGGGTTAAAGGAATAATCAAAAAACAGCAGGTGCAGCCAGTTCTCAGCAAGATTAAGCAGCACAAAGGGCACATTTACACTCCTGTGATAACAAGACAGAAGTTTCCACTTCAGCCTTTGATTGGTCATGGACTAATCCTTCATAGAGTGTATCCAATTGAAGGCCTCTAAAGGACACCTAGGGGTGTTACCAAAGCCTTTTAGCTTAATAAGAACCCTAAAGAACATTGTAATTGGGGCTCTTGAACTGCCTGCTTGAGCCCACTCCCATTCTGTGAAGTGTACTTTCACTTCAATAAATCTGCGCTTTTGTTGCTTCTTTTGTTGCTTCATTCTTTAGTTGCTTTATTTGTGCATTTTGTTCAGTTCTTTGTTCAATGCACCAAGAACCTGGACAACTCACAGTCAAGACTTCGCATCCAGTAACATTCACATTCTCCCTTAAATCCACCCCAAGCTGGCTTTCCCTCCCAGCACTCCAGCAAAATGCTACTTGCTAAATGCATCAAATTACCATCACATTAATTAATTCAGTGCTAAATTCTGATTTCTTATTTTGCTTGATGGTTAAGCTGACCACTTTGTCTAAAAAGACTTTCTTGATTTGACTTCTAGGATAACATGTCTTGTGCTTTATCCTCCTGCCTCATTGGTGACTCTTCTTACTGGTTCCTTCTCATCTTCCCAGACTCTATTTTTTTTTTTTTTCAGATGGAGTCTCTATCTGTCACCCAGGCTGGAGTGCAATGGCGAGATCTCGGCTCACTGCAAGCTCTGTCTCTCGGGTTCACACCATTCTCCTGCCTCAGCGTCCCGAGTAGCTGGGACTACAGGCGCCCGCCACCATGCCTGGCTAATTTTTGTGTATTTTTAGTAGAGACAGGGTTTCACTGTGTTAGCCAGGATGGCCTCGATATCCTGACCTCGCGATTTGCCCACCTCGGCCTCCCAAAGTGCTGGGATTACAGGCATGAGCCACCGCGCCCGGCCCTTCCCAAAATCTCAATACAGAGGGCTCCAGGGTTCAGTTCTTGGTTCTCTTCCCTTCCCTATTTCTCTTCTTCCAAATTTTAAAAATTTGCTTGAGATTTAATTTCATGGCTTTAAATACTATTTATAAGGTTCCAATTCACAAATTTATATCTCCAATCCAGCCAGACCTTTTGCCCAAACCTCACCCTCATATTTTCGATTGTTTACTTATGTCAGTTTCCTAGGGCCACCATAACAAATTACCACAAACTTGGTGGCTTAAAACAGAGATTTACTCTTTTACAGTGCAGAAGTCCAGAAATCCAAAAATCAGGGTGTCATCAGGGCTGGTTATTTACAGAGGCTCTGAGAGATAAGCTATCCCATGCCTCCCCTCTAGTTTCTGGTGGTTGCTTAGCAATCTTTGGCATTACTTGATTAGAGAACTCATGACTCCAATTTCTGCCTTCATCCTTACATGGGGTTCTCCCCTGTGTGTCTCTGTGGATTCACATAGTCTTCTTATAAGGACACAAATGGGCTGAGCGCAGTGGCTCATGCCTATATTCCCAGCACTTTGGGAGGCCAAGGCAGGTGGATCAGCTGAGGTCAGGAGTTCAAGATCAGCCTGACCAACATGGTGAAAAACCGTCTGTACTAAAAGTATGAAAAATTAGCTGGTGTGGTGGCGGACGCCTGTAATCCCAGGTACTTGGGAGGCTGAGGCAGGAGAATCACTTGAACCCAGGAAGCGGAGGTTGCAGTGAGCCTAGATCACGCCACTGTACAGCCTGGGCGACAAGAGCAAAATTCTGTCTCAAAAAAAAAAAAAAAACAAAAAAGACAGAAATCATTGGATTTAGGGACTAATCTCGCATGACTTCTTATTTTAACCTATTACATCTGCAAAGACCTAAGTGGACATGAACTTTGGGAGAACGCTATTTAATTTAGTGCACTACTCAACGTTGTCATTTAATTGTCAAATAGGCGTTTCAACTTAACAGGTCAAAAACTGACCTAATCTAATTCATCTCCTCTGTACTCATATTCTTCTTCATTTCAGTATTTAGTTGATGACAACCCCATCCTTCCATCAGAAAATTCTGTTGTCTCTCCCTTCAACATATACGTGAAATCTGACCACTTCCCACCACCTCCACAGTTGCACAGTAGTACCCACCATCATATCTCACATGGATTATTGTAATAACCTTTTAACAGGTCACTCTACCCTTGTTTTCCTACATTCTATTTTCTTTTCTCTTCTTTTCTTTTCCTTTTTTTTTTTTTTTTTTTTAAGACAAGGTGTTGCTCTGTTGCCCAGGCTGGACTGCAGTGGCGCAATCTCAGTTCACTGCAGCCTCGAACTCCAGGGCTCAAGTGATCCTCCTGCCTCAGCCTCCTGAATAACTAGGGCTACAGGCACTTGCCACCAGGCCTGGCCAATTTTAAAAATAGTTTTGTAGAGATGAAGACTTGCTATGTCTCTACAAAATCCCTGGCCTCGAATTCCTGGCCTCAAGCGATCCTCCTGCCCTGGCCTCCCAAAGTGCTGGAATTACTGGTGTGAGCCACCTTGCCCACCTTGCCCAACGCTACATTGTATCTTCAACAGAGTAGCCAGAGTGATCCTGTCAAAATCTGAGTGTCATAATGAGCACTCCAATGGCTCCCATTTTACTCAGAGTGAATGTCAGACTCCTTACAATGTAATACAAAAGACCTATCTTATCTTTCTGACCACATCTCTGATTACTCTCCCCTTTGTTGACTCTGCTCCAGACATAGGGGGGATTCCACGCTTTTTCTTGAACATTCCAAAGATACTCTCTGTACTCAAAGGCTTTGCACATATTGTTCCCTTTTCCTAGAATGCTCTTCCCCAAAGTAATTATGTGGCTTACTCTCTCATCTCCTTTAAACCTTCTTCAAATGCCATCTCCTCAAATTAGGTAAATGAGGTTGACTCTTGCCCTTTTTTTCTTTATATAGTGAACCCCATTTTGGAGTACCACTTTGTTCATAATTGCAACAAGCCACCACCTCTCCGCTCCTGTCCTGGCCCTGGTGATGTCCATAACCCTGCACTAGTTTTTTTGGGGGGGTTTGTTTCTTTTGAGATGGACTCTCACTCTGTCACCCAGGCTGGGGTGCAGTGGCTCAATCTCAGCTCACTGCAACCTCTGCCCGCTGGGTTCAAGTGATCCTTACACTTCAACCTCCCAAGTAGCTGGGACTACAGGCATGCACCTCCATGCCAGGCTAATTTTTATATATTTTTTTGTAGAGACGGGGTTTTGTCATGTTACCCAAGCTGGTCTCAAACTCCTGGACTCAAGCGATTCACACACTTCAGCCCCCCAGAGTGCTAGGATTACAGGCATGAGCCACTGTGCCTAGCCCACCTGTGCTAGATTTTGCACGTAGCCCTTATTGCCTTTTAATATATGATATAATATAGGTGTAAGTGGTATGTTTTTTGTCTCTTTTCTCTAGAAGTAAGTTCCACAAAGGCAAGATATTTTGTCTGTTTTGTTTTCTGATACGTACCTAGAACAGTGTCTGCACATAGTAGATGTTCTCTCTCTATATATACATATATACACACACTCTCTCTCTCTATATATATAGTCTCTATATATTTACAATGTATATATATTTTTAAATGTATATATACACACACGTTTTAAATATATAAACACGGAGAGAGTATATATGTGTATATATATATATATAGAGAGAGAGAGAGAGAGGGTATCCACGCACACACATGCATACACACTTTTCTTTTAAGAGACAGGATCTTGCTCTGTTGCCCAGTCTGGAGTGCAGTGGCATGATCATGGTTCACTGCAGCCTTAACCTCCTGGGCTCAAACAGTCCTCCCATTTCAGCCTCCCAAATAGCTAGGACTACAGGCATGTGCCACAATGCTTAGCTAATTTTTTTTTTTTTTCTTGAGACAGAGTCTCGCTCTGTCGCCCAGGCTGAGTTTTAAATGTTTTGTAGAGATAGGGTCTTGCTATAATAGCCCAGGCTCGTCTTCAACTCCTGGCCTCAAGTGATCCTGCTGCCTCAGCCCCCCAAAGTAGATGCTTAAATGAATGAGATTAATTCAATGAATGAGATGTGTATGGGGAACTACTTTCTAGGCATAGAAAAGATTTTTTTAAAATCACAAAGAAGGAAATTGTAGATTTTTTTTTTAATTTTTTATTTTTTTATTTTTTATTTTTTGAGACAGAGTCTGGCTCTGTCGCCCAGGCTGGAGTGCAATGGTGCAATCTCGGCTCACTGCAAGTTCTGCCTCCCAGGTTCAGGCCATTCTTCTGCCTCAGCCTCTCAAGTAGCTGGGACTACAGGTGCCCGCCACCATGCCTGGCTAATTGTTTGTATTTTTAGTAGAGACGGGGTTTCACCGTGTTAGCCAGGATGTTCTCAATCTCCTGACCTCGTGATCCGCCAGCCTCGGCCTCCCAAAGTGCTGGGATTACAGGCGTGAGCCACCGCGCTCGGCTGTGAATTGTAGATTTTTAAAAAGTGGAACCCAATTTATTGCAGGCTTAAAAAATTCTGTGGGTACATAGTAGGTGTATTTACATTTAACATTTATGGGTTCCATGAGATATTTTGACACAGGCATGCAATGCAATGTGTAATAGTCACATCAGGGTAAATGGGAGTATCCATCACCTCAAGCATTTATACTTTGTGTTACAAACAATCCAGTTACACTCTTAGTTATTTTAAAGTGTACGATTAAATTATTTTTGGCTGTAGTCACTCTGTCGTGCTAGCAAATACTAGGTCTTATTCATTCTGTCTATGTTTTTGTACCCATGTAACCCTCCCCACTTCCCCCAAATTCTGGATTTTACTACATACAAATTTAAAACTTGAGCATGCATAACAAAACACAAAGATAGTCTACTATAGTATATATTTTAGAAAGCCCTCAACTCTCCCCCAAAATAAGGTCTTTTTAAAAATTTTAAATGAACAAATATTTATAACAAAAACTCAAATTTTAAGTCATTTTTCCAACTGTGAAAGAAAAGAGTGTTTTTATGAGCACTTCTGCTGAAGCCTGTCTACATGGTTTTGTATTTTCTGCATAGTACCAATGTAAATTAG
This sequence comes from Hylobates moloch, assembly GCF_009828535.3. NCBI lineage: Eukaryota > Metazoa > Chordata > Mammalia > Primates > Hylobatidae > Hylobates > Hylobates moloch. The sequence goes on along the minus strand of NW_026652297.1, from coordinate 4,205,677 downwards.
GATTAATTACGGGATTTTTTGCCACTCTTAGTTTGTTATCCATCCTTGCCTTTCAAAATTCCTATTAGCCCCTTAATACAAATTTTTGTTTTAAGCACCATTTTAAGCAAGTCAAACCTTAAAAATTAGGAAAGAGAATTTGAGTCATCACTGGAATTTAAAATACGTTTTTTAAATGCACATGGAATTATCTTAATGATATTAAATGGCTTTGCTATAAATAATCTTCTAAGGAACTTATATAAAAAGCTTTTAGGTAATTAAAGCCAATTTTTGACACTTTTTCTTTAATCAGAAAGGGTTTTGATTGAAGCAGAAAACAGACTGAGTTTCCTGACTGGGAGTCTATGTTCAGTGTGCCTGTAGCCCCACTCAGCCAGGCAGCATCACTTTCTAGCCTGCCTGTCACTGTGCAGACGAGGAAACTGAGACTCCTCTTTCATGCTGAGTAGCTAAATCATGATCTTGATTTGAATAAAATGAAAGCTCTTGAGGGCAATTCATTACTTCAACTCTTTACTAATTGTGTTAATATTTAAAATATAGGGGCCGGGCACAGAGGCTGACGCCTGTAATCTCAGCACTTCGGGAAGCTGAGGTGGGCAGATCACAAGGTCAAGAGATGGAGACCATCCTGGCTAACAAAGTGAAAACCCGTCTCTACTAAAAATGCAAAAAAATTAGCCGAGCGTGGTGGCAAGCACCTGTAGTCCTAGCTACTCGGGAGGCTGAGGCAGGAGAATCGCTTGAACTGGGGAGGTGGAGGTTGCAGTGAGCCGAGATTGCGCCACTGCACTCCAGCCTGGGCAACAGAGAGAGACGCTGTCTCAAAAAAAAGAAAAAAAAAAAAAAATATATATATATGAATGTTATGACGAATAAGGTGCTAAATTATTCTTCCTAATAAAACTAACATTAAACATTTTTTAAAAATTCACTTTTTCCTCAACTTTTTTTGAGAAATACAATTCAAATACAGAAAAATGCATAAAATAAACGTACAACTTAACAAATTGTTGTGATATGGGCACCTACAAAGCCACCATTAGGTGAAGAAATAAGTTATTTTTAACACCCCAGAAGTCCTCCCTTCCTTACCTTTCCTAGAGGTAACAGCTATCCTGGCTTGGGTAATAATCAACTGTTGTTTTGCTTTAGAGTTTTGCCACCTAAATATGCACTCCTAAAGAATATGCTTGTTGGCCAGGTGCGGTGGCTCGTGCCTGTAATCCCAACACTTTGGGAGGCCGAGGCGGGTGGATCACGAGATCAGGATATCGAGACCATCCTAGCTAACATGGTGAAACCTCGTCGCTACTAAAAATAAAAAATAAAAAATAAAAAAAATTAGCTGGGCATTAGTAGTCCCAGCTACTCAGGAGGTTGAGGCAGGAGAATGGCATGAACCTGGGAGGCGGAGCTTTCAGTTACACTCCAGTCTGGGTGACAGGGCAAAACTCCGTCTCAAAAAAAAAAAAAAAAAAAAAGAATGTTTGTCTTAGTCATGACCTTAGGAAAAAAAATTCAGTATTTTCCACCAAATTTCCTGAGTCTTCAAATCGCAGGTGGCTGATGGTGGTACTTCTCAGCCTCTATAATTGCATGAGCCAATTTCTTATAATAAATATAAACGTACTATTAAGGAAGGAGACCACCCCTCATATTGTCTTATGCCCAATTTCTGCCTCCAAAGAAAGTAGTAAAAACTAAAAGGCAGAAATGAAATCCACAAGCAGACAGCCCGGTGCCACACCCTGGGCCTGGTAGTTAAAGATCGACCCCTGACTTAATCGGTTATGTTATCTATAGATTACAGACATTGTATAGAAAAGCACTGTGAAAATCCCTGTCCCGTTCTGTTCTGTTCTAATTACCGGTGCATGCAGCCCCCAGTCACGTTCCCCCTGCTTGCTCAATCGACCACGATCCTCTCACCCGCACCCCCTTAGAGTTGTGAGCCCTTAAAAGGGACAGGAATTGCTCACTCTGGGAGCTCAGTTGTTGGAAACGTGAGTCTTGCCGAAGCTCCTGGCCAAATAAAGCCCTTCCTTTAACTCAGTGTCTGAGGGGTTTTGTCTGCGGCTTGTCCTGCTACACTATATTTGTATTATATATTAATATATTTATGACAATTTATATATATGAGAATTTATGTTATAATTTCATCTTAAGTTTTGGTAGTCTGTGATCTTCAAAGAATTGTTCCTTTTTATTTAAATGGCTGCATATGTATGCACAGAGCAATTCGGGTATTTCCTTATTATCCTTTTAATGTCTGTGAGGCCTGTAATGATCTTTCTTTCATTCTTGCCATTGGTAATGTGTGTCTTCTCTCTTTCTCCTTCTCTGTCTTTTTGTCAATATTGGTATCATGAGGCCAGCAGTTTGAAACCAGCCTGGCCAACATGGTGAAACCCCACCTCTACTAAAAATACTAAAAATTAGCTGGGTGTAGTGGCGGGCGCCTGTAATCCTAGCTACTCAGGAGGCTGAGGCAGGAGAATCACTTCAACTTGGGAGGCAGAGGTTGCAATCAGCTGAGATTGTGCCACTGCACTCCAGCCTGGGTGACAGAGTGAGCCCCTGTCTCAAAAAAATAATAAATATATATATATTTATTAATTTTATTGATCTTTCCAAAGAGACAGCTTTATGATTTTTTTTTTTCCTGTTTCAATTTTATTGATTTCTGCTTTCATCTTCATTATTTCCTTTCTTTCACTTGCTTTGGGTTTGTCTTTCTCTTTTTGTGTTTAGTTTCTTAGGTGGAAGCTTACATGACTGATTTAAGACCTTTTTCTTTTTTCAGTGACAACCTCTGTTAACATGATGGCTTGTTCCATTTACCCAGTGTGTGTACATGCATGTTTGCATGTAAATCTTTTATTTTATAAAATTGAGATCATAAAAATATTCTGGGTTTTTGCTTTTCAAACAATTTCTTTAAAAAATTTTTTTTTAATTTTTGGATTCAAGGGGTGCATGTGCAGGTTTGTTACATGTTTACATGATACTGAGGTTTGGGGTACCAATAGTCCCATCCATCAGGTACTGAGTATAGGGCCCTACAGGTAGTTTTTTTAGCCCATTCCTCCCTCCTTTCCCCTGCTAATAATCCCAGTGTCTACTGTCCATGCGTATTGAATGTTCAGCTCCTACTTATAACTGAGAACGTGAGGTATTTGGTTTTCTGTTCCTACATTATTAATTCGCTTAAGGTAATGGCCTCCAGCTGCAACCATGTTGCTGCAAAGGACATGATTTTGTTCTTTTTAATGGCCACATTCTTTTTGAATGTAAGCGTTTAATGACACAATTTCACTCTAAGCACTGCTTGACCTGCATCCCACCATTGTTTCCTTTTAAATAGTCTTTATCTTTGAGTCTCACACATTTTAATGTTATATATGTTTCTTTGTTCCATTTAAGATCTTTTCTAATTTTCCTCAAGATTTTCTTCTGACTCATGGGCTACTCAGAAGTTTTTTTATGTCCAAGTGTTTGAAGATTTTCCTGTTATCTATTTCTAGTTCTGTTCCACTGTGGTCATAGAACATACTTTTTGTTATTTCAATTCTTTTAAAGTTGTTAAGGTTTGTTTTATCACCTAGATATGGTCTATCTTGGTTATTGTTCCATATGCAGTTAAAAAAATGTAATAAGGCGGAGTATATTAATTGAATTATGAATATTGAGCCAGCTTTGGATTCCTGCGATAAAATTCACTTGGTCATGAAGTATTATTCTTAGTATTGTGAACTCTCCAAATTTGAGACAGGTCTCAGTTAATTTCGAAAGTTTATTTTGCCAAGGTTGAGAATATGCGCTCATGACACAGCCTGAGGAAGCCCTGACGAACGCATGTCCAAGGTGGACAGGGCACAGCTTGGTTTTACACGTTTTAGGGAGACAGGAAACATCAATCAACATATGTAAGAAGTACATTGGTTCCCTCCAGAAAGTCGGGGACAACTCAAAGCAGGGAGGGGGCTTCCAGTTCACAAGTAGGTGAGAGACACATGGTTGCATTCTTTTGAGTTTCCGATAAGCTTTCTGAAGGAGGCAATCAGGATATGCATCTATCTCAGTGAGCAAAGGGATGATCTTGAATAGAATGGGAGGCAGCTTTGCCCTGAGCAGTTTCCAGCTTGAATTTCCCTTTTAGCTTAGTGATTTTGGGGGCCCAAGATATTTTCCTTTGACAATATCTATTGCTGAATTCAATATGCTGATTTTACTAATATTTGTTGTTGGGTAGTTTCCATAAATGTCAAATATATTCAGTTTGTTGGTAATGTTGTTTAGCTCTTCCGTATTTTTGCTAATTTTCTCTATACTGTGAAAGAAACATTTAAGTCTGTAAATGTAATTGTGTATTTATGTATTTGTCCTTTCAGTTCTTTCCATTTTTGCCTAATGTATTTTGAAACTCTGTTGTTAGGTGCATACACATTTAAGATTATGTCTTCTTGGTGAATTGATCCTTTTATCATTATGCAATATTCTTATTTATTATTTGTAATACTTTGCTCGGAAGTTTGCTTTGATATTAATATATCCACACCAGCTTTCTTTTGATTAATATTTTCATGGTATATGTCAGGCCTCTGAGCCCAAGCTAAGCCATCATATCCCCTGTGACCTGCGCGTATACATCCAGATGGCCTGAAGTAACTGAAGAATCACAAAAGAAGTGAAAATGGCCTGTTCCTGCCTTAACTGATGACATTACCTTGTGAAATTCCTTCTCCTGGCTCATCCTGGCTCAAAAGCTCCCCCACTGAGCACCTTGTGACCCCCACCCCACCAGCCAGAGAACAACCCCCTTTGACTGTAATTTTCCACTACCCACCCAAATCCTATAAAATGGCCCCACCCCTATCTCCCTTCGCTGACTCTCTTTTCGGACTCAGCCTGCCTCCATCCAGGTGAAATAAACAGCCTTGATGCTCACACAAAGCCTGTTCGGTGGTCTCTTCACCCGGACGCGAGTGAAAGTATATCTTTTCCCATCCTTTTACTTTTAGCCTACCTATGGCTTTATATTTGAAGTGAGTTTTTTGTAGACAGTATACAGTTTATGGTTATTCATATATTCTGGAAATCTCTGTCTTTTAATTGGTATGTGTAGACAGAAGTCGGGAAGCTAGAGCTATAAGCCAAATCCAGCCCATTACCTCTTTTTGTAAATAAGGTTTTATTGGAACACAGCTGCATTCATTCACTTATGCATTATAGCCAATGGCTGCTTTTGTGCTACAGTGGCAGAGTTGAATGGTTGTGAAAGCCTGTATACTCACAAAGCCTAAAGTATTTACTCTTTATCCTTTTACAGAAAAAATTTGCCAAGCCTTTGTTTAGACCATTTACATTTAATGTAACTATTGATACATTTTGGTTTAGGACTGGTATTTAATTTATTTACTGTTCATTTTCTCTGTTTTTGAGTCTTTCTTCTCTTCTGCCTTCTCTTGGGTTGTTTAAACATTTTATAATATTCCATTTTAATTTATCTACTTTTTTTTTTCCTACATTTCTTTGTATAGCTTTTAAAGCAGCTGTCCTAGGGCTTACATATGAATAACTTTCAACAGTCTTTTCATTTTTTTAATTTAATTTATTTATTTATTATTATTTTTTGAGACAGGGTCTCTCTCCGTCACCCAGGCTGGAGTGCAGTGGTGTGATCTCGGCTCGTTGCAACCTCTGCCTCCCAAGTTGAAGGGATTCCTCTGCCTCAGCCTCCTGAGTAGCTGGGATTACAGGCGCCCACCACTACACCCAGCTAATTTTTTGTATTTTTAGTAGAGGTGGGGTTTCACCATGTTGGCCAGGCTGGTTTCAAACTGCTGGCCTCATGATTCACCTGCCTCAGCCTCCCAAAATGCTGGGATTACAGCATGAGCCATCATGCCTGACCTTAATTATTTATTTTTGAGACAGAGTCTCACTCTGTCGCCCAGGCTGGAGTGCAAGTGGTGTGATCTTGGCTCACTGCAACCTCTGCCTCTCAGGTTCAAGCAATTCTCCCTCAGCCTCCCAAGTAGCTGAGATTACAGGCAAGCACCACCACACCCAGCTAATTGTTGTATTTTTAGTAGAGACAGGGTTTTACCATGTTGACCAGGCTGGTCTCAAACTCCTGACCTCAAGTGATCCACCTGCCTTGGCCTCCCAAGGTGCTGGGATTACAGGCATGAGCCACTGCACCCAGCCTCAACAGTCTTTTTAAAATTATATTTTACCACTTCATGTAGAATGTAGAAATTTTTTCACCTTTTTTTAATGTTCCCTCTTCATGTTGCAGCTGTTTTACGAATTATATCCATATATGCTTAAGACCAATTAGATATTTTTTTAATCTTTGCTTTCAAATATCAAACATATTTTAAAGAACTCAAGTCTATTATATTTACCCAGATATTTACCATTTATGTTACTCTTGTTTTTAGTTCTGATGTTCTAAATTTCTTTCAGGTATCATTTCCTTCCTGTATTTCAGAGTAGGTCTGCCAGCCATGAATTCTTACTTTTCTTTCATCTGAGAATGTCTTTATTTCATTTTCATTTCCAGAGACTATTTTCTCTGTATATAGAATTCTAGGTAATTTATTTTTAATTCAACATTTAAAAACTGTTCTACCACTTCCTTTTGGCTTCTATGGCTTCAGATAAAAAATGTATTATTCAAGTTATTGTTTCTCTATAAATCATATATCATTTTTCTATGTCCGTTTTCTTTTTTTTTTTTTTTTTTTTTTTTTGAGACGGAGTCTCGCTCTGTCACCCAGGCTGGAGTGCAGTGGCGCAATCTCGGCTCACTGCAAGCTCCACCTCCCAGGTTCACGCCATTCTCCTGCCTCAGCCTCTCCGAGTAGCTGGGACTACAGGCGCCTGCCACCACGCCCGGCTAATTTTTTTGTATTTTTAGTAGAGACGGGGTTTCACCGTGGTCTCGATCTCCTGACCTCGTGATCCGCCCGCCTCGGCCTCCCAAAGTGCTGGGATTACAAGCTTGAGCCACCGCGCCCGGCCTGTCCGTTTTCAAGCCTCTTTTTATTGTCTTTAATTTTTAGCAGTTTGATACGCTGTGTCTGAGCATAGATTTCTTTGGATTTATCTTGTTTCAGTTTCACTGAGCTTCCTGCATCTGTAGGTTTACGTCTTTTGTCAAATTTGGAGAGTTTTCAGCCGTTAATTCTTCAAATTCCTTTACACTTACTCTTCCTCCTCTTTTTCTGAAACACCAATGATATAAATGTAGGCCTTTTAGTATTGGCTCTGAGGACAATGAAGTCCCTAGTCTCTGTTCTTTTGTTTGTTTGTTTCCTTTTTTTCTCTGTTGTTCAGATAGAATAATTCTATCGATCCAATTTCAAATGTATTTGACTCTTTCCTCTTTCATCTCTGTTCTGTTAAGTCCATTCACTGCAACTTTTTCCCCAGCTATTGTATTTTTTCAGTTCTATAATTTCCATTTGGTTTTTAAAAATATCTTCTAGTCCTTTGGTGAGATTTTCTACTGTTCTATTCATTTCAAGAGTATTTTCCTTTACTTCTTAGAGCATTTAAAAATATCTGCTTTAAAGTTTTTGTCAGAAAATTTCAACATCTGTGTCATCTTGGCTTTGATGTCTGTTGACTGTTTTCTCCCATGTGGGTCGAGATTTTCCTAGTTCTTCATATGCTAAGTCATTTTGGATTTTATGCTGGAAATTTTGAGTGTTGGCTATGGGACTATGGGTCTTTTTAAAATCTTATGGATAATACTGATATTTTGTTTTAGCAGAAAAATTGACTCGAATGGGTTAAGGTTGCAAGTTTTGTTGGTTATAGTTTCAGAGTCAATTCTCTTTCCAAATCCTTTGCTGTGTTATTCAGATATGTCCTGTGTATGCACTGTCTAGTGGCCTCTCTGGGACCTGGATAGTGGTATCTCACTTAGTTCCACTCCCAAGAACTGATACAATGCTTAGAGTCAGATCCATGTTCAGGAGTGAACCTAGGAGTTCATAAGGAATTTTTATGAGGTTATGTTGTAAACCTCCTGTCTCTACGTCATCTCTCTGTTATTTTTAAGTTCCCTGGGCTTCACTCTTTCAGTCTTTAGGTCAGAAACCTGGAACTTCAGTTACTCCTGTCTTCTGTGTACTTCTCATAACTGCACCTGCATTTGGTGCAGATGGGAGGGTAGTGGTAAGGGAGAAAAAGGGAAAAACAACAGGGGTTTGTCTCCTTCTCTTGAGATCTTAGCTCCTTCAACTGAAGGAAAAGTTTCCCCTTCTTCAGAGTTTTAGGCCCCTCTCCCCATCACTGCTGCAGCATTGCTGGGGGACTGGGAAGAAAAACAAAAAGAAAGAGAGAAGAAGAAGAGGAAGAGGAGGAGGAAGAAGATGAAGAGGAGGAAGGAAGAAGGAGGAAGAGGAGGGAGGAGAAAGGAAGAGGAAAGAAAAACAAAACACAGAGATTTCTTCTCTCTGAGCATTAGAAATTCTTATTCTTGCTCTTCAAGCAGAGCTAGAAGTCTTCTTCCACTCTTTCTGTTTATGCCCTTCCAGGCTTGTCTGAGTTCAAGGGATATTGGGGTTAAATGGGAAACTTATTGCTTATTTAGTGGCTCTTTGAATTCTTGTCTTTTCAGATCCTCCTGCCAGTGTTTACTTTTCAGTTATCACATACCTACATCCTGCATTCTGTCTAGGTTTTACAGCTGCATTTAGTGAAGACACAGGATGGAGTATGTTCATTCCATCTTACCCAGAACCAGAATAAAATATTTTTATTTAAAAAGTACAAAATCAGGCCAGATGTGGTGGCTCACACCTGTAATCCCAGCACTTGGGAGGCCAAGGCAGGCGGATCACCTGAGGTCAGGAGTTCCGAGACCAGCCTAGCCCGATATGGTGAAATCCCATCTCTACTAAAAAAAAAAAAAAAAAAAAAAGTACAAAAATTAGCCAGGTGTGGTGGCAGGTGCCTGTAATCCCCACTACTGGGGAGGCTGAGGCAGGAGAATAACTTGAACCCTGGGGGCAGAGGTTACAGTAAGCAGAGATCATGCCACTGCACTCCAGCCTGGGCAAGAGAGTGAGACTGTCTCAAAAAAAAAAGTACAAAATTAGAAAATTTATTTAATCAAAAAATAGATGAGAAAGAATGTTGGAAATTCAATACCCTAGAACCACTGTGAACTATTTTTTTTTTAAAGAAATGGGGTCTTACTATATTGCCCAGGCTGGACTCAAACTCCTGAGGGCTCACTCAATTGATCCTCTCAATTCAGCCTCCTGAGTAGCTGAGACTACAGGTGGGTGCCACCACACCCAGATCCACTGTGGACATTTGGCATTTACAACCTGACAGATATTTTCTATGAAAACATATTGATTTTGGCCAGGCCCAGTGGCTTACGCCTGTAATCCCAGCACTTTAGGAGGCCGAGGTGAGCAGATCACGAGCTCAGGAGATCAAGACCATCCTGGCTAACATGGTAAAACCCTGTCTCTGCTAAAAATACAAAAAAATTAGCCAGGCCTGGTGGTGGGAGCCTGTAGTCCCAGCTACTTGGGAGGCTGAGGCAGGAGAATGGCATGAACTCAGGAGGCGGAGCTTGCAGTGAGCCGAGATTGTGCCACTGCACTCCAGGTTGGGTGACAGAGTGAGACTCCATCTTGAAAAAAAGAATTAAATTAAATTTAAAAAATACTGATTTTACTACATAAAAATGGAATAGGTATGGATTTGTGGTAAAACCATGAATTCCACCTAGTTTGGATTTCATCTCTACTATTTACAACTTGTATTATTTTAGGCAAACTACTAATTCTCTCTCTCTCTTTTTTTTTTTTTTTTTTTTTTGAGATGGAGTTTCACTCTTGTTGTCCAGGCTGGAGTGCAATGGTGTGATCTCAGCTCACCACAACCTCCACCTCCTGGCTTCAAGTCATTCTCCTGCCTCAGCTTCCCGAGTAGCTGGGGTTATAGGTATGCACCACAATGCCTGGCTAATTTTGTATTTTTTAGTAGAGACAGGGTTTTTCCATGTTGGTCCAGCTGGTCTCAAACTTCCGACCTCAGGTGATCTGCCCACCTCAGCCTCCCAAAGTGCTGGGATTACAAGTGTGAGCCACCTCATCTGGCCAGGAGTTGTATTATTACTTAAAGCGGTCTCCCAGAGCTTTCGAAGATCAGAGTTTTTAAACAGAATTTGGTGGGTAGGGGCTTGGGAAGTAGGGAGTGCTGATTGGTCAGGTTGAAGATGGAATCATGGGGGTCGAAGTGAGTTTTTCTTTCTGTCTTCTGTTCCTGAGTGGGATGGTAGAACTAGATGAGCCAGATTACGGGTCTGGGTGGTGTCAGCTGATTCATCAAGTGCGAGGTCTGCAAAATATCTCAAGCACTAAGCTTAGGTTTTACAATAGTGATATTATCCTTAGCAGCAATTTGAGGAGGTTCAGACTCCGGGAGTCAGAGGCTTCATGACCCCTAAACCAAAATTTCTAATTTTTTAGCTAATTTGTTAGTCCTGCAAAGGCAGACTGGTTCCCAGGCAAGAAGGGGGTCTTTTGGGGGAAAGGCTCTTATGAATTTTGTTTCAGAGGCAAACCATGAGGTGAATTCCTTCCCAATTTTTTATTCCCACATTTGTTCCTTCCATCTCCATCCTCCCAACTTGATTTACATAAGGGAGTATTTCTTCAGGCACAGAACACATCCTCCTGACCTATGAAAGAGAAAAAGAATGGAAAGACAGCTCATGTTTTTTGGGGGGTTAGTAGACTTTTTTCCAAAGACCTGTATCGGTAGTTTCAACACATAATGTCATGGTAAGCTGGTTTGGTATGTGGCAGATGCTCAGATGCGTCCATCTGTCATGACCTCTAGAGTACTCCGCCTCTACTTCTACTCTCTGAAGTGATTCTTCTTTTGTGTGTGTGCTGGTGTCATGCAAAGCTGTGGTATCTGACACCGTCATTTTACAGATGTACTGTATTTTCCAGCTGCTAATCTTAGATGTGGAAATAATGATCTTGAGCTTCATTTTCCCCCTCTTTTAGAGTTGAACCCTGTAATTTTGCTCATTAGATTTGCAAATGAAGGTTATCTTATACTGTTTAGCTTGGTTAACCGTTAACCGTGGGTGGTGATGCACCTCCTGTCACGCTGATGAGAAGCAGCCCCTGCCTGCCAACCTTCACCAAGGCCTCCTGCTGAAGGAGAGGTTGTGTGGGAAAGGAACTGGAAATCAATGGGAAGAGGGCTGCAGGATCCAGGGCACTTCTCTTGAATGTTTCAGTTTTTCCTGATTCTTGAGCACTTACATCAACCTTTCATAATAGTGAAGGAATTCAGAATATGCCACCCCAAAATATGCTGCTTTGGCATATTGATTATTTTAGGCTGAAGGAAATTGAGAAACAGCAGATGCAGAAAGGGATCTCTGCCCTCCTTTCTACCTAAAAGCAGGTGATCAAATTTATCATGGAAAGGATGCCTTCCCTGTATCAAGAGAGAAGAACGTTCTTATTTTCAGAGGCTTGGAATCAACACAGAAATGGACATGCACAGACAGACTTACTGAAATAATCCATATCTTGCATTAGTTTCACTCATACATTGCCTAGTCACTGTCCCACAATTTACTGCCCCTTGTTCAAGCCCCTTGCCTCGTCATACCCCCACAATTTGTCATCCTTTTTGTAAAAAGGTATATAAGCTTTTGGGCCTAACAGCTTCTTTGGGCTGTTGTTTTCTTTTTAAAGACTCCTGTATAAATGCGAAAATACGAAGTCTGTATGCTTTTCTCCTGTTAATCTGTCTTATGTCCGTTTCGTTCTTGGGCCAGCTACAGATCTAAGAGGGTAGAAGAATGTTTTTCCTAACCTACAATAGCAACAATAATAAAAGTACACCTTGACAGGATGCTTCACAGATTACAAAGCACTTCCATAAACATTATCTCATTTAATAAGCATGATAGCCCCGTGAGATAGGTTATATTATCCTTATTTTCCACGTTGGGGAATGAAGTCTATTAAGCAGGAAATACTTGGCTTAAACAAGGTTTTCCAACTAGACATCCAATGTAATTTCACCAGGCCAGAGCCTGCATCACCCAGCGTGAAGGAATGTGATGGGAACAGGTGCCACATGGCTCAGACATCCATGTCTTCCCACTCCATCTACAGGCACATGCCGCTATACCCGGCTAACATTATCTTTTTCTCTTTTTGTAAAGACAAGGTCTTGCTTCGTTGCCCAAGCTGGTGTCAAACTCCTGGCCTCAAGTGATTCTCATGCCATGGCCTCCCAACGTGCTGGAATTACAGGCATGAGCCACCATGCCTGACTTAACTTGTTACTTCTCTAACCTCCTCCTATATCCTTCTCAGTCCTTCTACTCCAGTCACAGAGATTCTTGCTGTTTCTCAAACACATCACCCACATTCTGGAGGCAGAACCTTTGTGCTTGCTGGAATCATTCTCTCCAGGTAGATTCATGGTTCCTTCCTTCTGTCCCTTTAGGTCTCTGTTAACAAACATGACCTCATCAGAGACACCGTGTCTGGGCACCCTGCATATTCAGCACCCCTCATTACTCTGTCTCTTTCACCACAGTGCACCAAGGATTCATGGCGTGTGCCCCAAGTACAGACCAACAATAATAAAACATTCAGACTAATATTCAGGCTGCTTTTTATTATCACTATGCAGCAGGAATTCTACACAACATCAGTGATGGAATACTGTTCCCCAAGGAAAAAAACAAAAACAAATTTTCTATTGGTCTAAGTTCTAAACAGTTTCCACAGTCACTTTTGAGCTTTAAACATGTATATGCACATTTTAAATTAGCACATTTTATTGCTTAACCCTTAAGAAAAATGATGGCATTCTACTTGGAAGTTAATTCAGGGAACTTTAGCTATACAGCTGGCCCTGACACAAGTGGGCATGACTATGTATGTTTGTTTCAAAAGTAAATTTGTTATAGTTGAGAGTCATTCAAGTTTTGGGTACAGTTGGCAGGCTCAAGCCCCATGGTATGACACATCAACTTTGGATTTCCTTTATAATGAAATAACTTCCCAGACCTCATAGAGCATTTGGAAATATTTTCCTTATAAACAGAACTCTGACTACTAAGTACCATTCTTTCCCAAGGTCTTCAGAGTTCTCTTTTTTCTTTTTTTTTTTCTTTCTTTTTTTTTTTTTTTGAGACAAGGTCTTGCTGCATCACCCAGGCTGGAGGGCAGTGGCATGACCATGGCTCACTGCAGCCTCAACCTCCCAGGCTCAAGCAATCCTCCTGCCTTAGCCTCCCAAGTAGCTGGGACCACAGGTTCATGCTACCACGCCTGGCTAGCTTTTTTATTTTTTTGTAGGGATGGTGTCTCACTATGTTACCCAGGCAGACAGAGTTCTTATTTCTAGCAATAATAACATGAATATTGACTCATTCATTAAAAAAGAAAGGTTTTATGCTTAATGCTTTCATTGTTCTGTTTTTTCTTAAGGCCAGTGCCAGAGCTACTTAATAAATAATTGTGCTGTCCTAAAACCACTTTGGGGAAACTCAGCAGAGAACCCAGGCTGCCAACCCAGGGCAATATGAGTACAGTTCCTTCAGGCTGTGAGGGATCCTGGGCATGTGGCCACCCAAGGGGCTGCATATTGTTGACTCAGGCAGAGGCATGCCTGCCTAAGGGTAGAAAGGGAAAGCCTGTATGTAGCAAGCAGGAAGAGTTGATAGGTACTAAGATAGAGAACATTCATAATATAAACCCATTATAACCACTTTTAAGTGCACAATTCAGTGACATTAAGTACATCCAAAATGTATACAACCATTACCACTATCCATTTCCAGGACTCTTCCATCATTCCAAACAGAAACTCTGTACTCATTATACAGTAACTTTCCATTCACCCTGTCCCGCAGTCCCCAGTAATCTCTATCAAACTTTCTATCTCTATGAACTTGTCTATTCTAGGTACCCCATATACGTGGAACCATATATTTGTCCCTTCTTGCCTGGCTTATTTCACTTAGCATGATGTTTTCAAGGTTCATCCATATTATAGCACATGTCTGAATTTAATTCCCTTTTAAGGATTAATATTTACATGACATTTTGCTTATCCATTCATCTGTCAATGAGCAGTGAAGTTGTTTCCCACCTTTTGCCTATGGTGAGTAATGCTGCTATGAACACTGATATTCAAGTATCTATTAAAATCTCTGTTTTCATTCTTTTGGGTGTATACCTAGGCAGATGAGGGTTTTGTTTTTGTTTTTGACTATCAGAGTTCCAACTGGTGCTACTTTTCCTTTTAAATACATTTTAGGTCTATTTGAGTTTTTTGTTTGTTTGTTTTTGTTTTGTTTTGGGGACAAGGTCTTCTTGCCCTGTCACCCAGACTGGAGTGCAGTGACACAGTGACACGATCACTGCAGCCTCAACCTCCCAGGCTCAAGTGATCCTCCCATTTCAACCTCCTGAGTAGCTGGGACTACAGGCATTAGCCACTGTGCCCAGCTAAGTTTTTAAAAAATTTTTGTAGAGAAGTGGTCTATGTTGCCCAGGCTTCTATTTGTTATATAGTCATAACATCTTCCTACACCTTTTTTTCTGTCGCAAATAAGAATTACAGTGTGTTCGTCAACTGTAGAAACAACTTCCCTATCTGGGTTTTCACCCAGAACTGCTCAGGTCCTCAGAGCATCTGACAACAGCCAGTAGTTGAGTGTCTCTGCTTTCGAGAATTTCAAGGGTCAGGACCTCAGCCTGGGATTGGACCCCAAAAGTAAAGTAAACCATACTGCAATTTTGTGCAAAAAACAAAGATTAAGAGGACACAGGAAAGGGACAATATGAAAAATAATTTATTTTATTTTTATGACAAAAAGGAGTAGAGAAAATTAACATGGATGAAACATTTTTCCTTAAGCTTGTTTTAGTTTTGTTGCTAAGATAGTAAGCAACAATGGGAATGGGAATTGACAAAGCCCAATTCATCTCTCGTCTGATCCTTGACTGTACTGATGAGAGCATGTGTCTGATCCTAGAGAGGAAAGAGAAGAGTTTCCAGGGAGGGAAGCTGAGACATCTGTTATATATAACGGTTGCCCTAAAGAGACATGCGTGGCTAAACTCAGGTGACGTGGTAGAGACTGAGTTGTCTACCTAATATGTATTCTATTTTTATTTATTAAGCCTGACTGTGTTTGAAATGGGAATATACCTGTGGAGGCTAAAGCAACTCTATCTTGGATGCTAATCATGCTGACAAAGCAAGGATGTGTCTTATTTATTTTTGTGCTCTTCTCACCCATCCCAGAGAGGAGAAAGTGTGCAGCATATAGTAAATCTTCAGAACATGTTTGATGTTGGATTGAATAATCTGCTTTATTTTATCATCTAATAACTCCTTAGTTAGATTAGAAGGATGGCTGGTGAAAAAGTGTTTGGACTGATACTGTATTTATCTGCTCAGAATAAAAATATCTTACAAAAATCTATTATGTGTTTATGAAAGAAAGGCATCAAAATGTTAAAAATAGTGGGACTGTCTAACTTCCAGATTTTCTGAACTTTACATATATAACTTTTGTAATTAAAAAATAGTTGATTTCCAGGCTGGCCAACATGCTGAAACCCCGTCTCTACTAAAAATACAAAAAATAGCAGGACGTGGTGGCACGTGCCTACAATCCCAGCTACTTGGGAGGCTGAGGAAGGAGAATCGCTTGAACCCAGGAGGCAGAGGTTGCAGTAAGCCAAGATCGCGCCACTGCACTCCAGCCTGGGTGACAGAGCAAGACACTGTTTCAAAAATAAATAAATAAATAAATAAGTTGATTTTAAAAATCTACTTAGAAAGCAGGGATTGCAGTAGAAGAAAAAGGATTTAATTAAATATTATGGCTTTTCAATCATTTTTGTTGTGTACTATGCTCTCCCCAAAACACAGTCGCCTAATAAAATTGAGTTTGAAAGTCCTCCATAAATTAACATGTTCTAATAATTCTATAAGAAAGAATGGAGATACAATATTTGATCTAGAAAGTGTATATCCAATGATCATCTGAGCAAGGAACACCATCCTCCTTAAAGTAAACAGCACACAGCTGTTTCCATCATGCTGACTGTAAGAAGATTATCATACTTAGAAAAGAAATTCCAGGAAACTGCGTTCTAATTAACATGGAAATGAATCCACAAAATAAATATGTATCCAGAGTTTATGCAATCCCAGGATACAATGGAGACAGATGCAGATTGATCTAATCTGGTTGCATTAGGAATACGAATGTTTGTCGGGGAACATTGTGTGGAAAGTTGACATTTGGTTCAATCAGGAAGGGCAAAGTAGAAATTATGAAAGCAATTTCCTTTGTCCAGTTAAATTAGGCATTCAAATAACAGGCTACTCTTTGACCTTCCTGGGAAAGGTCAGGATGGCATCGAATGGTCATTAAATAAATAGCAGGCCTATTCTTGTAAATACTTTGTGAGACTTTAGGAAAATATATTCTGGATTGAAAATCAGCCAAAAAAGATCTGCAAGAATTTCTCTAACATATTTTTATTGCTTCTATTTACCCATTTTTAATTTGGAGAAATAGTAAGGACTGGTAAAAGCACAAGACCAAACTGAATATGGAATCTATTGAACAAAACTAAGAGGTCACTTTTCTGCCACTTGCTAATGTGTGCTGCAGCTGCTAAAGAAAGGAAGTTTTGTTGTTTGTTTGTTTTGGTTTTGGTTTTGAGACGGAGTTTCGCTCTTTTGCGCAGGCTGGAGTGCAATGGCGTGATCTGGGCTCACTGCCACCTCCTCCTCCCGGGTTCAATTGATTCTCCTGCCTCAGCCTCCCAAATGGCTGGGATTATTGGCAGGTGCCACCACGCCTGGCTAATTTTTGTATTTTTAGTACAGACGGGGTTTCACCATGTTGGCCAGGCTGGTCTTGAACTCCTGTCCTCAGGTGACCTGCCCGCCTTGGCCTCCTGAATCAGTGCTGGGATTACAGGTGTGAGCAACCGCACCCAGCCAGAAAGAAGCTTTTTTGAAAAATAGCTCCTCTGGATGTCTCCCCAAGGCCCCACTTGATATAGCTAAGGAGAATTCCTGGCATGTGTCATAAGATATATGGTTTCTTAATTAGATGGGTGACTTGCAGGACTAGAATTTAAGAACACTCTTGATGCTGCCCTAGGTTATAATTCCCAGCTTGCATTACAGCAAATGCTGTTGTTAATATTTTCTGCAACTGTCCAAACTGCAAGTGTACGAAGTTAAATCAAATTCTTTTCTTGTCCATTAAAGTTCAAGTTGCCATAATAAAAGCTGGCAAGTTGTTTTTATAAACACTAAATTAATAGAACAGATTTTGGCTGGGCACAGTGGCTCATGCCTGTAATCCCAGCACTTTGGGAGGCTGATGCAGGAGGATCACTCCAGTTCAGGAGTTCAAGACCAGCCCGGGCATCACAGGGAGACCTCGTCTCTACTAAAAATAAAAATAACGACAAGTAGCCGGGAGTGGTGCTGTGTGCCTGTGGTCCCACCTACTTGGGAGGCTGAGGTGGGAGGATCCCTTGAGCCCAGGAGTTGCAGTGAGCTGTGATTGCACCACTGCACTCCAGCCTGGGTAACAGAGCAAGACCTTGTCTCAGAAAACAAAAATAAAAATAAATAGAACAGATTTTAAAGTTATTTTTATATTATTCATACATCTTTTTTGCCCCTATCTTCTCATTCAGATTCAGATTTACCCAACATTTATTAAGCATTTACCATGTGTCCAGCTCCATGCTGGAGGATTTCATGTTAAATTTACCACTATTTAGCCTTATAATTAGAGGCGGTTCAAAGACAAAGCCTGAATTAGGTGTTTTGACTCAAAATCATGGGTCCTTCAAAATATCAGTGGATTAGATTATTATCCTCATGTGTAACTAAGATAATACAAGAAATATTTGGAGTCATATTTTAATGTATTATCATTATTGTTATTATTGTAGAAGTAGTGTATATGCATCCATAATTTTTAAAATTTAAACAAAATGTAATTCTATAAGTGAAAAGTAAAAGTTGTCCATCTTTTTCCTTCCCTACTCCCAGTTTTTCTCTACTGAGATACAATACATTGTAAAAACGGCCATAATATTCCGTAGTTTCTCCCATTAAGAGGTAGAGTTGGCCAGGTGCTGTGTCTCACACCTGTAATAACAGCACTTTGGGAGGTCCAGATGGGCGGATCACCTGAGGTCAGGAGTTCGAGACCAACCTGGCCAACATGGAGAAACCCTGTCTCTACTAAAAAATACAAAAATTAGTTAGGCGTGGTGGCATGCACCTGTAGTCCCAGCTACTCAGGAGGCTGAGGCAGGAGAATCGCTGGAACCTGGGAGGTGGAGGTTGCAGTGAGCCGAGATCTGCCACTGCACTCTAGCCTGGGTCACAGAGCAAGACTTCTTCTCAAAAACAAAAAACAAACAAACAAACAAAAAAAGGCGGCAGAGTCCCCTTGAATCCGGGATGGCCTTGCCACATGCTTTGGTCAATAGAATACCACAGAAGTGGCATTGAATGAGTTCCAAGCGTAGGCCTCAAGAGGCCTTGCAGCTTCCTCTACTGTGTTCAAAGAGCATGCTCTTTGAATAATGCCGTCACCATGTGACCACGCCCAGGATTGCCTGCTGGAAGGTGAGAAACCACATAAAGTACAGATGAGGGATCTCAGTTGAGACCCCTCAACCAGCCAAACCCCAGCCAACCTGGCCAGAACTGCTTGGATGAACCCAGCCTAACTTAATGGACTGAAGAATCATGAGATAAAAAAAAATGGTTGTTATTTTAAGCCACTAAGTTTTGGGGTAATTTGTTATGCAGCAGAAGCTAAATGATACAAGAGATGACCATTTGAACAATTTCTGGCATTTGCAGACCATAAGGACACAAGAACAGCTAAAACTCCATGGAATAATGAAATGATAAAGGAGAGAAGTATGAGCCTAACATGAACCTAGGGTAGGTAGAACTAGAAGACCATCATTAAGGAGATACAAGGGAAGATGGAGAGAGTAGAGAGACACAAAGTAAGGAAGGGGTTTTGATTTTGTACAAACATGTAAATTCAAGCCTGTCTGCTTAAAAACTTCTCAGGCACAATACTTATGTGTTTGCTGTCAATCTAAGCAGATTTTTGCTGCCTCACCTTCTCAACTGGACAGAATTGCAGTGTGGATGGGCCTATTGTCTGGTTACCAGCAAAAAGAAATCTCATGATTGTGTTTGTAGGTTGAATTGGTATTATGTGGGTTGTGGCAGCTGCTGCCTGACTGACATCTTCATCTCCTTCTTACCACCAAAGACGGCCGAGATGGCTCCAAGAAGGAGTAAGAGAGAAGTTGTCAACAACTTGGTGCAGAAAAGCAGGTGGAGCCAGTCTCTGCACAGACCCTGGTAACTGAGCTCAGCTGGCACGTGCTGAGGAAATGCACAGTTGACCGCTGCTCAGCACAGATGATGACTACAGAAATGGCTCTCCCAGCAAAGGGAGAAAGATCCAGGCCAGTATGCACTTAGTCTGTCACAGCGTCAGATCCGGAAATAGGGTAAGGGGAGAAAAGACTGTTTTGAGTACGTGATAGAACTTTGTACGAATATCTTTAATGAGGAGAGCAAAATGGGTAGTGAAGGGGAGAATTCAGAGGTAAAACTCAGAAGATGAGCCCTCAGCAAAAGGGGTTTGATAACAATATAGGCTCAAGTAGAAGGAAAACTCTCTGTGAGAGTTAGGACTACAAATGTTGCCATTCTTAGAACCAGTGCTTTGTATATAAATTGGTTTTCTTTTTCTCTCTAGAAGCTTTTGGGATCTTTTCTTTATATCTGGGGTTTTGAAATTTCAAAATGGTTTGGCTTTTGATGGACATGTTTTTCATTTATTTATTTATTATTATTATTATTATTTTGAGATAGAGTCTTGCTCTGTCACCCAGGCTGGAGTGCAGGGGTGCGATCTCGGCTCACTGCAACCTCCGCCTCCTGGGTTCAAGAGTTTCTCCCGGACCGGGCAGTAGGCTCACACCTGTAATCCCAGCACTTTGGCTGAGATGGGCAGATCACCTGAGATCAGGAGCTTGAGACCAGCCTGGCCAGCATGGTGAAACCTCATCCCTACTGAAAATACAAAAAAAATTTAGCTAGGCATGGTGGTGCACGCCTGTAATCCCAGCTTCTTGGGAGGCTGAGGCAGGAGAATCACTGGAACCCAGAAGGCGGAGGTTGCAGTGAGCCAAGATCATGCCATTGTACTTCAGCCTGGGCCACACAGAGCATGACTCTGTCTCAGAAAAAAAAAAAAAAAAAAAGAGTTTCTCCTGCTTCAATCTCTTGAGTAGCTGGGACTACAGGTGCACCATTATGCCAGGTTAACTTTTTAATTTTTTTGTAGAGATGGGGTTTTGTTGGCCAGGCTGGTCTGGAACTCTTGTCCTCAGGTGACCTACCCACCTTGGCCTTCCAAAGGGCTGGGATCACAGGCATGAGCTACCACGTCCGGGTGGATGGACTTATTTTTCATTCATCTAGAGACATTTCCTTTATTTTGGGAAATTTTCCTTAATTGTTTCTTTAATCAATTTCTCCCACTATTTTCTCTGTTCATTCTCTCTGGAACTCCTATTATTCAGATGTTGAGGCTCCTGTATTCTTCCTCTCTTATGTACATCTTTTGATAGGACAAAAAGACTATTGCTCTACATTCTAGAAAATTTCCCTAATATTTTTTAGCTTTCTGACTGACTTATTTATTTTCTCCTGCTTTTTGCTGTTGGAGAGTTTTCTTGAATTTTGGATGATTCTATGCTGACTGTATGCTTGAACATGGTTCATCAACCAATGGCCACCAGCCCCAACATTACATCATCACGCTCCTGACCACTTTTCTTCATCTCTTGGAGTTCCAATTCCAAATCTTTATCCCTTGTTATAGAACACTGGCAATACCTGGCTTAAATCCTTTAAGCAAAATATTGGAAGATCGTTTTCTAGAAAAATAGAACCATCCCACAATAAAGACCTACAGATCCTGACATTTGAGGAACCTCCACAAAAGAGCTGACTTCTGTCTTCTAGACAGCCATTATGGAAAACAGTATAGAGGTTCCTCAAAAAACTACAAATAGAACTACCATATGATCCAGCAATCCCACTACTGGGTATTTATCCAAAAGAAAGGAAATCAGTATGTCAAAGAGATAGGCACTCCCATGTTTATTACAGCACTATTCACAATAACCAAGAAATGGAATCAACCTCAGTGCCCAGCAACAAATGAGTGAATAAAGAAAATGCATGGCTCATGCCTGTAATCCCAGCACTTTGGGAGGCCAAGGCAGGCAGATCACAAGGTCAAGAGATCAAGACCATCCTGACCAACATGGTGAAACCCCGTCTCTACTAAAAATACAAAAATTAGCTGGGCGTGGTGGTGCATGCCTGTAGTCCCAACTACTTGGGAGGCTGAGGCAGAAGAATCACTCAAACCCGAGAGGCAGAGGTTGCAGTGAGCTGAGATCGTGCCACTGCACTCCAGCCTGGAGACAGAGTGAGACTTCGTCTCAAAAAAAAGAAAATGCAGTATATATACACAACGGAATATAAAAAAGAACAAAGCTATAAAAAAAGAACAAAGTTCTGTTATTTGAGGAACCATGGATGAGCCCGGAGGATATTATGTTAAGTGAAACAAGCCAGGAACAGGAACATAAATACATGTTCTCGCTCATATACAGAAGCTAAAAAAGTTGATCTCATGGAAGTACAGAGTAGATTAGTGGTTATTAGAGGCTGGAAAGGGTGGAACGAGTGGAGAATAGCTAGAGGTTAGTTAATGGATGCAAAAGTACAGCTAGAAGGAATAAGTTCTAGTATTCTATACCACTATAGCAGGACTATAATCAACAACAATTTACTATATATTTTCAAGTAGCTAGAAGAGTGGATTTTAAATGTTCTCAACACAAAGAAATGATTAATGTTCGAGGTGATAGATATGCTAATTACCCTGATTTTATCATTACATATTTTATACTTGTATGGAAATATCAGTGTACCCCATAAATATGTACAATTATTAAGTGAAAATTTAAAATAATAATAAATTTTCAAAGTTTAGATTTAAAACATTTACATTCTGTCCCTTAAACATACTTTGTCTATAGATTGATTCTGAAAACTAAAAATGGAATGTGTTAATATTATTCACAGGCTATGAATATATGAACATTATTCACTGAAGAATCAAATAATACTATTTGATTCGTTAAAAAATGAAATATAATTTCCCTGTCAGCACACTTGAAGGGTCTATTTTTTCTTACATGCTATAAATTGCTAGAAACACTATAACATTTTAGTTTGATTTATATTTGGACCAACACTTTCTTATAAGATTTCTGTTTTACTTAAAGCTTCTACAGTTGAATTTATTGGAGGAGTGGAGGGAGTTTCTATTCTCCAAAGGATATGTTTGCTAGAATATAGAAATCAAAATAGTAATAATAAAAAGATTCTGAGAATTAATGGTATAATTTCGAAATTTTGTTCCCTCAAATCTCATGTTGAAATGTAATCCACAATGCTGGAGGTGTGGCCTGGTGGGAGGTGTTTGAGTCAGGGGGGTGGATCCTTCATAAATGGCTTGGTGCTCTCCCAATGGTAATGAGTGAGTTCTCACTCTGAGTTCACACAAGATCTGGTTGTTTAAAAGAGTGTGGTGCTGGGTGCGATGGCTCACACCTGTAATCCCAGCACTTTGGGAGGCTGAGGCAGGCGTATCACCTGAGGTCAGGAGTTTGAGACCAGCCTGGCCTACATAGTGAAACCCTGTCTCTACTTAAAATACAAAAAATTAGCTGTGCGTGGTGGTATGCACCTGTAATCCCAGCTACTCGGGAGACTGAAGCAGGAGAATCTCTTGAACTCGAGGCGGAGGTTGCAGTGAGCAGAGATCGTACCATTGCACTCCAGACTGGGGTACAAGAGCGATACTTCGTTTCAAAAAAAAAAAAAAAAAAGAGTGTGGCAATTCCTGCCACTTTTCTTTATAAATTACCCAGTCTCAGGTATTCCTTTATAGAAAAGCAAAATAGACTAACACAATTAATAACCTGTAAAATCTTTCAGGAATTTTTCTTATTTTCCTGTCTTGCTTCTCAGTGCAGCTTGATGAATGTCGGGTCGAAATTTGACCTTATATTCTCAACCTAATTCTCAAACATGTGTTTAACTCTGGGAAATATAAACTGTCAGGTTAAGAGCTCCTAAAAACTTTAGGAAGAATGCTATAAGGCAGAATATCTTTGAGAATCAGTCTCTTTTTTTGATATGAAGCATACAAAGTATTGAAAAACACAAAAGGGACAGTGCTTGGATGAGCCATAAGAATAAATTTTTCTGTGGGTGTAACTCTTGTGTGTACATCACGGAAATTACCCTAAATCATTGCCAGTATCTTCTTGATGTCAACTCAGATGGTACTAATCTTTACAGAATTTTAAATAGAAGGCTTTAAGTAACACTTCAACTGTTAAGGTAACAAAGGAGGGGAGAGGAAAACTAGCCTGCTATGAACCATGCACATACACTGTGGTTTTATATGTGAATATTATTCAATATAACGTGTATTATTAATTATATTAATATTTTATATTTAATATGCTGTTATATAACATATTTAGGTCAAGAAGAGGTGGCCCACCCTGCTTGAGAGTCGAAATCACCCTCTCCTCTGCCTTCCTTTTCTTAGTTATCATGGCATCTGACCCTCTTGCTGGCGTGAGCCACACTGTATAACCCTGCTTCCTGACAGGCTGCCCCACAGCCTTCCACTGTTGTTAGTGTTCATTCTTCCTTCTGTTCTCTCTCAGCTCAGATTCTTAGATCCTTGAATCTGCTTTAATTCATCTCTTTTGAAAAGTTCTAGTGCTGTTCTTGGATCTGATATTTAATGTCAGCTTTCCTTTTGAATAAGTGAATGTTTTCTAAGGAGTCCCAATTCCCCTGACTTGAGCCCCAGATTATCATCGCCAGAAGGGACTCAGTGTCAGCTAGATCAATGGTTCTAGCCTGTAGCATTTCACAGAGACTCTGGAGTTATTAGAAGAGTCTTAGAACCCATATATATTTATAGATATTTTTCCTTTCAGTGGGCAACGAAATTGACACCATTATAATGTGGTATTCATGATTTTTTGAAATTAAGAAGAGTTTTCATACTCTAAAAAACTGAGAACCATTGATTTCCACCAGCCTCCACATTGAACAAATTAGAAAAAAATAAGCTCAGAAAGTTATCTGTTTTGTCCAAGGTCATACAGTGGGTTAGGATCTTATCAGGACTCAGGTGTAAGGATCAAATTCTCAACCATCAACCCATTCCTCTTTCCAGTACCTTAACTCCCCAAATACTGTAATCCTCACAGTTACATAGCAGCTCCCACAGATTCGGCTGCATGGGGGCGTAATGGGTCGCCATCTGACTCAGGCCAAATTGTGAAGAAGCAACTTCTCCCTCCACAGTAAATGTTGAGCTTTCTGGAAAAGTATTACTAGGATGCAATAAACAAACAAATATCCTTAGAGAGTAGACGTATATTTTAAATAATCAATCCATCTTTTTTTCAGAGAATCTCCTTACCCCCTCCGCCTGTTGTAGGTAAGTAAGGAGCCCTAGAGTTGTATGAGGGGAAAAGAAAAAAACCAGGGAGCTTACCAACATACTGTTTCTTCAATTCTTAAGTCCCTAGTCAGTCTTCCTTCTTATCTCACCTTTTAGAGTTTCCCTGTGGTTGACTTATGTATGCTGGACAGGGTTTTCTTTTGTACTTAGTGGGAGGAATAGGGAAAGTACATCTTCACAGAGCATTTTAATACAGATAATAACAGCATCTTCCTCATAGATACCTCAAAGGGCTGTTGTGACAGTTAAGTAAGTTAATTGGACCATTGGAATAGTATCTGGCATATAGTAAGCCTTACACAAGTGTTAGTTCTTCTTATTATTAGATAAACAATATAATGTGGTTGTTGAGGGAATAGATTCTGGAACTGGACTGCCAAGGTTTAAATCTCAGCTCTTACATTTAACAATTGTGTTATTTTACTTAATTTCTCTATGCCTAAACTTTCTCATTGTAAATGGTGATAATAATAATTTCTTCTTCACGGGGTGATGGTGAGAATTAAAATAATTAATATATCTAAAGCACTTAGAAGATTGCCTGACATAGAATAAGTATTAGATATTATTTTAAACTAAAGTACTTTATTTTCTCCTCAAAATACCCCCAAGAAGTAAGTAGCAAGGCATCATTATCTTCATTTACAAACAGAGAAATAGAAGTTCTGAGGCACACAATGCCCTGCCCAAGGTTATAGAGACAATAAGTAGCAAAGTCAGCCTCAGTCACAGTTCTTCTGGCTTCAAGTCAACATTGAGCTGAGGTTTGGCAAAAGTGCAAGGTGAAAATTGGTATTTATGCTTACAGAACGATGTGGGGGCTTAGATGACAAACAGGAAAGAAGAGAAATCATTCTTAAGACAGCACGACAGAAAGACGACCTGAAGAAGATGGAGAGAGTGTGGCAAGAATGTGGTTGTTGGGCTAAGTCTGAGTCGAGATACTGGTGTTAAAGAAATCACCAAGATTATTTCCAGTGAGAGGCTTCCGCCCCAAAATGCATTCCAACAGTGTCTCCTATTCACAGGGTAGTGAAGGGTGTCCTAATAGCTTGCCACTTCCCCCCACAGGGTGGTTTTTCTGCTGTTAATAGCTCAAGAGCCTAGTTCCAAGAAACAGCAGAGGCTGCACCTTCTTTGGTTCAGAATGCCCTCAAGTCTGACTCTGAATAGAGAGGCTTCCTCCGTAAGATATTCCTACTGTTGCCCCCTACACCCTGCCAGCTTTCTGCACACTTCTGAGCCTGTCCAAGTTCAGCATGTGCCTCAGGGCTACATCAAGTGCCACCAAGCCTTCCTTGAGACACCAGCCCAGACTGAGCTTGATCCTCCCTCAATCCTGAGCATTAACCATTTCTACCATGTTTAAAGATATGTTTAATCGATTAGGCACCATATAATATCTAATTTTATGTATCTCCTGATATGTTTCATATATGTAAGTTCTGTATTACCAGCAAGACCATGGCTCTTAAGGCAAGGTTTGCCTTGTACAGTTTTTTGGGGCTGGAATAACAGCATTTGACAGAACATGATACTACAGTATGTAGTGCATCAATTAATACTTGTTAACTCTCAAACATAGGGTCACAGCCAAGCAGCGCTGCTATTATGTGGGATATATAGGGCCCCTGGAAAATTGTTTGTTGTTATTTAATTTTTATTTCATAATTAATAAACAACTGTGCAATCCAGCTAGATGTGAAGGGGAATAAGAAAAATATAGAACCCAAAGAACTGCAGTGAGAGCACAAAGATTATAAGATATTGCGAGTAAATGGGGTGGAAGGATGCTTTCCTGAGCTACAGAAAAAAAGGTCTAGTGGTTAAGATAAAACAAGTCAAATTTACTAGCATTTTCCACAATTGGCAATGGTGATATTCTTGCTGGTCTTGCCATTCCTGGATCCAAAGTGCTCTATGGTTTCCACAATATTCATGCCCTCTTTTATCTTCCCAAAGACAACAGGCTTGCTATGTAACCACTCAGTCTTGGCAGTGCAGATGAAAAACTGGGAATTGTTTGTGTTGAGTTCTGCATTTACCATGAACATCACGCCAGGACCTGTATGCTTCAGGATGAGATTCTCATCATCAAATTTCTCTCTGTAGATAAGCTTGTCACCAATGCCATAATGGCATGAAGTCACCACCCCAGCACGTAAAGCCTGGAATAATTCTGTAAAAGTAAGAACCCATATAACCAAATCCTCTCTCGCCAGCTCACAAGCACAAAATTTTCTGCTGTCTTTGGAACTTTGTCTGCAAACAGCTCAAAGAAGACACAGCCCAAGTCAATCACGGTATCAAAGAACACAGTGGGATTGACCATGACTGGTGCAGGTGGCTCTAGGAGGCACTCATCTGCAAAGCAAGGAAAATATAGATACACATTTTAAGAAGCCTTGTCTAACTAAGCACTTTTATTGAAAACGCTTTACAAATTGTGTGGGCTCCTGGAAAGTATAGTGATTTATCAATAAAAATTCAGAATAATGGGTAGAAAGGAGTAGAAGAGATACTTACATATTTATTTATTGTCAAATCAGGGCAAATATCCAGACACATCATCTCTTCCTATTTTGGTCTAGGAATCATCTTTTCATCTTCTTTATTGTCACGGATGCCATTCCTGGATAATTTCACATTTCCCACCATGATAAAAAGATAGCGGTACCTTTTTTCATGTGTCTGTTGGCTGCATAAATGTCTTCTTTTGAGAAGTGTCTGTTCATATCCTTCACCCACTTTTTGATGGGATTGTTTGATTTTTTTCTTGTAAATTTGTTTAAGTAATTTGTAGATTCTGGATATTAGCCCTTTGTCAGATGGGTAGATTGCAAAAATTTTCTCCCATTCTGTAGGTTGCCCGTTCACTCTGGCCATCAGAGAAATGCAAATCAAAACCACAATGAGATACCATCTCACACCAGTTAGAATGGCGATCATTAAAAGGTCAGGAAACAACAGGTGCTGGAGAGGATGTGCAGAAATTGGAACACTTTTACACTGTTGGTGGGACTGTAAACTAGTTCAACTATTGTGGAAGACAGTGTGGTGATTCCTCAGGGATCTAGAACTAGAAATACCATTTGACCCAGCCATCCATTACTGGGTATATACCCAAAGGATTATAAATCATGCTGCTATAAAGACACATGCACACGTATGTTTATTGTGGCACTATTCACAATAGCAAAGACTTGGAACCAACCCAAATGTCCATCAATGATAGACTGGATTAAGAAAATGTGGCACATATACACCATGGAATACTATGCAGCCATTAAAAATGATGAGTTAATGTCCTTTGTAGGGACATGGATGAAGCTAGAAACCATCATTCTGAGCAAACTGTCGCAAGGACAGAAAACCAAACACTGCATGTTCTCACTCATAAGTGGGAATTGAACAATGAGAACACTTGGACACAGGATGGGGAACATCACACACCGGGACCTGTTGTGGGGTGGGGGGAGGGGGGAGGGACAGCATTAGGAGATATACCTAATGTAAATGACGAGTTAATAGGTGCAGCACACCAACATGGCACATGTATACATATGTAACAAACCTGCACGTTGTGCACATGTACCCTAGAACTTAAAGTATAATAATAAAAAAAAGAAAACAATGAATTACAGCAGACTTCAGAAACTATGCAAGTCTGAAGACAAATTGGCATGTTTAAATGCTGAGAGAAAGAAAAAATAATAACTCTCCACAATTCTATACACAGTGTGAATATCTTTCAAAAATGAAGGAGAAATTAAGATTTTTCACACAAAAGCAGATAATTCATTACCCAGTAGCAGACTATAAGAAATATTAGAAGAAGTTTTTCAGGCTTAAGTTCTATAGACCAGAGAGAAAGTTGGATCTACACAAATAAATGAAGATTCCAGAAATGGTTAAAATGAAGATAAACGTAAAAGGCTTTTTCTGACTTTAAATAGCTGTAAAAGATAATTGATTAGATAAATTTTAAAAATAGTGTAGTGAAAACAGGGAAAAGGATGAGTATAGGGAAAGTACAGTAGTTTTGGGGGTTTGTAGCATATGTAAAAGCAAAATGTATGACAGCCATAACCCTAGTACACCAGTTGTGACACCACACAGTGAAGAGGTAGAATACTCCTTGAGTCTAGACTGTGATTAGTTTAAGATGTACATTGAAAATCTTGATTGTGGTAGCAGTTATATGACTGTATGCATTTGTCCAAACTCATACAATTGTACACTTAAAAGAGTTAATCTTACCAAATATATATTATACCGTCCTCCCCCCACACCGCCCCACAAAAGAAAAGGTAGTGGTACCATTATGACTCACAATGTCGTGACTCTTGGGAACCTGTTTATATTGGAACCATACAGACCTGCTTGTCTCTGCAGTTCCCTAAGTCCATTTATTTAATGCTGGTTACATCATTATACATGTCACTGGATCATCTACTGTGTGGCCTGTTTCCAGTAACTCTCTCCAAGGTAATTACTGCGATTCATTGATGATGATCACAAATGCAAGTCTCACTCAAAGAATTATGGAAAAATTGGACAATAACCCATTTTGAGGTCCTTTAGTTTACAGTTTAAAATTGTGTAGCATAAAGGTAGAACAGCATGTTCTCCAACTCTATCTTCTCTTGAGCTCTTTGAGCTGAACGTGATCTCTTCTGATCCTGACGAACCCCCTGTCTTCCACACACCACCACTAGAATCACTTACCAAAAAAAGTTACCGTTTTTGTTCATGTTAAAAAGTGTTCAACAGAAATGAGTTTTTCTTTTTTTTTTTCAGATGGAGTCATGCTCTGTCGCCCAGGCTGGAGTGCAGTGGTGCAATCTTGACTCACTGCAACCTCTGCCTCCCAGGTTCAAGCGATTCTCCTGCTTCAGCCTCCCGAGTAGATGGGACTACAGGCACGTGCCACCACACCCAGCTAGTTTTTTGTATTTTTAGTAGAGACAGGGTTTCACCATGTTAGCCAGGATGGTCTCAATCTCCTGACCTCGTGATCCACCCACCTCAGCCTCCCAAAGTGCTGGGATTACAGGCCTGAGCCACCACGCCTAGCTGAGTTTTTCTTTCTTTTCTTGTGTGGCAACTTTCCATTATGCCTGGCATTCCAAGTCATGCATGTGTGCAAGGTTTTGCAAAATCTTAGAGGTAGAGAAGAGGCCAAAAGAGGTGTGAGGGACATTTCACAAGTTATGAAAATATAAATTCAGAAAGGTATCACTAAAACTATCCTACTAAATTATATTATTGGTAGCATCCATTAAAATAGGCTATTATAAAAAAGACAAACAACAACAAATGCTGGTTAGGATGTGGAGAAAGAACACTAGTACACTACCGGGGGGGATGGAAACTGGTACAGCCACTGTGGAAAACAGTATCGATGTTCCTCTAAAAACTAAAGACAGATGTGCCATACAATCCAGCAATCCCAATAGTCACAATATGGAATCAGCCTAAGTGTCCATCAATGAATGGATAAAAAAAATGTTGTATACATATACACAATGGAATACTATTCAGCCACAAAAGAATGAAGTTCTGTCATTTGCAGTAACATAGATGGAACTGGAAGATATTATGTTAAGTGAAATAAACGAAGCACAGAGAATAATTCAGAATAATGGGTAGAAGAAGTGGAAATATTGCATGTTCTCACTCATATGTGGCAGCTAAAAATGTTGAGCTCATGGAGGTAGAGAGTAGAATAATAGTTACTAGAGGCTGGGAAGGGTTGGGGATGGGAAATAAAGAGAGGTTGGTTAAAGGTGCAAAAATACAGTTAGACGGAATAATTTCTAGTGTTCCATAGCATAGTAGGGTAACTATAATTAACAATAATTTATTGTGTATTTCAAAATAGTTAAAAGAATATTTGGAATGTTCCCAACATAAAAAAAAATAAATGTTTGAAGTGACGAATCTCCCAATTACCCTGATTTGATCATTACACATTGTATGCGTTTAATACATATCACATATATTCCATACATATGTACAATTATCATGTATCAGTAAAAATTTTATTAAACTATCATTCATAGCATCCATTATTTTCTTTCTTTTTTTTTTTTTTTTTTTTTTTTTTTTGAGATGGAGTCTTGCCCTTGTCGCCCAAGCTGGAGTACAATGGCATGATCTCAGCTCACTGCAACCTCCGCCTCCTGGGTTCAAGTGATTCTCCTGCCTCAGCCTCCTGAGTAACTGGGATTACAGGCGCCCACTACCACGCCTAACTAATTTTTGTATTTTTAGTAGAGACAGGGTTTCACCATGTTGGCCATGGTGATCTCGAACTCCTGACCTCGTGATCTGCCCACCTCAGCCTCCCAAAGTGCTGGGATTACAGGCATTAGCCACCGTGCCCGGCAGCATCCATTCTTTTCTTTTCTTTTCCCCAAAAGCTATCATACTCCTAGAAATGGAGAGGCCATTCTGGGCAGGTCTGTTGTGATTAGGAGAGCCTTCCTCTGCCTCCCAGAAAACACACCAAGCACACACTGGACCTTGTGATTAAGCGGAGCTGAGAGGCCTACTTTATAATTTTAAAACTTGTTAAGTTTCTTTGGTCACCATTAATCTCTGCCACAATCACATGTATCACTCAGGCCATCACTACCAACATTACTTCTTAGTTTCATTCAAAGGAATTGTCAAATATGTGGATTTCTCCTACCATGAAATCCAGATAAAGCAATGGGCATTTTGATGAATACAAAATATGGATTTAGTTTTTTAGCTAAAAAACAATTGCTCAAGATCTTGTTTGGCCTGGAAGGATAATTTATTCACATTTGCCTTTGTTTTTCTTTCTAAGCACAGTGTGCTGGGCTTCTCCCCTCCCAACTTAGAAAACAGATGCGCAGTTCAGGAACAGTTTTTAATAATCTAACTTCACAAAAGACAGACGTGGTGGGTATTAATATAATAGAAATAAACTATTTTAAGCTAATGCTCACTGTGAGCTCTGTGCTGTGCTAGGTAGTTCTCTCCTGCACAACTAATGTTCACTCAGTGTTTGGTACTTCTTTTAAATGCAGCTTAGCATAGTACAGAGGTTGTCAAATGTCAGTGGACTTTGGAATTACCTGGAGAGAATGTGACAAAAGTGACCCCACCCCCAGAGTTGCTGATTCAGCTGATGGGGATGAGGGTTGAGAATCTGCATTCCTAACACATTCTCAGGTGATGTTGATGCTGCTGGTCTGGGGACCACACTTTGAGAATCACTGGCATTGTAGTTAAAAGCAGTGACTTTGCTATCAGACTGATCTGGGTTTGAGTCCTCTAACTTTGGATACATTTTGTAACCTCTTGCCATTTCATTTCCTCATCTGTAAAATTATACCTCCAACATTAGCTATTTTGGGGATTAAGTGATATATATGTGTAGTGTTTAGTACAGTTTTTTATGTGTTAGAACTCAGTAAATGTTAACTGCTACTGCTGCAGCAATTACTACAGTGCTACTGTTACTACTAAATAGAATTAGAAAATGACTGGTTTCAAAATCATTTTTAAATTGTCAATGCCACCTCTTCTCTTTACCTAGAGCTGAGTGCCAACATCTGTTATGACATCATAATGAGATTAATAACTAAGACCCTAAGGAATAATATATTGGATTTTTCATATTATTATGAAGGCTCTCCATCATAACTTAAGAAAAATATATAAACTATGTGTCATTTTATATTTTAAAATTATTATTATTATTATTAGTTATTGGAGACAGGTTCTCACTCTATCTGCCAGACTAGAGTGCAGTGGTGTGCTCATAGCTCACTGTAACCTTGAACTCCTGGGACCAAGTGATCCTCCTGTCCAGATAATTTTTTTTTTTTTTGAGACAGGGTCTCACTCTATTGCCCAGGCTGGAGTATAGTGATGTGATCATGGCTCACTGCAGCCTCCATCTCCCAGGTTCAAGCGATTCTCTTACCTCAGCCTCCCAAGTAGCTGGGACTACAGTTGTTTGCTACCACACCCAGCTAAATTTTGTATTTTTTGTAGAGACAGGGTTTCACCATGTTGCCCAGGCAGGTCTCAAACTCCTGGTCCTAAGTGATCCTCCCACCTTGGCCTCCTAAAGTGCTAGGATTACAGGCATGAGACACCAGGCTTGGTCATCTTTTTTTTTTTTTTTTTTTTTTGAGACGGAGTCTCACTCTGTCTCCCAGGTGGAGTGTAATTGCATGATCTCAGCTCACCACAACCTCTGCCTCTGGGTTCAAGCTATTCTCCTGCCTTAGCCTCCCAAGTAGCTGGAATTACAGAAGCCTGCCACCATGCCCAGTAATTTTTGTATTTTTAGTAGAGACGAGGGTTCACCCTGTTGGCCAGACTGGTCTCGAACTCCTGACCTCAGGTGATCCACCTACCTCGGCCTCCCAAA
Source organism: Hylobates moloch (assembly GCF_009828535.3). Classification (NCBI taxonomy): domain Eukaryota; kingdom Metazoa; phylum Chordata; class Mammalia; order Primates; family Hylobatidae; genus Hylobates; species Hylobates moloch. Next base: position 4,172,501 of record NW_026652297.1, on the reverse strand, counting down.
GTGCTGGGATTACAGGTGTGAGCCACCGTACTCAGCCCTGATCATTTTTAATAAGAAATATAACCCTGAAAAGAATCTCTAGGGAAAGAAGTTGTAATTGACTTAATTTATTAACTTCATTAAACATTATTGAATATATTATTATGGGCTAACTAAAAAATAATTCCATTCAGTGGTCACACACACACACACCCCAAAACAACAAAAAAAACAGGAACCTTCATGAAATATTGCTTAGTCATATGAAATATTTTAGAAGTTACCATATACTTTGGCCACAGAAAATTCCAATAACTCATTCAAATGAAATTAGCCTGCCACTAATCTGCAAAACGATAGCGTCTCAGAGATGGCACAATATGTAAGTTGGAAAGATACTTATCACCTATTAACCAAATACTGACATAGCATTGCTATCAGTTGTATGACTGCAGACACCCGTAAGGTCACCCTAGGCTCTTTAAACCACTGGCATCTAGATTCTTGTTATGGGCTGAATGTGTCCCTGCCACGTTCATATGTCGAAATTATAGCCCCCTCTGTGATGATATTAGCAGGTGGGACATTGGGAGGTGATTAGGTCACAAGAGGGGAGCCCTCATGAGTGGGATTAGTGCCCTTATAAGAAGTTAAGTAAGACAGATGATCTCTCTGGACTATGTAAGAATATATGAAAAGACAGTCTTCTACAAACCAAGAAGAGGGCAATTCACCAGCTTCCAGAACTGTGAGAAATATATGTTTGTTGTTGAAGCCACACAGCCTGTGGTATTCTATTATAGCAGCCCAAACTGTTCAAGGCAATTCTTTTTTATGTTCATGCAGAGCTACTAAAAAATAAAACTGAAAAGTTAACACCAAAGGTTTCATCCAAATCATTTAAAACAAGGATGATAATAGTCACATTAAAGAAATGTAACTTTCTATGTTGGCTTTGAATGCTCTAATATCCATAGTGAGATTTAAAAAAATTAATATATGCACTTGGATTCTTTGCTTTGCAGGTCTCTTGGACATTTAAGTAGAAGTGACATTTATTACCCAATGCTTACTAACAGTGTAGCTCGGGGATGGGCAAACTATAGACCCCTTTCCCCACCTCTGTCATTTTCTAAATAAAGTTTTATTGGAACACAGCCACTCTCTTTCTTTCACATATTGTCTCAGGCTACATTTATGCTACAGAAGGGTTGCCAACCTCCGCTGTAGACAGTTACTTGGAACACTTTGTAGAGAAATGTGGCAAGAAGAAATGTAATCTCTTTCCTAGAAATATCTACCCAAAGAGATAATTTATATTCAGTAAAATAGTTTCCTAGTACATTAACAAATTAGCCTTACAGTTGATTTCCCATTAACCTCAGACTGAAATGTTCACTAGCCCTTCTGACTGCTCAGTGTCATTACAATGATGTATCCGCCAGCCATGGGCAACACTCTGCTCTGGGCCATTTGTCCTCAGTTTTGCATTATTCTTGCTTAATTTTAAAAGTCAAACTTACATTTATTAAGGTTAATAAAGTCCCAGAACCTCATCAATAGCTAAATAACCTTTCTCTGGAAACCACATTGTTTTTTCAGAAGTAGTAGTTCACTTTAAGCATCTATAAACCTATTTTATTTTATAGAACATGGCATTGGCCTGCCTTTAAAAATGAGTTTCTTTTTTTTTTTTTTTTGAGACAGAGTCTAGCTCTGTGGCCCAGGCCCAGGCTGGTGTGCAGTGGCACGATCTCAGCTCACTGTAATCTCTGCCTCCCAGGTTCAAGTGATTATCCTGCCTCAGCCTCCTGAGTAGGTGGGATTGCGTGCACCACTATGCCAGGCTAATTTTTGCATTTTTAGTAGCGATAGGGTTTCACCATGTTGGACAGGCTGATCTCAGACTCTAAGATTCTATTTCTTTAACAAATGTCTTTCCAAGTACTTGAGGTACAATTTCTATGATGCTTCTAAAAAAAAAATTAACACATATTTGTTGGGTGAATAGAGAGTATGTATCAGAGTGGGAGGAACATGAGAGTTCAACTCTCAGAGGTTCCTCTTCCTGCTAGTGTATGATAACCCTCTGAGCCTCAATTTCCTTATCCTTAAAATAAAGGTAATCTTTATGTCATAAGATTGTGGTCAGGATTTTAAACAATGCATGTAAAATGCACAGTGAGAGCCAGACACTTTACAAGTGGTGATTTAGTGAATGCCAGGGAAGTGGGCTTAGTCATTTTTCTTTTCAGATTTCCTTTTGATTTAATTGGATTTTCTTAGCGGTGAACTAGATGCTTAAAAGTAGTCATGCTTAAATTTATTCAGGCAAACTTTAATAAATTTAGGATACCGTGCCTTCACTGAAACAACAGTTTCAAAACACAGTTTGTAGCTTGAACTGGAAAGAGAATATGAAGATAAAGGACACCAGAAGGCTCTGGCACAGCTCTGGTGGCATCGACGCTACTTAGAGCCCTAACTCCCTTACCCTCTTTCCCCAGCCCTTCAGTGCTTCACAAATGCTTGCCGTTGGTCACACAGTGGCCAGGGAATGAGTGTTTGGATGATTATCTGTCAATCCTCCATCCTGAGAAGAGAGGCAATAATTACCCCTGCCCAGATGATCCACAGCCATGGAAGGCATTCGTTCCATCCTTTGGGGCAGTGATGCTTAGAAAAGCCCTGACCTGATGGCAGGCTGAAGAATCTGAATTGCAGTCCCAGTTCCGCAACCCGTCAGCTATGCAACCCCAGACACAGCAATCTGCACCATTCTGAGTCCTAAGTGCCTTCAGCAAATTAAATGAGATCTCTGCGATCCTTCCAGATTTATAGCCTTTTCCATCAGGGAAGTGAAGCATATGCATGAACTTTAAAGGAATAGGGGGCTATATGCCAGCCTAAAATATCCATTCTGATTTGGGACAGGTTTCTCAGACATTTATTCTCAAGATATCCCACACTGGCTCTTTTCTCAGCTGCTAAGATCTGACCCTTGCAATAGTCAGGTTTCCAGAGGTATGGAACACAATAAATTAGTAGGCCCCAGAGGGCTACTAATGGCTGTCTCCTACCTATGTAAATACTCATAAATAATCACTCAGTCACCCATTCTAGAATCTTGCTAGTGTTTGCATTATACTGACTGGTGGAGCATCTCAAATCTGAAATTCAAAATGCTCCAATGAGTATTTCTTGTCAGCGCTCAAAAGTTTCAGATTTTGGAGCATTTTGGATTTTGGATTTTTAGATTTGGGATGCTCAACATGTATAAGAAATAAATTTTTGTTTTTTTTAAATAAATTACCTAGTCTCAGGTATTCTGTTATAGAGCAGAAGCCAGGCTAAGACTGTGTTCATAATAGTGGCTCATGATTTGTTTGACAATATATTTGTTATTAAAATATTTCACTGTGACAATACTCACTGTGATAAATTTTATTCTACAAACAACTTTCTTTAGGGTATCTTTTTACAATCTGAGGATTATACAAAACCACCTGATAAAAATAGGTGCAATAATTCTTGGGCTTTTAGTTTCAAAGTCTGTTTTCCCATCTGTTATCCAAAGTAAAATGTAGGATTCTGTAATTATCCTTTGACTCAGAGACAAATAGAATATCAGTAGAAAAGGGACATCTGTGCTCATCTGATTCAGTACCAGTCAGAAATATGATTCTTTGAAACATCTAACAACCATAGAGGACACTCTGCTTTATTGAACCCATGAATTCAAATTCTAATCTCATCTGGAAACACCCTCACAGACACACCCCAAAGTAATATTTAGCTAAATACCTGGCATCCGGATCCAGTCAAGTTGACACAAACAATTAACCATCAAATCCCACATCTCTAAGGCCTTCATGGCACCTAATACAAAGTAGGTGCTCAGTAAATGTTTTCTTATTGAGTGGATGAATGAATGTATTTTTATTATTTCCAGTGAAATCATAAAGATGACTACGGATGAAGAACTACAAAGTTAGTAAAAAGTAACTGACAGACCACTCTTAGCCTGCTAGCCTGCTGACAGATTGTACTACTTAGGTTGATTGACAGTTACTCTCAGAGTATTAACTGTATAACTGTGGTAGAAATAGTTAACTACTCTGAGAGTAACTCAAAGTAGTAACATGTCTACATATGGCGAAGACTCCACTTGAGTCTCACTGATCCTCAAAGCAGACACTCAAAATAAATGTGCTATGAGTTTAGTTTAGATCCGGTCCAGATGCTATTTGAATGAAGAAGGGAAAGGAAAGGAAAAGAAAGAAAGAGGGAAGGAAGGGAGGAAGGAAGAAAGGAAGGAAGGAAGGAAAGAAGGAAGGAAGGAAGGAAGTGAAGTAAATTCAAAGTTACTTGTTGTTTAAAAAATAAATACAAAGAAAATATTTTCTGGCTGCCAATCTGTTAAAAAAATTAAAAAGTAATACACAGTTTGGGGTTGTAATTATCAGGCTATTGTAATTTGCCCTAATTTTTGTACAGTTTTATTTACTTCAAATGTCCAATTTTAAGGAGAAAATAATAGACTTCAAATTATGGATAGAGAGATTGTAATAGAAATCTCTTCAGATACTAAGAAACCTGGTTTCATTTCATTCTCTTTGACATTTCATTCTCTTTGATCTTTAACATCCTTATCATTGGTCCTAAAATCCACTAGCTCTTTTTGGGTTACATAAACATTATTAACTTCAGATATTCTACAAGCTATGCATGTTGACTTGGGGTTCTGGTTTTGGCTATTATCTTATGCAGACTGGTGCTGTCTACTAGCAGCTTGGTACACACATTTTTTTCCTCACCAAAGATGGATTAAAGCAATAAAGTAGCAGAAGTTTTGTGAATAGTAGGTTTGACAGTAATAGCCAAGATATATGCTGGTAAAATGTATCCACCCAGCAGCGTTAATTTTTACATATAAAGTTGTCCCTTGGTATTCATGGGGGATTGGTTCCAGGACCCCCTGTGGGTACCAAAATCTGCAGATACTCAAATCCCTGATTTAAGATGGTGTAGTGTTTGCATACAACCTATGCACATCCCCCTATATACTTTAAATCATATCTAGATTACTTATAATACCTAATATAATGTAAATGCTACGTAAATAGTTGTTGCACTGTGTTGGTTTTTTATTTGTATTATTTTTATTGTATTGTCATTTTAATTTTTTTCAGACATTTTTGATCTATGGTTGGTTGGATTTGCAGATGCAGAATCCTCATATACAGAGGGCCAACTGTAACTCATATGTTTTCAAGAGGATCTTCTCAATATAACAATGTGTAGCTTATGGCCAGGCACAGTGGCACGCACCTGTAATCCCAGCACTTTGAGATGCCAAGGCTGGCAGATCACTTGAGCTCAGGAGTTTCAGACCAGCCTGGACAACACAGCGAAACCCTGTCTCTATAAAAAATACAAAAAATTAGGTGGGCATGGTAGTCTGTGAATGTAGTTCCAGCTACTTGGGAGGTTGAGGTGGAAGGATCACTTGAGCCCAGGAGGTCAAGGCTGCAGTGAGTCATGAGTGTGTCACTGCACTCCAGCCTGTGCGACAGAGTGAGACTCCATCTCAAAAAAAGAAAAGAAAAAAGAAACTGCAATGATGAACAGATCAGCATAGGTGACGTGCACTGAACAAGGTAAAAAAGGTAGAAAATTATTTGGAGAGGTGGCCAGAGGACACATCAAGAAGCGCCTTGTACATTGGTAAGGATTGTGGATTTTATGGTGATTAAAAGTTGCTGCGGGGTTTTCTGAGTACAGGAATGACTTAACCTGTATAATGTTTGTAAAAGGATCCATTTGGCTGCTGTGCAGAGAAACAGACAGGACAAAGTAAGTGGAGAAGCCGGGACACATACAGGAAGCTATGGTCATTGTCCTGGCGAAAGCAATCCACGACTTGGGCCTGGTAGGGGCAAAGGTGAAAAGTTGCTAATTCTACATGTATTTGTTGATGGATTGGGCATGGAGAGGGAGAGAAAGGGAGTGGTCAATAAGATTCCAAAGTTTTGGGCCCAAGCAATTGAGTAAAACGGTGGTGACTTTTACTGAGATAGGAAAAACTGAGGTGGGTCAGTCTGGGGCAGGGGGAAATATGAAAGTCCATTTGAGACCTGTTAAGTTTGAGATATCTATTATATAACCAAGTGGGGCATGTCAAGTAGGCATTTGTTGGATTTTATAATTGTATTAGTCAGGGTTCTCTAGAAGGACAGAACTAATGGGATATAGATAGATAGATAGATAGATAGATAGATATAGTGCCCCAAACCTCAGCATCACATAATATACCCATGTAACAAACCCACACATGTATCCCTGAATCTAAAAGATGAAATTATAAAAAAAAGTTATATTGAAGTGTGAAATATTGATTACAACTATTTTGAAGCATAAAATATATTGATTATTGTCATGGTTAATACTGAGTGTCAACTTGATTGAAGGATGCAAAGCACTGATCCTGAGTGCATCTGTGAGGGTGTTGCCAGAGGAAATTAACATTTGAGTCATATACATACATACACATATATATACATATATATACACACATATATATGTGTATATATGTATATGTATGTGTATATATGTATATATGTATATATGTGTATATGTATGTGTATATATGTGTATATATGCATATACATATATGTATATATGTATATGTGTGTGTATATATGTATACATATATGTATATACATATATGTATACATATATGTATATACATATATGTATATGTGTGTATATATATGTATACATATACATACATACACACACACACACACACACACACACATATATATATATATACATATATATATATATATATATATATGTGGGAGTTTAGTAAGTATTAACTCACACAATCACAAGGTCTCACATTAGGCCATCTGCAGGCTGAGGAGCAAGGAAAGCCAGTCCGAGTACCAAAGCTGAAGAACCTGGAGTCCAATGTTCGAGGGCAGGAAGGGTCCAGCATGAGAGAAAGATGTAGGCTGGGAGGCCAATATAGTCTTTTCACTTTTTTTTTTTTTTCCGGCCTGCTTTATATTATAGCTATGCTGGCAGCTGATTAGGTGATGTCCACCCAGATTAAGGGTGGGTCTGCCTTTCCCAGCCCACTGACTCAAGTGTTAATCTCCTTTGGCAACACCCACACAGACACGTGCAGGATCAGTGCTTTGCATCCTTCAATCCAATCAAGTTGACAGTATTAACCATGACAATAATCAATATATTTTATGCTTCAAAATAGTTGTAATCAATATTTCACACTTCAATATAACTTTTTAAAAATAATTTCATCTTTTATTTTAGATTCAGGGATACATGTGTGGGTTTGTTACACGGGTATATTATGTGATGCTGAGGTTTGGGGTACAAATGATCCCATCACCCAGGTATTGTTCACAGTACCCAATAGTTATTCAACCCTTGCTCCCCTTCTTCCTTTCTCCCTCTAGTAGTCCCCACTGTCTACCATTGCCATCTTTATGTCCATGAATACCCAATGTTTAGCTCCCACTTGTAAGTGAGAACATGCGGTATTTGGCTTTCTGTTCCTGTGTTAATTTGCTTAGGATAATGGCCTCCAGCTGTGTCCATGTTCCTGCAAAGAACATGATTTTGGTCTTTTTTCTGGCTGCATCAAGTAAGCATTTGGATACGAAGTCTGGTGTTCAGGAGAGTTTGGGGCTGGAGACGGAAATTTGTAAGTTATCAATATCTAAACTAGTGCTAACCAGTAGAAATATGAGGCAAGTTACATATGTTTTCTAATAGCTATATGTTAAAAAGTGGAAAAAATAGGTAACATTAATTTTAATAATGTCTTATTCAACTTAATAATCCAAAATCTCATTTTATTATATAGTCAATATGAAAATATTACTGTGTTGTTTTACATTCTTTTTTTATAAGTCTTTGAACTTCAGTATGAATTTTACATGTGTACCACATCTTGATTCAGACTTAATAGCCAGGTGGCTAGTGGCCACTGTGTTGGACAACACAGGTCTGGATGGTATTTAAAGCCAATGGACTGGATATTGAGAGTCAGTATAGATAGAAAAGAGAAGAAGCCCAAGAGACCCGAGGACTGAGCCCTTGGAAACTCCAGCATTTAAAAGTCAGGAAAAGGAAGAGGAGGATCCCCAATAGAAGAGAAAAAGAATAGAAATGCTGTCTTGTTAGGGGAGCGGGATATGGGTATATGCATTTATCAAAACTGATTGAACTGCATACTTAAAATTTATGCATTTCACAATATGTAAATTATGACTCAATTTTAAAAAGCACATTCTAAAAACAGAAGAGAGAGAGAGAGAATCAAATGGAGAAAACAGTGAGGATGGTGTGGGGTACCAGAAGCAAGTGATCAACTACGTCAAATGCTGGTAAGAAGTCAAGTGAGATAAGGACAGAATTAACCAGAGAATGGGCAATGGAAGGTCGTATGTCACTGTGGCAAAAGAATATTTGAGGGGGGGATGAAAGCTTGATTAGAAGCTCATTCAAGTGAGAGTGGGGAAGCTTCTGGTCACAGATGGCTGATCTAACATGTGCTTTTACTTCTGCTTCCCCTGAAACCTGACTAAATGACAGTAAATGGAATTTGTAACGACTTACTCACACCCCTGCCCCGCTCTGACATGTACAGTTTGGAAACTGGAAAGCATCTAGAGAAGTATAAATGACTGAGATCTATGAAAGCTGAATTCCTAGTCAGCTCTGAGGAAAGCAAGGAGCAATTTGGCACCATAGAACCCACCAAAGGCTCAGGAATCTGTAATATAGGTTCAACCAAAAGTGAGGGGTGTAGGTGGGCCTGAGAACTGCTTTTAAGCAATTTGATACCCAATGTCCAGATGGGACATTAATACAATGAAAGGAAGCTTTTGGAAGTTAAAAATATGAAAGCTGAAACAAAAATCTCAATACAAAGACTAGAAGGTAAATTGAGGAAAGTAGAGCAAAAAATTAAAGAGAAGGAAAACAGCAGAGAAAAGTAAAAGAGAAAATTAGATGATCAGGCCAAGAGGTCTAACATCTCAATGATAGGAATTACAGAAAGAGGGAACAACAACAAAAGAACATTCATAAAGAAACAGTCAAAGGAACAATTCAAGGAAATTTCCCAAAGTGGAATGACAGGAATTTCTAGATTAAAAAGGCCCACCGGCTGGGTGCAACAGCTCATGCCTATAATCCCAGCACTTTGGGAGGCCAAGGTGGGTGGACAGCCTGAGGTCAGGAGTTCGAGACCAGTCTGACCAACGTTGTGAAACTCTGTCTCTATTAAAAATACAAACAGTTAGCTGGGTGTGGTGGCGGGTGCCTGTAATCCCAGCTACTCGCAAGGCTGAGTCAAGAGAATCACTTGAACCCAGGAGACAGAGGTGGCAGTGAGCTGAGATCACGCCATTGCATTGAAGCCTGGGAGACAGAAGAAGACTCCATCTCAAAAAAAAAAAAAAGCCTACCAAAAGCCCAGCATAATGGATGAAAATAGACCCATAATAAGTCGTCCCATTATAAAATGTCATAATGTCAGGCCAAAAGAGATGAAAGAATAGGTCATATACAAAGGATCAAGAGTAAGAATAGATTTGGATTTTTTAACAACAGTGGAAACTAGAAGTTAATGTAAAACAATGTTTTTATAATTTGAGAGAAAACTATTTCTGCCTTGGAATTTGTATACACATAGTCCTAAGTGTGAAGATAGGCTAAAGGCATTTTCAGACATGCTAGTCCTCAAAATTTACTTTTTATAGTTACTGCTGGAGCAGTAGCACGATGAAGGAGTATGTCAAGAAAGAGGATGACATGTCCCACCAACAGTGGCTCTGACTCAAGAAAGAAGGGATGGGAATCCCAGGATGTAGGTGACAGGGATCCCAGGGTGCCAACCGTGCAGCAGCCTCAGAGAGCAACCTGAACAGATTGAAGCAAGTCTCCAGAAAACATGGCCCCAAAAAGATGAAATTGATATATTTGAACATACGGAAAGAACATCCACACTTCTGAAGAAGACTGGGGTCAAATTGCTGATAAATGCTTACATAGCTAAGCAAATTTTTAAAAAAGAGTATTAACTTTAGGGAACATCAAAAGATCTTAAATAAAAAGTAACCATGATTTATCACATGGCTTGGTTGCAAGTGGTCACTTTTTCATAATAATGAAAACACTGAATACTGATTTAACCATAAAAATACTTTGACTCTAGGGGGAGATGGGGGACTGGAAGTGTACATGTGTGTGCAGGTGTGACTAGGAAGGGGTGTGGGGAGTGCTGAATTCATGCATTCCTTAAAGAAGTCAGGATCATGTCCAAAACTTGGAAAACAATCGAGAAGAAGCAACACAAGAAAATTATTTAGAATTATAGCCATAATTTTTTTAAAGCTAAAAGACTTGAGGCCGGGTGCGGTGGCTCACGCCTGTAATCCTAGCACCATGGGAGGCCGAGGCGGGTGGATCACCAGGTCAGGAGATGAAGACCATCTTGGCCAACACGGTGAAACCCCGTCTCTACTAAAAATACAAAAAAAAAAAAAAATTAGCCGGGTGTGGTGGCAGGAGCCTGTAGTCCCAGCTACTTGGGAGGCTGAGGCAGGAGAACAGCGTGAACCTGGGAGGCGGAGCTTGCAGTGAGCTGAGATCGCGCCACGGAGATTGGTCAAAAAAAAAAAAAAAAAAAAAAAAAAAGACTTGATCACAATTACTTGGGAAGTGAAAAATAGGGAGAAGGAATGGAAAGTTGTCAATTGCACATTTTGGCTCCTAACTATCACCTATATAAATTGATTAAATTTAAAATTTTTTTTCGGAGTCTCGCTCTGTCACCCAGGCTGGAGTGCAGTGGCGCAATCTCGGCTCACTGCAAGCTCCGCCTACCGGGTTCACACCATTCTCCTACCTCAGCCTCTCCAAGTAGCTGGGACTACAGGCGCCCGCCACCACGCCCGGCTAATTTTTTGTATTTTTAGTAGAGACGGGGTTTCACCGTGGTCTCGATCTCCTGACCTCGTGATCCGCCCGCCTCGGCCTCCCAAAGTGCTGGGATTACAAGCGTGAGCCACTGCGCCCGGCCTAAAACTTTTTTCAAAACATGGAATGATGATATAAAATGAAGACAGAAAGTATACAGCAACACTGTCCAAAAGAACTTTCTTCAATGATGGAAATTACGTCCAATATGATAGCCCCTTGAAATGTGACTAGGGTGATTGGGGAATTAAATTTGGAAGTTTATTAAATTTAAATCAATTTACATTTAAATAGCCACATATGGCTAGTGGCTGTTATATTAGACAGTGCATCTAAATACAATGGCCTGCTCCTATCTAGAATCAACTTTCCTTTTATAATTGAGCCTTCTTTCTTCTTCTTCTATTTTTGTTTGTTTGTTCCTAAGCATTTTTTATTTATTTATTTATTTTACTTTCTCAATTTTTATTTTAGGCTCTGTGGTACATGTGCAGGTTTGTTACACAGGTAAATTGCATGTCACTGGGATTTGGTGTACAAATGATTTTGTCACCCAGGTAGTTAGCACAGTACATGACAGGTTGGTTTTTTACCTTCGCCCTCTTCCCATCCTCCCCCCTCAGTTAGGTCCCAGTGTCTATTGTTCTTTTCTTTGTGTCCATGTGTACATAATGTTTTGCTCCCACTTATAAGTAAGAATGTGTGGTATTTGGTTTTCTGTTCCTGCATTAATTTGCTTAGGATAATGACCTCCAGCTGCATCCCTGTTGCTGCAAAAGACATGATCTCATTCTTTTTTATGACTGCATAGTATTCCATAGTGTATATGTATGACATTTTCTTTATACAGTCCATCATTGATGGGCACCTAGGTTGATTCCATGTCTTTGCTATTGTGAATAGTGCTGCAGTGAACATATGGGTGCATTTGTCTTTTCGGTAGAAAAATTTATATTCCTTTTGGGTATATACCCAGCAATGGGACTGCTGGATCGAATGGTAGTTCTGAGTTCTTTGAGAAACCTCCAACTGTTTTCTACAGTGGCTGAACTAATTTACATTCCCACCAGCAGTATATAGGCATTACCTTTTCTCTGCAATCTCACCAGCATCTGTTATTTTTTGATTTTTTAATAGTAGCCATTCTGACTGGTGTGAAATGGTATGTCATTGTGGTTTTGATTTCATTTCTCTAATGATCCGTAATGTTAAGCATTTTTCATGCACTTATTGGCTATGTGTATGCTTTCTTTTGAGACGTGCAATTGACCCTTCTTTCTCTCCTGTGTAATCTTTTTGTCTGTTCTATGAATCCTTCCTACCAGCATGCTAAAATGTTATTTACCTGTTTTTTTTAAAGTGCTGTTGCTTTGACCCCCATCCCTCTGTGACTATCCACCCCATTTTCTGTTCCTTTATAGCAAAACTCCTCAAAAGGCTTCTCTATACCTCAGCTGTCCTACACAGCAGCCACTAGCCACATACGGCTATACGCATTTAAATTAATTGAAATTAAATAAAATGTAAAATTCAGTTCTTCAATTTCACTGGCCATGTTCCAATCACTCAATAGTCATGTGTGGCTCTTGGCTTTGCATTGAGGAGAGACAGGTACAGAGTATTTCTATCATCTCAGGAAGTTCTATTGGGCTTTGATAGAACTTTAAGCACTGATAGGAACAGGAGGGAGGGTCAAGTAATTGGGTACCTTGCTGGTAGTTTGGTAGATTTGGTGCTGGAAGGATAAGAAAATTATCTCCTAGTTATTCTTTTTTTCTCAGTGGAATAAAAAATAAGTTCATTGGCTGAGAGTGAGGAAAAGAGAAGGGACACTGCAAGTAGGAGAAGGAGAAGGTAGAAAATCACCTTTTCAGAGAGCAGGAGAGTGAACTGATAAAGGAAATAAAGAGTAGATGTTCCTCCTCTTCCTTAGCCTGATTATGAAATTAAGGACAATAGGAATCATTATGTTTTCTTTTCATATTATTGTTGCTGTTCTCAGTGTTGTTATTAAAGAGGTCATCCTTAACACCGGGCAGTCTAGAAGGAGATGGAGGCATGAGCCAATTTTTCAGCTACTCCTTTTCCCCGTAATTACTTCGAAATCAGGGATTACTGAGAAATCTCACTATAGTGCTGTGACCACAACGTACACAGCAGGAAGGAAGGGGAGGTTCCTTCCTGGAGATGTTTTGCAGTGATAAGATACGGGCACTTCCTCAGTCAAGGGTCTTTTGATTTTAAGAAAGAGAAACCAACCCAAACAAACTTAAACAAGAAAAGGAGATGGACTATAATGACACATGGGTGCCTCCTGGAACTCATAGGAGTACAGGGGTCCTTACAGCAGCTTGACCCTGGGGGAGCCAGGAGACTAGAAAGCTCTCAGGAACAGGCAGAATCATGTTTCAAATCTCTGTGTCTCTCTCCCTCTTCCCCGCCCCACCGCCCGCGCCTTGCCGCCATAAATATGGTTTCTCATGTCTTCTCCACAAGAAGCATTCTTTTCTCTTCTCTACAGAAAAGACCAGTTTTCTCTACAGCATTCTTAGCACACTTGATGGGTAAAAGATGGCCACTCCCATAACGTCCTCAGTTCTTATTACCTCAGAACAAGCAAACTTCTCAGAGAAACAAGAACATCTCAGTCTCGGTTACAAAGTTCTGAGAGAATCTGATTAGTCAAACTTAGGACAACTGCCAATGTGGGTTCAAACAACTGTGCTGGGGGACACGGCCACAGGTACAAACTTGACTTCCAGGGCCCATTCCCTCACGGTGTGGGGCGGTTCTCGGAGCTCATTGGCTCCACCCTCTGGGAAGTCCTTTCTGTTCTATTACCTGCCATGCTCACACTTGAAGTAGGTACTGAGCTGCACAGCTTTCCACGTCCTGCCCTGAATTAGGCTGGTGCCTCAGGCTTTTTAGACCAGGCTTACAGTTTCTTTGTACTACTGAACGACTCCCTCAAAAACCAGGAGGCCCCATCTATCTGCTTCCAGACATTTCCATGAGCAAATAACCATATTTAGAATTCTCTTTGAGGGACTTCTTTTATTTCTGCTTCATTCTTTTGCTTTCTTGTCCTCAAAACATCCTTCCTCTCCCTCTCCCCCGCGCCTCCGTGACCAGTACCTTGATTTAAGTAATTTTAATCCTGTAAAGTTTTAACAAATTGTAAAAGTTGATCTAACCTTTGCCCTGAGGCATTTAATCAACTGATACACACACAAGTATGTATGTATGTATCTATGTGTATGTGTGTGTGTGTATACATATATATATTTTTTCTTTTTTCCTAGCACTTTTTACTCAAAGCCTTTAAACTCTTCAGATTCTGGATCTAAAAGCAGTTGGATGTTTCAAATTTATAAGATTCCAAATTTTTGGATTATCTTTATTCCCTTTTATCATTCATTATAAACTAGTCATTTCTTTCCGGAGTTGCTTCTCTCTCTCTCTCTCTCTCTCTCTCTCTCTCCCCTCCTAGTACTTTACCAAACACAACCAGTAGCAGCCACATATATAATAGCAGCACTAACTTTCCTCTGAACTATAAGTTCAACAGATGAGTGGTCTTGCAAGGTAATCACAAGCAAAACCTTTACCAAATGTTTTGCCTTCTTCCCAGCATCTGATATCAGTTTCCTCTCTGTCATCACCTGACTGCTAAGCCAATATTTTAATTTTTTTCAACAGCTTGCCACAACTGGCCCCAGCATTTTTTTTTTTTCCAGTCAGGATAAGTTTTTTCACATTGCAGTAGCAACTTTCCCCTGGAATCTCAGTGGCCTTAATACAATAAAGGTGTGAGTCTGATGTGAGTCAGGTGAGTTCCCTGGGTAACTGCCCTGTGTGATGAAGTGGCTCAGTTATTGAAAAGGTTTCTCTCATTGGTTCTGTCATCTCAAGTCACGGCCTTCGAAATTGACCAACAAAGGAAAAGATCACAGGGCAAATTCACACCTGCTTTTCTAAGCTTTGATCCTGAAGCGAGACATATCACTGCTACTCAAAGTCCATTGACCAGGATTGGTTTTACCACTCCACCTAACTAGACAGGACTGGAAGTTATCTCTTCCATCGTCCTCAGCATGTTGAGAGAGCAGAGCTGTAAGATCAAAACAGCCTGGACAGTGGGGCCCCTACAGTGAGGACCCCTGCCCTGGAGAGTGGCCCAATTGCACAGGAATTTACATGAGTGAGAAACAAAATTTTGTTGAAATAATACCCTGGGATTTCAAAATTTAATTATTCTTGTAACAGTCCATCCTATCCTGATTAATACAGGAACCCAAAAGATAGGAGTGAATGAAACAGTATAGTTTCTTTTCCATGAAGCAATTGTAATTCCAACCAAAATACCAATAGGATTTTTTTGGAGACTGACAAAATGTTATAAAGCTCTTGTAGAATAATAGAGGAGTGAGAATAGCCAATACAACTGTAAATGAAATAATGAAGAACTAGCTTTATCCAATATTAAGATATTTTATAGGTAGAGAAATGACAAGAAATAAAAAAGCTGTTAATGGAGAATAAAGACCCCAGAAACAGACCCAAATACCTTTAAGAACTTAAAGTATTAATATTAATATAAGGCCATGTGCAGTGGCTCAGGCCTGTAATCCCAGCACGTTGGGAGGCTGAGGTGGGTGTATCACTTGAGCTCAGGAGTTCGAGACCAGCCTGAGCAACATTGCAAAACCCTGTCTCTGCAAAAAATATAAAAATTAGCTGGGTGTGCTGGTGCATGCCTGTAGTCACAGCTGCTTGGGAGGCTGAGGTGGGAGGATTACTTGAGCCCTGGAGGTCACGTCTGCAGTAAGCCATGACTGTGCCGCTGCACTCCAGCCTGGGTGACAGAGTGAGACTTTGTCTCAAAAAAATAAAATAAAATAAAATATAAATAAAGTGGTATTTTAAAATTAATGGGAGAATATGAATAATTCAGAAATGTTGTGATGAACATGCCATTGGGGGAAAAAGTGCGGAAGTATCTTATGCCCAAATAAATTCTATGTGGATCAATAACTTGAATGTAAAATATGAAACCATAACAGTACTGGAAAAATCATTGGTCTTTTTCTCATAATTTTTAACTGACGAAAAGTGACAGACATAAAAGATAAGATTGATAAATTTACTTATATAAAATTTAAAACTTTTTCAAGACAAGAATACCATAAACAAAGTCAAGAGATAAACCACAGGATAGAAAAAAAAATGTCTGCAATTTATATAACAGGAAGAGGGTTAATTTCTTTTATATACAAAGCAGTTAAAAAACCTGCAACAGAAAACTGAACAATTCAATAGAAAAATAAGTTTGCAACAAAAACAAAGCAAATAGCAAATAAACACATAACATTTTTTAGCTATCTAAAAAAATCAAGGAAATGTAAGTTAAAACAAGATACTATTTTTCACTTTGTATATTTCGCAAAAATACTGGAGCTTGCACCCACCCCACCCAACCCCATTCTATGGTTTTACTTTCTGAAGTTTCAGTTACCTCTGGTCAGCCACAGTCTGGAATTTTCCATTTCGTATTTTCAGACTGCAGGTGACCGGGGTAACTAAAACTTCAGAAAACAAAATATTAAATGGAAAGTTCCAGAAACAAACAACTTATATATTTTAAATTGTGTAGCATGGTATAATCCCATGGATAAAAGGGGACTACTGTAAAATGTTGATCTTAAGAGTGTGGGAAACAGGACCACTCATGTATTATTAATGGCATGTAAATTGCTACAACCTTTTTGGAAAGCAATTTGGCAATAACTATTAAAATTTAACAAGCACATTCTCTTAAACTCAGCAATTCTCCTTTCAGGAATTTTTCCCAAGGAAACACTTTCACAAGGAGGCATATATCTACTATATAGGAGTAGCATGATACTATTATTTGTAATAGTGAAAAAAAATTTAAATGCCCATCAAGAGAGGATTAAATAAACTATAGTGGCTCTGTGAAATGGGATATTACATAGCTGCTCCAAAGAATCAATGCATTTCTATGTCTTGATATGAAAAGTATCCAAACTAAACTGTTTTAAGTAGGAAGAAAAGGTAGAATACAATATCATTATAAGTGAAAATTCCTAGAATCACATGTTTATACATACATTTATATACATGTATGTATATACATAAAAATTTCTGAGAAAAAAGAAATAATAGCTATGATTATGTTCAGCTATAATTACCTTAAATATGGATTTGTAAGTAAGGAGGTAGGTGTTTACATTTCATACCCATTTGTAAGTTTTACAGCTTATGAATATATTGCTTTATGGTTAAAAACAAGATTTTAAACTATTAATCCTTTCATGCAAATATTAATTCTCTAGTTCTACCCTTCAATCTATATCTCAAAAAATTTGCATATACAAAAAAAAACGGACTGAAGTTGTGGACATTCAGAACATGTTATAAATGAGTAAACAAAGTCACCAATCATAATGAGAGGGGAGCACAATCTTTAGAAAGTCAAGTCCTGTTTCCACAGCAAGGAAAAATTCCCCAGCTTTAAGTGGTAATGGTTCTCTATCAACATTCCAAAAAGAAATTCAGTAATAATAGTAGTAGTAGCTGACATTTACTGAGTAGTGACTAACTTGGATTCAGCACTCAGCCCTTTTACACGCATCTTTTCTCCCTTTGTTTTTTTATGAGGCAGAGTCTTCCTCTGTCGCCCAGGCTGGAGTGCAGTGGCATAATCTCGGCTCACTGCAACCTTAGCCTCCTGGGTTCAAGTGATTCTCTTACCTCAGCCTCCCGAGTAGTTGGGATTACAGGCGTGCACCACCACGCCCAGCTAATTTTTGTATTTTAGTAGAGACAGCATTTCACCATGTTGGCCAGGCTGGTCTCAAACTCCTGACCTCAAGTGATCCACCCACCTTGGCCTCCCAAAGTGCTGGGATTATAGGCATGAGCCACGCCTGGCCAGGAATCTTCTCATTGAATCCCACAGACTCCATGTAGCAGGGGCACTATGGCCAGTCCCATTCTACCAACGAGGAAACTAAGGATCAGAGAGTGAAATTAAGAAATCACACAAGAGACTCAGGGCTTGAGTTTCGAAGCACTTGTAATATGCTTCACTGCTGACTCCATCCCTTACTATGTGTGCTCTAGTAAAGGGGCTCTGCCAGAGGCGTTTGAACCAGAGGACTCCATCTTGAATAGGGGCTGGGTAAAATAAGGCTGAGACCTACTGGGCTGCATTACCAGGAGGTTAAGGCATTCTAAGCCACAGGAAGAGATAGGAGGTCGGCACAAGATACACAAGGCCATAAAGACCTTGCTGATAAAACAGGTTGCAGTAAAGAAGCCAGACAAAACCCACCCAAATCAAGATGACAATGAGAGTGACCTGTGGTCGTCCTCACTGCTACACTCCCACCAGCGCCATGACAGTTTACAAATGCCATGGCAATGTCAGGAAGTTACCCTATAGCATCTAAAAAGGGGAGCAACCCTCTGTTCCTGGAACTGCCTACCTCTTTCCTGGAAAACTCATGAATAATCCACCCATTGTTTAGCATATAATCAAGAAATAACCATAAAAATGGGCAACCAGCATCCCTCAGGGCTGCTCTGCCTATGGAGTAGCCATTCTTTTATTCCTTTACTTTCCTAATAAACTTGCTTTCACTTTGCTCTATGGACACCCCTGGAATTCTTTCTTGCATGAGATCCAACAACTCTCTCTTGGATTCTGGACCGAGATCCCTTTCCAGTAACATCTTCACATTCCCCTTCAATAAAATGTGCACAGTAATAAAGCGTACTTGGGGTTGTAGCAGGGATTAACTGAGAAAACACAGGTGATATGCTTAACTCAGTGCCCATTACATGGTAAGCCCTCAGTAAACGTTAGACACTGTTCTTATTTTTGTTGTTGTAACAAGGCTGTTTGTGATATGGTCTCTACTGAGCTGTCCACATTGTTTCCATGCCACCTCCTGGTGACCTTCCACGTCCCCTGCAGCTGCCCACCCTCTGTGCCTCTGTTTCTCCCTTCCCTAGAGCGTTCCTTCCCACTTCCCACCCCTTCCTCACCCACTGCTTCTAAGACTTGCTTGAAGTATCACTTCTTCCAGGAAGCTTTCCTTGACCTCATGTGAGTTAGGTGCTCCTTCTGTGAGCTGCAATAGGAGCCTGTGCTTCCCTCTCCTATTGTATTTATCAAACGGCAACACTGTAACTTTCTACCCTCTTAGTCTGCCACCACCCACTAGTCTGTGAGTTCTTGAAATGACAAAAACTGTGATTTCTTTATCTGGGTTCCTGCAGTATTTAGCCCACAACCTGACAATTAATATTTGCTAAGTGATTTAAGTGGTGAGCGAAAGAAGATTAGGCAACTCCCATGGCTACTTGTCCTGGGACCTCTGCTGGCTACTCCCAGGAGGTTACTCCTTTCTGAAAGTGGGATGTGAGTCAGGCAAACAGAATTATTCATTAAATTATTATTGCTATTTGCTTCTATTATTGTTCTAGGTGATGAGACCACCATAGAGTCAAAAAACAAAATTACAACAAATTTAGTACAAAGATCTAATTGGCTTTTATTAATAGTTCTAGAATCAGGCAACATCTCATCGTATAAAATAAAATGGGTTTTCCGATGAGCTGAGCAGAGGAGGCTGGCTTTATAGGCGGAAAAGGGCTGAAGAAAACAGAAACAGAGAACAAAAAGCAGATGGTTTGTTTCAAGGTTAGTACCCTGATCGTGTTAAAGCAGAAGGGACTTCCTGGTCATACCATCTCAAGGCAAGCTGCTCCCCTTTTGATTAGTCGCTGTGAATCTCATTCGCTCTCTATTTTTTTTTTATTATTATTAGAAAGCTGGCTTATTTCAGAGTTCAGTTTGATTATGTGGCATTTAACATGAATGACTCCCTTCTGGTCTGCTGGGCCTAGTGCAGGAGCCCAGTCCAAAACAATAGTCTCCCATAAATTTCATTTAACAATAGTAAACAAGATAAAGTATTCTGCCTCCCTGGTGGTTACAGTCTAGAAATGGATGGGAAGATAATCAAAACAGCGTTAAGTTCTAGAACAGAAGTAGAACAAAATTAAGAGTAGGAAGTGATGGGGGCAAGGAGCTAATTTAGACTGGGTGGTCAGGGAAGACCTTGAGGAGGTGACCTTTAGGCTGAGACCTTAGTAATGAGAAAGATAAAATCTTGTAAAAATCAGGAGCAGAGAAACTTGAAAGATACTGGGTGGGCATGAGTCTGCGTTTTCACAGGCAGAGGGTCAGTGTGCCCAGGGCCCAATTTCACCAAATGAGGTCAGAAGGGGTCATGACCAGCTCCGGTAAGTCCTCTTAGGCCATGATAAGCTGTCTTGATTTTGTTCTGCCCACAACAGGAAGCCACAAAAGGGTTTTTACAAAAGGGAGTGAGATGATCTGACTTAATATTTGTGGATTACTCTGGTCTCTGTGCAGAATAGAAATTGTACCAGGTTCTCACAGTAATTCCGTGAGATGATTGCAGCTTGGAGCTAGAGATAAAGAAAAGAGGATGAACTGAGGCTGTCTTGGGGAAGATGACAGGACTCACTGATGGAGTATATGAAGGGAGTAGCACGGGACAAGAGGAATCAAGACTGATTCCTGTATGAGACTGGAGCCACAGTGTAGTAGATGGTGGTGTCATTTCCTAAGTTGATAGACAGACTAGAGGAGAAATGAGTTTGAGGGACAGAGGTGGAAGGAACCCAAAGTTCTGTTTGGGGCATGTGAGGTGGAGATGCTATTAGACGTTTTAGCAGAGTATAGAGGCAACCAGCTGCCTCTACAAGCCTGAAGCTTAGTGGACAGATCAGGATTGGAACTGTAAACCTGCCAATCATCAGCAAGGAATGACTTTAAACAGGGAGTAGAACAGATAATATTGAAAGAGGATGGGGAGAGGAAAAGAAAGAGAAGTGGAGGGGAGGGAAGGGGAAAAGAATAAGGTCCCAAATCAATCTTGGCCATCCTCAAAGAGAGGAGATGGAGGAACAGCAAGTGACTGGGGAAGGAACTCCACCTAGGAGAGGGTGTGCTATAGAAGCTGGAAGAGAAAGTGACAGGTTGAAGAAAGTGCTAACGGATAGGGTCAGATAAGCAACAAGTGACCAGATTTGGTGAAAGAAGTCATTAATCACATTGATTAGAACCGTTTTGGGGAGTGATGGGTTCAAAAGCTCAATGACAGTGAATTAAGAGAATGAGAACTGAGAAAGTGGAGACAGTGCCTCTAAACAGCACTTTAAAGATATGTTGTATGGAAAAACAAGATTGTAACAGGAGGGAGAAGGTCAGGGAAGAGTTTTTTTTTTTTGGCTTTGGTTCACTTCGTTTTTAAGATGCAAGATTCCAGCACCTTTGTGTGCCTTTGGAGTTAGAGAGAGAGGGGCTGGATGCAGAGCCAGCCTGAAAAGGTCCTGAGAAGGTGAGGGGGGCTGGGGTCCAGGAGCTAGCGGATGGTAAGGTTGGCCTGAGAGAGCAGCCAAGTCCCCCACTGAGGCCTAGGAAACAGCATGTGGGCAGAGACAGCTGCAGGGTAAAGTTGATGAGGGGAAGGTCTAGTCTGCAGCTTGAAGCTTCTTTGTGAAGTTTGAGAGGAAGACATCAGCTAGACTATGAGGGAGGGGGAGCAGGTGTTGGAGCTTTGAAGGGAGAGCAACTATAAAATGCTTCCTTGTAGGATGGGCAAGGGAATAACCCCGGGAAGTGCGGGCAGGGCTCCAGGCCCTGGGAGAACCCATCAATATTTGTGACCCTGAATTAAAGGAAGACTAGTTTCTCCCTTTGCAGAGTAGGTGGATGATACCGTGTTGACCAAGATGGCTTGGGAATGTACAATCCTGGCATCTGAGGAAACAGACCTGGCATGAGGCAGTAATGTGAAGTAGCCATCTCTCCAAGCATGCTTTCCTCACCACTTCTTCCTTCACAGGATCTGGTTTTGTTCAGGTGTTCACACAAATCATGAGATTCACAGGAATGGGAAACCGAACTCATCCCCAGCTCCAGAAGTGGATGCTGATATTCTAAACCAATCACCAGATGCCATTCCTTTGATGATGATGATTAATTTGTCCAGGGGCAGGTATGAGACCCAACTTGAACTGGTCAGACAGAAGGGAAGGACTTAATTCCAGATGGACACCTGTTCTCTCTCCTACCAGTGAGGAAAAGGAAACGAGATGTCCAGCTGTTGGCCCCAGTCATAAGAGGAAGCCGATGCTGTGGATGAAGAGTGGAGCAATGGAAATAATCTGGGGTCCAGTGACATTGCTAAACTGCTGATTCGACTAGCCTTTCTTTTTTTCTTTTCTTTTTCTTTCTTTTGTCTTTTTTTTTTTTTTTTTTTTTTTTAAAGAGACAGGGTCTTGCTCTGTCACCTAGGCTGGACTGCAGTGGTGAGATTATAGCTCACTGCAGCCTCCCACTTCTGGGCTCAAATGTTCTTTCCTCCTCAGCTTCCCAAGTAGCTAGGACTATAGGTTCATGCCATCACACCGGGCTAATTTTTAAATTTTTTTTTGTAGAGACAAGGTCTTGCTATGTTGCCAAGGCTGGTCTAGAACTCTTGGCCTCAAGTGATGCACCTTCCTCTTCCTCCCAAAGCACTGGGATTACAAAGGCATGAGACACCATGCCTGACTAACCATGAAGACTGCTTTATCTCTGAATAAATCTCCTTTTTTTTTTTTTTTTAAAACCCAGCTTTTGTGAGGGTTTCTGTTACTTGCAGCAAAAGGGTCCTGATGGACACAGTTGTTTTTGCAATGTATGAGAAATCCTCAAAACTGGCTTTTCCCATGCTTGCCTTCCTCTCAGTTACATGCACTGCCTAAAGCAAAGTGACTGCTTCCTCAGGAGTCAGGTTTTAAGGTCCCTGGGGCAGTTCTGCTTCCACAGTTTAGGTTTACCAAGAGGCAGATAATGTTTGTCCACAAGCTGGTTTTGCTAGTTGCACTTGTTTTTGTAATTATGTAAAGCAATAAAATGTGAGTGAGGGAAAGAATTGTTGTTGTCCAAAATCCAAACTGAATGCTTTCCATAAACAGTAAAGACAAGTTGCTTAGAAAACAAAGCAAATACAAAACAATCTTAGAGTTTCATACAGGTGAGGCAAGTGTAAAATAATTGGAAAATTTTGTTAAATCTAGAATAATTCTGAACTCAGACTGTTGCCCAACTGTCCTTCAGTTCTGGCTCTACTTTAAAGCTGTTGGGACTGAAAACCACTGACTTTTTAAATGACCACACACAACTCCTATTAGATGTCACATGTCTTAAAAGAGGCCTTGTCCCTTCAAAATACTGTCAAATGAAAGAATATTTATATGTTTTACTTTAGTAAAATATTAAAAATGTTTTCCATTTTTAGTGTTTCTTTGCTCTAACTAACTGCTTTAACTGATTACCCAACTAGCTACCAGTCTGGTGGCTTCTGAGTAAATGTACCCCTGTTCCTCTTTAGCCCCCTCTCCTACCTGGTCAACCTACTGCCCTCAATCTCTTTCCTTTCTCCATCTTGTCAGTGTAGAACAGCACAGCATCAATAACAACTGGTTTTTACAAAATTATAATTACAATAGCAAGAGCATTCTTTCTTTTTTTTTTTTTTTTTGAGACGGAGTATCGCTCTGTCGCCCAGGCTATTGTGCAGTGGTGTGATCTCGGCTCACTGCAAGCTCCACCTCCCAGGTTCACTCCATTCTCCTGCCTCAGCCTCCCAAGTAGCTGGGACTACAGGCGCCTGCCACCATGTCTGGCTAATTTTTTTGTATTTTTAGTGGAGACGAGACAGGGTTTCACCATGTTAGCCAGGATGGGCTCGATCTCCTAACCTTGTGATCCGCCTGCCTCAGCCTCCTAAAGTGCTGGGATTACAGGCGTGAGCCACCGTGCCTGGCCAAGTATTTTTCATTTTAATAAAAGTTCTGGGAGGATCTACACTAATGTGTTAACTGCTATTTCTGCATGAAGAGACTGTGGGTTTTTTTCTTATTTTCATGTATGAGGATAATAATGATGTGTACTAGTATTGACTTGGTTATAACAAACTAAAAATAATCTTTTAACCAAAGAACAAAGAATATTTTGTCTTTTTATGAGAATTTACTTTTTACAAATAACTTTTAGATCCATTGTATCAATGGTACTTCACAACTACACTGCAAAGGAAACATTTATTCCTGCTTCCCGATGAGGAAACCAAAATGGGAGAAGGGGAAACCATTCGTCAGATGACGAAGCTAGTAAGAAATAGAGCCTGTTTAGATACCCAGGTCCCTGATGTCTGCTTCAAGTGGTTTTTTGCTTTCCTCTGCATCACTAAAGATTTAATGAAAGCAGATTGATCATAGCTAAATATGCTTCCTCTGTCAGAATGAAGAGCATTTGGCAATGTAAAAAATTGAGTTTTAAGTGATAAAAGTGCAAGTCCAGAAGGAGACTGGGAGAGGAGGAAGGCCTTCACAGCACTGTTGGGTACGTCCATACAAGGCCAGTGTCACGTAGGATATGGTGGCTTCCTTTCTTGATCAACCACCCCACAAGACTTCAAATCAGCTCTATTGGTCTGTACTGGAAAATGTGGGCCCATTGTTTAACCTTTGGGCTTCATCATTGTGTTCTATTAAACAGGAGTGATGATAGTCACAAGATTGTTGTCAGAATTTGAAATGATGATGTATATAAAGCCCTTAACACAGCAGCTGATGGGTTCTAGCATTGTCATCATAACGACAACTAGTAATACTGTTAGTAGTAATCACACCACTGCTGCTTTAACAGAAGTAACAGACTTGCTGAGTGCCACCAGACTGATGGACACTAATGCTGGAAGATCATGAATCAGAACAATACACTCTAAGGATTCATCAAAACTGTTATAATTTTTCTCAGCTTATCTCAGGTCTCTTCATTCTTATGCTGAGAGTTTGACTTCTCAGAGTTTTTTGGGCAACCTCTTTATCAACTTTATCATCTATTTTATAAGAATTGTCACCTCCACTACCACAAACCTCATTGATAGTGTTAGACAGATCACTGAGGCAGAAAACTAACACAGAAATTCTGGACTTAAATTCAACACTTGACCAATTGTACCTAATAGACATCTATAGAATACTCCACCCACTGACAACAGAATATAGTCTTCTCATCTGCATATGGAACACACTCCAAGAACACCCACATGCTCAACTATAAACCAAGTCTTAATAAATTCAAAAAAATTCAAAATAATACCAATCACACTCTTGGACTACACTGGAATAAAAACAGAAATCAATACCAAGATGATCTTTCAAAACCACACAATTACATGGAAATTAAATAATTTGCACTGGATTGGCTTCTAAACAATGAATTTAAGGCAGGAATAAAAAAATTATTTGAAATAAATGAAAACAGAGACACAACATACCAAAATCTCTGGGATGCAACAAAAGTAGTGTCAACAAGACAGTTAATAGCCCTAAATGCCTAACTCAAAAGGTAGAGAGGTCTCAAATTAACAACCTAACATCACACTTAGAGGAGCTAGAAAGACAAGAAAAAACAACTCTAAAGCTAGCACAAGAAAATAACTAGGACTGGGCATGTTGGCTCATGCCTGTAATCCCAGCAGGTTGGGAGGCCAAAGTGGAAAAATGATTAAGTCCAGGAGTTTGAGACCAGCCTGGGCAAGGTGGTAAGACTCCACAGGGCAACACTGCAAAACTCCATCTCTACAAAAGTAAAAACAAAAATAAATATTAGCCAGGCATGATGGCGTGTGCCTGTAGTCCCAGCTACTTGCAAGGCTGAGGTGGGAGGATTGCTTGAGCCCAGGAGTTCAAGGCTGCAGTGAGGTATGATCATGCTACTCCCCTCCAGCCTGGATAACAGAGCAAGACCCTATTGAAAGAAAAAAGAAAGAGGAAAAAAGGAAAGAAAGAAAGAGAGAGAGAGAGAAAGAGAGAGAGAGAAGGAAGGAAGGAAGGAAGGAAGGAAAGAAAGAAAGAAGAAAGGAAGGAGAGAAAGAAAAAGAAAGAAAAGAAAGAAAAAGAAAGAAAGAAAGAAAGGAAAAGAGAAAAAGAGAGAAGGGAGGGAAGAAAGAAGAAGAGAGAAGGGAGGGAAGGGGAGGGAAGAAAGAAAGAATGAAAAAGAGAGAGAAAGAGAAGGGGAGGGAGGGAGGAAAAGTAAAGAAGGGAGAAAGAGAGGGAGGCAGAACAGAACTGAACAAAATTGAGACCCAAAAATCCACATAAAGAATCAACAAAACCAAAAGGTGGCTCTTTGACAGCATAAACAAGATTGATATACTGCTAGCCAGATTAACAAAGATAAAGAGAAGGTCCAAATAAG
Organism: Hylobates moloch; assembly: GCF_009828535.3. NCBI lineage: Eukaryota > Metazoa > Chordata > Mammalia > Primates > Hylobatidae > Hylobates > Hylobates moloch. The sequence goes on along the minus strand of NW_026652297.1, from coordinate 4,146,127 downwards.
CACAATAAGAAAAGACAGAGGTGACATAACAACCAATCCCACAGAAATACAGAAGATCCTCAGAGGCTATTATTAACACTTCTATGTATACAAAGTAGAACATCTGGAGGAAATGGAACAATTCCTGGAAACACACAATCTCCCAAGATTGAATCAGGAGAAAATTAAAACCCTGAACAGAACAATATTGAGTTCCATAATTGAATCAGTCATAAAAAAAATCTACGAATCAAAAAAAGCCTCAGACCAAACGGATTCACATTTGAATTCTACTAGACTTACAAAGAAGAGCTGATACCAATTCTATTAGAAAAAGTCAAGGAGGAGAGACTCCTTCGTAACTCATTCTGCAAAGCCAGCATCACCCTGATACTAAAATCTGGCAAAGGCACACACAAAAGCAAAACTACAGGCCAATACCCCTGATGAGCAGAGACACAAAAATCTTCAACAAAATACTAGCAAATGGAATCTAGCAGCACATCAAAAAGTTAATTTACCACAATCAAGTACACTTTATTACTGGCATGCAAGTTTGGTTCAACATACACAAATCAATGAATGTGATTTACCACATAAACAGAATTAAAAACAAAACCATATGATCATCTCAATAGATGCAGAAAAGTCTTTTGGTAAAATTCAACATTCCTTCATAATAAAAACCATCAACAAACAAGGCATAGAAGGGACATACCTCAAAAGAACAAGAGCCATCTATGACAAACCCAAAGTGAATATCATACTGAACAGGCAAAAGCTAGAAGCATTCCCCTTGAGAATAAGGATGTCCACTCTCACCACTCCTCTTCAGCATAGTACTGGAGGTTCTAGCCAGAGCAAGCAAGAGAAGGAAATAAAAGGCATCTAAATAGGAAAAGAAGTCAAACTATCTCTCTCACTAACAATATAATTCTACACCTAGAAAACCCTAAAGACTTCACCAAAAGCCTCTTAGAACTGAGAAACAACTTCACTAAAGTTTCAGAATACAAAATCAATGTACAAAAACCGGTAGTATTTCTATATGTCAATGACGTTCAGGCTGACAGCCTAATAAAAAATGCAATCCCATTTACAATAGTCAAAGAAACCCTAAAAAACCTAGGAATACATCTAACCAAAGAGGTGAAAGATCTCTGCAAGGCAAAAGTACAAAACACTGCTGAAAGAAATCATAGGTGACACAAACAGAGAAACATTGCATGCTCATGGATTGGAAGAATCAGTATTGTTAAAATGACCATACTGCTCAAAGCAATCTACAGATTCAGTGCCATTCCTTTCAAACCACCATGTCATCTTTCACAGAATTAGACAAAAACGATTCTAAAATTTATATGGAACCAAAAAATAGCCCAAATAGCCAAGGAAATCCTAAGCAAAAAGAACAAAGCCAGAGGCATCACATTATCCAATTTTAAACTGTACTATAAGCCTACAGCAACCAAAACAGCATGGTACCGGTACAAAAACAGACATGTAGGCCAATGGAACAGAAGAAGAACTCTGAAATAAAGCCACAAACCTAAAGCCATCTGATCTTCAGCAAAGTTAACAAAAATAAGCAAAGGGGAAAGACTCTCTATGCAATAAATGGTGCTGGGATACCTGGCCTGCCATGTGCCGAAGAATGAAACTGGACCCCTACCTTTCACCATATACAAAGATTAACTGAAGATTGATTAAAGATTAAAATGTAGGACCTCAAACTATAAAAATTCTAGAAGAAAACCTAGGAAACACTATTCTGGACATTGGCCTTTGGAAATAATTTATAACTAAATCCTCAAAAGCAATTGCAACAACAATAAAAAAAAATTGACAAGTGAGACCTAATCAAACTAAAGAGCTTCTCTGCACAGCAAAAGAAACCATCAACATAGTAAACAGACAACCTACAGAATGGGAGAAAATATTCACAAACTGTGCATCCAACAAAGACCTAATCTAATACAGAGAATCTATAAGGAACTTAAACCATTGAACAAGCAAAAACAACAGCATTAAAAAAGACATTAACAGACACTTCTCAAAAGAAGATATACAAGAGGCCAAGAAATATATGAAAAAATGGTTCACATCACTAATCATCAGAGAAACACAAAATCAAAACCACAATGAGTTACCATCTCATACCAGTCAGAACGCTATTAATAAAAAGCTATTAATACAAGTAAAAATATCAAATGCCATCAAGGCTGCAGAGAAAAGGGAATGCTTATACAGTGTTGGTGGGAATGTAAATTAGTTCAGCCCCTGTTTGGAGATTTCTCAAAGAACTAAAGACAGAACTATCATCTGACCCAGCTATCCTATTACTAGGTATATATCCAAAAGAAAATAAATTGTTCTGCCAAAAAGACACATGCACTTGTATGTTCATCACAGCACTATTCACAATAGCAAAGACATGGAATGAACCTAGGTGCCCAGCAATGGTGCACTGGATAAAGAAAATGTGGTATATATACATCATAGAATACTATGCAGCCATAAAAAGAATGAAATAATATCTTTTGCAGCAACATGGATGCAGCTGGAGGCCATTACCCTAAGCAAATTTACTCAGGAACTGGAAACTAAAAGCCACGTTTTCTTATTTATAAGTGAGAGCTAAACATTGGGTAATCATGGACATAAAAGTGGCAACAATAGACACTGGGGACTATTAGAGTGGGGAGGAAGGGAGACGGGCAAGGGTTAATAGACTATTGGGTACTATGCTCACTACCTGGGTGACAGGATCAATCATACCCCAAACCTCAGCATCAGGCAATATTTCCAGGTACCAAATCTGCACATGTACCCCCTGAATCTAAAATAGAAGTCAAAATTATAAAAATAAAAGAAAAAAGAAATATTATTCCCTCCACTTTGGTCCCTTGAACCTTCTGAGAATAAGAAAATTAGTTTCTTTGTGGAGGAACGGCATGGTTCCTCAGTTCCTTCCCATTTTGGTAGTTAATTGTGATTCCCCACTACTATAAAGGATTCTGGAAGGCTGCCACCTTATGTAGACTTACAGAAAAAGTGGCAGATGGGGTCTGACTGGCTGGCCCAGGACTCATGTTCACAAGCGGACTGAGCAGCCCTTGTGCTTTGTGATCATTCTGGCCATCAACCTCCATGGCCCCGTGTCTGCATCACTTGCCCGTGGTCCTTCCATCCAAATGGCCAAACCCACCTGATGTTGACATGATATACAGTTTGCAAAATGTTTCCCATAGTATTTTGTTTGCACCCCATCCTTGTAAGGGATTATTAACTGTTCCATTTACAGCTGGAAAAAAATCAATAATCTTTGAAATCTGACATTGAAGAAACCCTAGAAGTTAGCCCAATTCAATCCCTTATTTTCTCCCATGATGACATTGAGACCCTGAAAAGTTAAGTGGCTTGTTCAAAATCACAGTGACAGTAATGACAACAAGGGTGTCTTGATCAGATGTGGTACTGAGCACTCAGAGTATGTCATCTTATTTTGTTCTCACAACCATTTTACAAAGTAGGACATGTTGAAAACAAGATGAGGAAACTGAGAGGGCTGAGTCAAGGCCAGGTTTTCTGATGCGTGTTCAGTGCAGCTTCATTCCTCACAGCTACGCCAGAGTGCCCCTCTCCACTCTTGACGTCAGGGCCGTCCTAGGGGAGGACATGGCTGTCAGCTGGGAAGAGTGAAATGGGCAAGGACTGCGTCAAGGCTGGAAGGGATCATGGCAAGGGCACAGGCAGCAGAAAAGCTGGTGAGTCACCAGAAAGTCTGGCTAAGGATGAGACTGAGATCAGTTCAACAAAACAGCCAAAACGATCACAGCAGCATCTCTCTCTGACCACCCAGATTACTTTTAGCAGCAGTACAGTATGAGCAAGGCTGAGCTCCAGGGAGAGCCAGGGAACAAACCAGAAATTTTCATCAGGATTTGTTTTTCAAACGAACTCCTCAGACCCTAAATCCAGTCCTGTAAACTGGTGAAGAAAAGGTCCAAGAGAAAAATTGCTGATTATATGAATTTTCACCAGCAGTAAATCAGTGGTTCTCTACTAGGATAACTGTGCCCCCAGGGGACATTTGACAATGTCTAGAGACAATTTTGGTTGGAGGGTTGGGAGAGTGCTACTGGTAAACAATTGAGAAAGGCCAGGGATGTGGCTAAATATCCTTCAATGCATGGGACAGCCCCTTTCAACAAAGAATTATCCAACCCAAAATGTTCATAGTGTTGAGGCTGAGAAACTTTGGTGCAAATGAAGTTGAGCTGCATATAAACATAACTCTAGTTGTACAATAAACACCCCAGCTTTCAGAGAAACAGTCAACTAGGTCAAAGGGCACTGGAGTGGGGATTGCAAGGCCTGATTTCCAGTTCTAACTTGATGACACATTTGGAACTTTGGGTGTCTTTTTCTTCCTAGTACTAGAGCAGCCATGTGATGGGGCCAGAGCCTTCCTGGGGTTGGCTAGTGGCATATAGGAAACAACAGAGCTACTCTACCCTTGCAAAACATTCTTATGATTAACCCAAGAATCTCAGTGTTGATGGACCACCTTTGTTTTAGTAGGGCCTCAGCACTTTTTTCCTCCAATTAAAAAGGTAATCCATATCATTACAGAAACTTAAGAAAATACAGAATAACACAAACAGAAGAAAAAGAGTATCTTATAATCCCATCTCTTAGAAAGGAGTCTTATTCTGAAGGTCTTCAGATACTGACCGTCATTTTCACTATTTTGAAGAGGAAAGAGAGAAGAGTCACTGTCCTCCTCCTTTTGTTGTTGTTTTTGTTTTCTTTTTCACTTCTTTATAGTACAAGGGAGCTTTACCAATTAGTCAAAAGTGGAGTTCAAAGAGTTTTAACTGTAGCTACTTGTGTTTGTACTAATGTTTTAACTTTTTTAAAAAGTTAAAGTTGCTGATTGTGGTAAAATACAAATAATACAAAACTTACCACCTTAACCATTTTTGACCGTACAGCTCAGTAGTGTTGTGAGTCAATCTCCAGAACCTTTTCATCTTCCAAAACAAATACTCTGAACTCATTAAACAATAACTCCTCAATTTCCTCCTCCTCTAGCCCCTGGCAGACACCATTCTACTTCCTGTTTTATGAACTTGACTACTCCAGATTCCTCATATAAGAGAAATTATACAGCCTTTGTCTTTTTGTGACTATTTCACTTAGCATAATGTCTTCAAGGTTGATCTATGTTGTAGCACATGTCTGAATTTGCTTGCTTTTTAATGCTGAACAGTATTCCATTGTGTATCCCATTTTGTTGATCCATTTATCTATTGATGGGCATGTGAGTTGCTTCCACATTTGGCTATTAGGAATAATACTGCTGTAAACACGGGTGTACGAATTTCCCTTAGAAACTCTGTGTTGTGTCTTAACTTTTTGGTTCCTCCTTTGTTTTTGTTATAAAAATGGGGGGAAAAGGAACACCTACCTTGCAACCCCCCAGATAGAGTGCTGGATAAACACTGAAGAGCCAACGTTGCCACAGGAGGGAGGATTAGATAGGGAGAGCTGGTTCACATTGAAAATGCTGCATGGGACTAATGAGACACAGGGGGTCAGAGAAAGACTGAGGCCTGCAGCTGCTCTTCCATGAGTACCCATCCTCATCCCCCCGTCAAGTCCCGTGACCTGGCCCTCCCATCATTGTGGCTTTCCTTCTTGTCTGTGGTTTGGTTGTCTGGATTCTCTGTAAAACTCTTCTTCCCTTCCATTGCCTGAAAAATGCCTATCGCATTTCAAGACCCCCTTGAGTGAGTGTCCTGTCTGTAGAGCACCTATATAAAAACTCAGGCATATTTTGTTTCACACTGTGTGAAGTAAAGCAATTCCTACCTGAGTAACATAAAATCAGATTATCTTGGTGTTTAATAATTCCTCTACTGTAAATGACGAAGCTTTGGAAAACAATTCTTTCAGAATGATAGAGCTATAAACTTCTCCTTCGGGAGGCGAAGTCCAATCCTGGTGGTCCCAAAGAGACGTATCTTCCTTTAAGTCACCCTACATTCTTGCGAAACTCAATTCGCTCTTAGAAAACAAGGGGATGGTCCTCTGGAAGACACCAAGGCCAGGCCCAGGAGCTGCCAACTCAAACAGTTGAAGGGGATTGGAAGGCTCCATGTTTTTAGTTACTTTCAGTTCTAACTCATGACAAAGCAAAAACACTGAGACCGAAGAGGCTGACAAATCCATTTCTCAGAAAGAAACATTCAATAGGGATTTACAGAAGTCATGTCTTGGGCAGCCACGAGATGGTGGATCCCTGCACCCACCCTCCAGAAAGTATTCTTTACATAGCAAGCTTTTAGGGTAAAGCACGTGCTGCTGCTTGTCACGCCTTCAGATTTTCTTGCGGAGACTTATGACCACTTCTTTATGAAGGGTAATTTATACTACAGGCATTGTTTAAAGACCTTGCTGCAGAACACCCTGGCCTATGGGGGTCAAACATCAGTTATCATGGTGCTATTGCTTCAAGACAGCCTCACTCTTACCATGCAACAGCTGTTTTCCTACATATACAAATGTGTACATGAAGAGAGGAGGAAGCAAAAACACTTAAAATATGAGAAAAATAAGAACAAGTAAAGCCTGATGGATTATGAGCTAGTACCGTCAGGTAAATCTTAGAGAGAACGGAATTATTAGGTGGCTCTATTAAAGGATTTCTTACATATTTATAATTATTTATAATATAGACTTTGTAAACATGCTGAAACTATTAGTGAAAGATAAAGAGTTTCCTGTTGTTTAAAATGATGCATTGAACTATTAGGAAAAATGCATCACCTGAATGCGGCTTACAGCATTGCCATCAGGAAGAGTTCATGCTGTGAGAAAAATAAAATTATGGAAAACGTGACCTTTTAGAATCCCTCTGGAATTGAAGGATGTGAAAAGGATTTAGCTATATCACTAATATGGCTGTGGTTGTTTGTTTCCACTCACTACAACTACCTTCCTGCATGTAAATAAATGGTAACATAATAAAGCCTTTGTGATAGTTTATTAAAATATTGCCTCTCAACTGAATATGTCCTTAGATCCTTCTTCCACAGCTTTTACATGGAAGCAGTGAACTGCTTGTGTTTTCATATAGCACAGAAACATTATTTTCCTTCTGTAATTGCTCCTGTAGAAGGGTAAGACTAGCACTTTTGCAAAAGGGTGACATTTACAAATTGTTTTTGTCTTCAGAGTAAGCCACTGTTTAGATTTAAGAAAAATAAAGTCCCACTAGTTTTCCTTGGGTATGACTGAGGGATTTCCCATCATAGGAGAGGAAAAATTTTTTTGTCTCTGCCCTCTTAGTTTCATTGCCTGGGGCCCTGCACATCAGACGGACAAAAGGCAAATTAACCAGAGAAAGGCATATAATCTTTACTTTATGTTAATTTTTTTCTTTTTCTTTTCTTTTTTTTTTTTGAGATGGAGTCTTGTTTTGTTGCCCAGGCTGTAGGGCAGTGGCACGATCTCAGCTCACTGCAAGCTCCGCCTCCCGGATTCACGCCATTCTCCTGCCTCAGCCTCCTTTGTAGCTAGGACTACAGGTGCCCACCACCAGGCGCCCTGCTAATTTTTTTTTGTATTTTTAGTAGAGATGAGTTTTCACCATCTTAGCCAGGATGGTCTCGATCTCCTGGCCTCAGCCTCCCAAAGTGCTGGGATTACAGGTGTGAGCCTCCATGCCCAGTCTATTTTATGTTAATTTTATGTGATATCTTCCCAGAAAAGAAGCAAAGACCCAAAGAAGCAGATAGCCTGAAAGCTTATATACCATTTTTAAAAAAGAATGATATATTGTGGCAACGTCACAAGACAAAAGGGTTTTAGGCTTCCAGGTGTGGTAAACTGGGTTGGTAAATAGATGGGGGACACGAGTGGGAGAAAAGGGCTACTTAGTAAGTTAGTTTGTGCAGGCTCATCGCAGTGCCAACTTTTTGTCTCTTTCACGGCTATAAAACTTCCCTGGGAGACAGCATTTATTGCAGCCCTTATTTCTCAGGAGTTTCTGCTTGCAGTTAGATAAAGGAAGCTCCAAGAAGCTACTTTTCTACATTTGTTGACTCTCAAATGTCTTCAGCTCAAAATAATTCTTATGCCAAAGTAATATATTTTGGGGTGGCATATTACAATCCCCTTCACTGTCTTATGTAGATCTGCAGTTGAATAGAATTTGTTTCCATTATATCCATGATGTATAAGAGGTCCCTGTTCAGATGGAGTTAAATGTTTCAAGTTATGTGTATTGCCTGCTTGGGACATCAGGCCCTGGAGAGTGCTGTACAATTGGCAATGGATCTAATGGCTGAGAGTAACAACTGTGTCCAGGCCAGACAGTCTAGTCTGGTTGCCCCAGAGGGTTTGCAGATGTGTGGAGACATTTTGAGTTGTCAAAACTGGGCACAGGAGGATGCTGCCCCATCTAGTGGGCAGGGCCCGGGGTGTTGCTATCCGACAATGCACAGGACAGCCTCCACCACATATAGTTAACCAGATTGTATTAATTTGTTAAGGCTGCCATAACAATGCACCACAGAACGGGTGGTTTAAGTAACACAAATTTATTGTCTCAGAGTTCTGAAGGCTAGCAGTCCAAAAACAAGGTTCCCTCTGCAGGCTCTGTTCTAGGGAAGGCTTTGTTCTAGACCTTTCTTCTTGGCTTGTAAGTGGCTGTTTTCTCCCTGCGTCTCTTCACATTGTCTTCCCTCTATGTTTATTTCTCTGTCCAAATTTCCCCTTTTTATGAGGACACCAATCATTTTTGAGTAGGGTCCACCCTGGTGATCTCATTTTAACCCAGTTACCTCTATAAAGACCTTATCAAACCATATTCAAACCATAACACAACCTAAAATATCAATAGTGCCGAGGTGGAGATGCTCTGGTTTAAATGGTTGCTTGGCTTCTATGCCTTCTTGCCTTCTTTCTGTCTTTAATTTACTTTAATCTTTGGACAGTATTTGCCTAGAAAAATGATGGGAGTTTTTATTTATCTTCAGGACTTAATCACCAGGGCTGGCATTTAGGGGTGGATACCTAGAAACACTACAATGATAAGGTAAAAATTTAGCTTTCATTCCCCATCCAGCACCAAATAGATCATCCCTTTATTTTCCTGTCTATTTCCCTTTGTTTCTGGTTTCCTATACATGCTTCCCTACTTAGACTGGCTTTGTTTTGAGCCCACTTGTGAGATATGCTCATGGGATGTAGCCATCCATGTTCTACATACAAAGAATACTAGTAGAGGAAGTCTTTTGTTTGTTTTTTCCTTTCTTTTTTTTTCTTTCTTTTTTTTTTTTTTTTTTTTGACACAGAGTCTTGCTCTGTCGCCCAGGCTGGAGTGTAATGGCACGATCTGGGCTCACTGCAACATCTGCCTCCCGGGTTCAAGCGATTCTTGTGCCTCAGTCTCCAGAGTAGCAGGGATTACAGGTGCGTGCCACCACACCTGGCTAATTTTTGTATTTTTAGTAGAGACGGGGTTTCGCCATGTTGGCCAGGCTGGTCTTGAACTCCTGACCTCAGGTCATCCACCTGCCTCGGCCTCCCAAAGTGCTGGGATTACAGGTGTGAGCCACTGCGCCTGGCCCGAGGAAGTCTTTTTAAATCATTTTAAGTTATGGTGAACTGAAATGCCTTAATGATATAGAGTAATATAAAAATATGGACTCCCAGGTTAGTTAGATGTGGGTTTCCATCCCACTCTGTCATGATTGCTTTTAACCTTAGGAAAGCTAACTTACCCCTCTCTAAATCTCCAATCATTTTCTTATTGGTAAAAGGAGAGATAGGAAGGTTATTTGCACTACAGACAGAGATGAAGAGAGGATTATGAAACAGTGCATGTAGTGAGATTAGCTTAATGCCTGGTCCAAAGAATGTAGACACTAAACATTAGCTGTTGGTATTACTAACAGAGAGATGAAAATGACCCCTTGTAATCATTCCTTGACCTCAGCGACATTGATGTTACATCTACAGTGCACTAAGCACTGGGAACGCAAACGTGGTAAGATCCTTGAAGTCTAGTGAAGAAGGAAAGCAAGAAGAGAGTAACAGCTGTGTGTGAAGTGCTGTAACAGAACTATGCACAACCCTCTACAGGAACAGGAAGGAAGGATTTCTAGAAAAGGCCTTTGGGAAAATGTCCAGGAAATATTTATAGAAACCTGGAGTCATCACATTGATTTACCTAAATGTGACTCAGGTTGTACATCAGCAGCTTTTTCAGATTCTATTATGACAAAATCATGCCCCCTTCATCACTGCAAGAACCAATACAGGGTTTTCAAATATTAAATGAAAAATGCAAAAGGGAAGAGAGAAAACAGAATGTAAAATGTTAATACACAATTTGTTTCTGTGGAAATAGAAATGAGAAAAGAGGTGAAGCAATGATAAATTATGCCTGAATATTCATGGATAAAGTAAACGACATTTTAAAAAATGTGTTTATTTTGGCAATGAAGAATAGTCAGGAAATCTCATTTATGTTACAAATACAGTAGGAGTGAAAAATACAGGAACAGTTATGGCCAATAATGTTATTTTTAGAAGGAAAATAGAAATGAAAGAAATTGCTGAAATATAATGCCCATGAATAGAGTTTGTCTGCTTTTTTGACAAAGTGGAGTTTGTCCTGTTGCTTAGGACAGTGACACCACGTAGGTTCCAAAGAAACTGTTGAATACAGTGGCTGCCCATCAGCCAAAAGATAATAAATAATAAGCTAAGATGAATAGAAATAAGTCACCTTTGAAGATCTTTACATAAAAAAGGAATTTGAAATGTCACATTAGAAGGACCAGGTATCAGAATGGAGTCTGATCTTCAGGGGCTCATTTGAGATACTAAAAAATTAGTTCAACCACCATGTGTTGAGGTCCCACTACTGCTGGGGTTGGTCTGGGGCCATAAAGCAGCGCCGCCCTGCTTGAGTGAGGTGGAGCAGAACAAGGAAACAGGTGTGATCTTTGCCATTGTGAAAGAAAAATAAAATCTCAGGACCCCAAACTCACTATGCCGAATGGAAAAGTTAAGCTTGGAAACTGAGTCTCACACACACACACACACACAACTGCCTTTCCTTTTGTTCCTAAAGAGGTATCTCCCCAGGTGGCCCCCAGCACCCTGTGAATGTATATTAACAGCTTATCTTCATGGGCGCAGGACAAGGGAAGACTAGAAATCATCCCCCTGCCCACGCCTAGAGGAATGCATCTTTGACTTCTGCCTCTCCTTCATGTTTACTTATCTTCTGTAAAAGGCAGATTCACTGAGCACCAGATGAATACATCATTGACTGTTCTTCTACTCCCTTCTTTTCATGTGCAAAAGAATGTAATCACTTGTCTCATTTATCTACCCTCCCTTTTTTATCTTCCCTCCCTTCCCTCCTGCTCCTTTAAATATTGAAGCACTCAAAATTCGCTTTGGAAAAAGTGCACAGATTTTACTGTGGCTTGTGTCTCTACTTCCTGAGCATGTCCTCATCCTTGGCAAAATAAACCTCTAAATAGATTGAGACCTGTCTCACTCATCAGAGAGGGAAGCATAGGGGCACTGGACCCACAAGGAAGGGGTCAGAAATAAACTCCTGGAAAAACAACACATTTTTTAAAAAGTCCTTCCCACATTCATCCATTTATTAAACAGTCATCCTTCACTCACGTATAATGTGCCAGGCACCAGGTTTGGGTCTGGAAAGAGAAAGATAAGGCATAGCCACTGCCCAAGAGCCTGAAGGTTTGGTTGAAAACATATAAATCACAAAGGCACAGACTGTTAGAGATATGCTAGAAGCATGCCTCAGATGGGAGAGGACCCTGGGGTGAGAAGTTTTATTGTAGGAAAACACCAGATCCCCAGTGAGACAGTCTCCAGGCAACTTGAATTCACCAGCAACAGGGCCCAGGCAGTGAGAAGAGAGAAACAATTGGTTTTGCCTCCTCTTCTAGTGCCACTGGGTAGCCTGGCATCTTCACTATAAACCCCACTCACCAGGAGAAGCAGGGCAGCTTACCCAAGCACAAGCAACTGATAAGACCAGTTTACCAAAAAACAATTTGTCATCAATTCAACAAATTTAACGTTATTAAAAAAAAACTTTGCTTATCTTATTTATAAACATATAGTGACTTGTCTCCAATGGAACAGTTTTAGTAGTTTTGGAGAATTTCTACAGTTTTCATTGACAAGGTTTTATTTTGTCTTTGTAGCAGCATTTAAAGAAGTCTTTAAGTGTTTTCAAAATGTATGCAAAATTCAAAAATCATCCCATAACCAAAAAATTAGTGTTTGTTTCCTATAAGAAATTTTCAGTTTATACTGATTTCTTTCATATCTTTTTGGTTTTGCCAACATTTTAGCATACCTGTTATTATTCTGCCAATTTCTCAAATTGGGGCACTATATTCTAGGAATTTCCTTTATCAATCTAAGTTTTCTAACAATTTAATAATTCATATTTACTTGTGATGTGGTTGATCCTGTAGCTTCCAGTTTATCAGTTTACCAGTCTTTTCAGTATTTTTAGGATTTTTTTAAGCCATTAAAAGAAAACTCTTTTATGACAGTTTTGGATTTACACTTGGTGAATATAAAACTTGAGGCATTGGTCATGAAAATAATTATAATATAACCTTCTGGGCACCCTCACTTCCTTTTTGCTTCCTTGTCTCAAATTTGTTCTTGTGAGGAATTTTAAATGTCCATAATTTCTTACAGAATAGTTTGGAGATATAACTAATTTTTTCAGGTGCTTTTGAGTTCAAATTTTAAACTTTAATTTAAAAACAATCTCATTTGCTGTTGCTTACCTGAAAATACCCAGTTGAAATTTCATCCTTTTATCTTAAGCCTTTACTATTTTAATCTGATTTGACTTAATACAATTTAATTTAAAGCTTTAATTGCTAGAAGCTTAAAATTAAGACTGATAAACCATTTAAGAAATTTGTAAAATGATACTAAGGATTGAAAAATAGGAAAATGACATTTGAATCATTAAATGAAACAAGTTGAATATTATTTAATAAAAATTTAAAGTTAGAGAAATTGATCACTAAGAAACTGAAATGCAGGCTGGGCACAGTGGCTCACGCTGGTGATCCCAGCATTTTGGGAGAACAAAGTGGGCAGATCTCCTGAGGTCGGGAGTTTGAGACCAGCCTGATCAACATGGAGAAACCCTGTCTCTACTAAAAACACAAAATTAGCCAGGTGTGGTGGCACATGCCTGTAATCCCAGCTATTCAGGAGGCTGAAGCAGGAGAATCACTTGAACCGGGGGGCGGAGATTGTGCCACTGCACTCCAGCCTGGGCAACAACAGTGAAACTCTGTCTCAAAAAAAAAAAAAAAAAAGAAATGAAAAGAAAAAAAAGAAACTGAAATGCAGTTAATTGATCTCAAATCATTCTGCATGTTTTGGAGATGCCATTTTGTTCTTAATCTATAGTCAGCTCTTTCTCTTGCTCTTCTGCTAGTGATTAAAGGGTATGTTGTTTTTAGAAATAATTCTGTAAAATTCAATTAAATCCTTATATTCTATTAAAAAAATTCAGAAGGGAGTGGAGCCAAGATGGCCGAATAGGAACAGCTCCGGTCTACAGCTCCCAGCATGAGTGATGCAGAAGACAGGTGATTTATGCATTTCCATCTGAGGTACCAGGTTCATCTCACTAGGAAGTGCCAAACAGTGGGTGCAGGACAGTCGGTGCAGCACACCCTGCGCGAGCCGAAGCAGGGCAAGGCATTGCCTCACTCGGGAAGCGCAAGGGGTCAGGGAGTTCCCTCTCCTAGTCAAAGAAAGGGGTGACAGACGGCACCTGGAAAATCGGGTCACTCCAACCCTAATACTGCGCTTTTCCAACGGGCTTGGAAAACGGCACAGCAGGAGATTGTGTCCCACACCTGGCTCAGAGGGTCCTACGCCCACGGAGTCTCGCTGATTGCTAGCACAGCAGTCTGAGATCAAACTGCAAGGCAGCAGTGAACCTGGGGGAGGGGCACCTGCCATTGCCCAGGCTTGCTTAGGTAAACAAAGCAGCCAGGAAGCTAGAACTGGGTGGAGCCCACCACAGCTCAAGGAGGCCTGCCTGCCTCTGTAGGCTCCACCTCTGGGGGCAGGGCACAGACAAACAAAAAGTCAGCAGTAACCTCAGCAGACTTAAATGTCTCTGTCTGACAGCTTTGAAGAGAGTAGTGGTTCTCCCAGCATGCAGCTGGAGATCTGAGAACAGGCAGACTGCCTTCTAAAGTGGGTCCCTGACCCCCGAGCAGCCTAACTGGGAGGCACCCCCCAGTAGGGACAGACTGACACCTCACTCAGCCGGGTACTCCTCTGAGACAAAACTTCCAGAGGAATGATCAGACAGCTGAATTTGTGGTTCACGAAAACCTGCTGTTCTGCAGCCACTGCTGCGGACACCCAGCCAAACAAGGTCTGGAGTGGACCTCTAGCAAACTCCAACAGACCTGCAGCTGAGGGTCCTATCTGTTAGAAGGAAAACTAACAAACAGAAAGGACATCCACACCAAAAACCCATCTGTACATCACCATCATCAAAGACCAAAAGTAGAAAAAACTACAAAGATGGGGAGAAAACAGAGCACAAAAACTGGAAACTCTAAAAAGCAGAGCACCTTTCCTCCTCCAAAGGAACGCAGTTCCTCACCAGCAAGGGAACAAAGCTGGATGGAGAATGACTTTGACGAGTTGAGAGAAGAAGGCTTCAGACGATCAGACTACTCCAAGCTACAGGAGGAAATTCAAATGAATGGCAAAGAAGTTAAAAACTTTGAAAAAAAATTAGACGAATGTTTAACTAAAATAACCAATGCAGAGAAGTGCTTAAAGGAGCTGATGGAGATGAAAGCCAAGTTTTGAGAACTACATGAAGACTGCAGAAGCCTCAGTAGCTGATGCGATCAACTGGAAGAAAGGGTATCAGTGATGGAAGATGAAATGAATGAAATGAAGCGAGAAGGGAAGTTTAGAGAAAAAAGAATGAAAAGAAATGAACAAAGCCTCCAAGAAATATGGGACTATGTGAAAACACCAAACCTACGTCTGATTGGTGTACCTGAAAGTGACAGGGAGAATGGAACCAAGTTGGAAAACACACTGCAAGATATTATCCAGGAGAACTTCCCCAATCTAGCAAGGCAGGCCAACATTCAGATTCAGGAAATACAGAGAATGCCACAAAGATACTCCTTGAGAAGAGCAACGCCAAGACACATAATTGTCAGATTCACCAAAGTTGAAATGAAGGAAAAAATGTTAAGGGCGGCCAGAGAGAAAGTTCGGGTTACCCACAAAGGGAAGCCCATCAGACTAACAGCTGATCTCTTGGCAGAAACTCTACAAGCCAGAAGAGAGTGGGGGCCGATATTCAACATTCTTAAAGAAAAGAATTTTCAACCCAGAATTTCATATCCAGCCAAACTAAGCTTCATAAGTGAAGGAGAAATAAAATACTTTACAGACAAGCAAATGCTGAGTGATTTTGTCACCACCAGGCCTGCCCTAAAGGAGCTCCTGAAGGAAGCACTAAACATGGAAAGGAACAACCGGTACCAGCCACTGCAAAAACATGCCAAATTGTAAAGACCATCGAGGCTAGGAAGAAACTGCATCAACTAACGAGCAAAACAGCCAACTAACATCATAATGACAGGATCATATTCACACATAACAATATTAACTTTAAATGTAAATGGGCTAAATGCTCCAATTAAAAGACACAGACTGGCAAATTGGATAAGGAGTCGAGACCCATCAGTGTGCTGTATTCAGGAAACCCATCTCACGTGCAGAGACACACATAGACTCAAAATAAAGGGATGGAGGAAGATCTATCAAGCAAATGGAAAACAAACAAAGGCAGGGGTTGCAATCCTAGTCTCTAATAAAATAGACTTTAAACCAACAAAGATCAAAAGAGACAAAGAAGGCCATTACATAATGGTAAAGGGATCAATTCAACAAGAAGAGCTAACTATCCTAAATATATATGCACCCAACACAGGAGCACCCAGATTCATAAAGCAAGTCCTGAGTGACCTACAAAGAGACTTAGACTCCCACACAATAATAATGGGAGATTTTAACACCCAAATGTCAACATTAGACAGATCAACGAGACAGAAAGTTAACAAGGATATCCAGGAATTGAACTCAGCTCTGCACAAAGTGGACCTAATAGACAGCTACAGAACTCTCCACCCCAAATCAACAGAATATACATTTTTTTCAGCACCACACCACACCTATTCCAAAATTGACCACATAGTTGGAAGTAAAGCTCTCCTCAGCAAATGTAAAACAACAGAAATTATAACAAACTGTCTCTCAGACCACAGTGCAATCAAACTAGAATTTAGGATTAAGAAACTCACTGAAAACCACTCAACTACATGGAAACTGAACAACCTGCTGCTGAATGACTACTGGGTACATAATGACATGAAGGCAGAAATAAAGATGTTCTTTGAAACCAATGAGAACAAAGACACAACATACCAGAATCTCTGGGACACATTCAAAGCAGTGTGTAGAGGGAAATTTATAGCACTAAATGCCCACAAGAGAAAGCAGGAAACATCCAAAATTGACACCCTAACATCACAATTAAAAGAACTAGAAAAGCAAGAGCAAACACATTCAAAAGCTAGCAGAAGGCAAGAAATAACTAAAATCAGAGCAGAACTGAAGGAAATAGAGACACAAAAAAACCTTCAAAAAATTAATGAATCCAGGAGCTGGTTTTCTGAAAAGATCAACCAAATTGATAGACTGCTAGCAAGACTAATAAAGAAGAAAAGAGAGAAGAATCAAATAGATGCAATAAAAAATGAAAAAGGGGATATCACCACCTATCCCACAGAAATACAATCTACCATCAGAGAATACTATAAACACCTCTATGCAAATAAACTAGAAAATCTAGAAGAAATGGATAAATTCCTCGACAAATACACCCTCCCAAGACTAAACCAGGAAGAAGTTGAATCTCTGAATAGACCAATAACGGGCTCTGAAATTGTGGCAATAATCAATAGCTTACCAACCAAAAAGAGTCCAGGACCTGATGGATTCACAGCCGAATTCTACCAGAGGTACAAGGAGGAACTGGTACCATTTCTTCTGAAACTATTCCAATCGACAGAAAAAGAGGGAATCCTCCCTAACACATTTTATGAGGCCAGCATCGTCCTGATACCAAAGCCTGGCAGAGACATAACCAAAAAAGAGAATTTCAGACCAATATCCTTGATGAACATTGATGCAAAAATCCTCAATAAAATACTGGCAAACCAAATCCAGCAGCACATCAAAAAGTTTATACACCATGATCAAATGGGCTTCATCCCTGGGATGCAAGGCTGGTTCAACATATGCAAATCAATAAATGTAATCCAGCATATAAACTGAACCAAAGACAAAAACCACATGATTATCTCAATAGATGCAGAAAAGGCCTTTGACAAAATTCAACAACGCTTCATGCTAAAAACTCTCAATAAATTAGGTATTGATGGGACGTATCTCAAAATCATAAGAGCTATCTATGACAAACCCACAGCCAATATCATACGGAATGGGCAAGAACTGGAAGCATTCCCTTTGAAAACTGGCATAAGACAGGGATGCCCTCTCTCACCACTCCTATTCAACATAGTGCTGGAAGTTCTGGCCAGGGCAATCAGGCAGGAGAAGGAAATAAAGGGTATTCAATTAGGAAAAGAGGAAGTCAAATTGTCCCTGTTTGCAGATGACATGATTGTATATCTAGAAAACCCCATCGTCTCAGCCCAAAATCTCCTTAAGCTGATTAGCAACTTCAGCCAAGTCTCAGGATACAAAATAAATGTACAAAAATCACAAGCATTCTTATACACCAATCACAGACAGAGAGCCAAATCATGAGTGAACTCCCATTCACAATCGCTTCAAAGAGAATAAAATACCTAGGAATCCAACTTACAAGGGATGTGAAGGACCTCTTCAAGGAGAACTACAAACCACTGCTCAATGAAATAAAAGAGGACACAAACAAATGGAAGACCATTCCATGCTCCTGGGTTGGAAGAATCAATATCGTGAAAATGGCCATACTGCCCAAGGTCATTTATAGATTCAATGCCATCCCCATCAAGCTACCAATGACTTTCTTCACAGAACTGGAAAAAACTACTTTAAAGTTCATATGGAACCAAAAAAGAGCCCGCATCGCCAAGTCAATCCTAAGCCAAAAGAACAAAGCTGGAGGCATCACGCTACCTGACTTCAAACTATACTACAAGGCTACGGTAACCAAAACAGCATGGTACTGGTACCACAACAGAGACATAGATCAATGGAACAGAACAGAGCCCTCAGAAATAATGCCGCATATCTACAACTATCTGATCTTTGACAAACCTGACAAAAACAAGAAATGAGGAAAGGATTCCCTATTTAATAAATGGTGCTGGGAAAACTGGCTAGCCGTATGTAGAAAGCTGAAACTGGATCCCTTCCTTACACCTTAGACAAAAATTAATTCAAGATGGATTAAAGACTTACATGTTAGACCTAAAACCATAAAAACCCTAGAAGAAAGCCTAGGCAATACCATTCAGGACATAGGCGTGGGCAAGGACTTCATGTCTAAAACACCAAAAGCAATGGCAACGAAAGCCAAAATTGACAAATGGGATCTAATTAAACTAAAGAGCTTCTGCACAGCAAAAGAAACTACCATCAGAGTGAACAGGCAACCTACAGAATGGGAGAAAATTTTTGCAACCTACTCATCTGACAAAGGGCTAATATCCAGAATCTACAATGAACTCAAACAAATTTACAAGAAAAAAACAAACAACCCCATCAAAAAGTGGGCGAAGGACATGAACGGACACTTCTGAAAAGAAGACATTTATGCAGCCAAAAAACACATGAAAAAATGCTCATCATCACTGGCCATCAGAGAAATGCAAATCAAAACTACAGTGAGATACCATCTCACACCAGTTAGAATGGCCATCATTAAAAAGTCAGGAAACAACAGGTGCTGGAGAGGATGTGGAGAAATAGGAACACCTTCACACTGTTGGTGGGACTGTAAACTAGTTCAACCATTGTGGAAGTCAGTGTGGTGATTCCTCAGGGATCTAGAACTAGAAATACCATTTGACCCAGCCATCCCATTACTGGGTATATACCCAAAGGACTATAAATCATGCTGCTATAAAGATACATGCACACGTATGTTTATTGCGGCACTATTCACAATAGCAAAGACTTGGAACCAACCCAAATGTCCAACAAGGACAGACTGGATTAAGAAAATGTGGCACATATACACCATGGAGTACTATGCAGCCATAAAAAATGATGACTTCATGTCCTTTGTAGGGACATGGATGAAACGGGAAAACATCATTCTCAGTAAACTATCGCAAGGACAAAAAACCAAACACTGCATGTTCTCACTCATAGGTGGGAATTGAACAATGAGAACTCATGGACACAGGAAGGGGAACATCACACTGCGGGGACTGTTGTGGGGTGGGGGGAGGGGGGAGGGACAGCATTAGGAGATATACCTAATGCTAAATGACGAGTTAATGGGTGCAGCAAACCAACATGGCACATGGATACATATGTAACAAACCTGCACATTGTGCACATGTACCCTAAAACCTAAAGTATAATAATAAAAAAAAAAAGATAAATTGAAAATGTCAAGAAGGGTCAGGCATGGTGGCTCATGCCTGAAATCTCAGCACTTTGGGAGGCTGAGGCAGGCAGATCACCTGAGGTCAGAAGTTTGAGACCAGCCTGGCCAACATGGTAAAACCCTGTCTCCACTAAGAATACAAAAATTAGTCGGGCGTGGTGGTGCACACCTGTAATCCCAGCTACTCAGGAGGCTGAGGCAGAATTGCTTGAACCCAGGAGGCGGAGGTTGCAGTGAGCTGAGATTGTGCCACTGCACTCCAGGCCTAGCAATAGAGCAAGACTCCATCTCAAAAAAAAAAAAAAAAAAAAAAAAAAAAGTCAAGAAAACTATACAGCTCAGAGCACTGTTATGATAAAAGCTCATCTTCTATTGCTGTTATTGGGACAGAGTTCCAGAAGTATTCTAAATGGTATTGCAAATTCTGTTGTAGTACAGCATCGATGGAATGACTGAGTCATCGATTTTCATGTATTTCCACTACTCTGGCTACAGAATGATTTTAGTTTTCCTTTTAAAATATCAAATTAATTTACAATCGAATTAATTTACAACTTTTGGCTGGTGTTCATGGACAATGCATGGCAACAACAGTCTCCAGCTTTACTTGCTTTTCACTCAGTGAACATTTAGCAAGTGCCTCCTCAGTGCTCTGCCCGGTGCACACTGGTCTCCATCCCGAGGTGGCAGAAACTAACTGCAGCTACTCGTTACTCAAAGAGAACCAGCCAAGGATCAGAAGAACGTTTGATATATTTCAGTAACTTGTTAGTAGCAGAGAATATTTTATCATTGATGACAGTTTTATATGTTTTTTAATATTTCTTACAGCCTATGCTCAACCCTTATTAATCTGCTCGTTTCATCCTGATTTCATCTGTTTCATCGCCCAAAGGATGCCCCTAGTTTTATAAAACATTTTCCCCCACGATCAGCTTCAGGATCATCACGAATGTGTTCACTGGCTTGGGTGATCTGAAATGTCAATAAAGCAAGCTATAAGTGGTAGGTTAAAATAGACCCCAGGACTCAGGCATATCTTCCTCATTTACACTATTCCCTGAAGAGATAGTAAAACCAATAGATTCTAGTGAGGCCTAAATATTTAGTTTTACCCATGTCAACTGCCTGAGTGCCTGCACTCTTTATCTTCTTTTCCTCTGACCTCTCAGGTTGGTATTTCGACAGCATGAAGTTTAAGTGCTGAAGTAGCACCTAAAATTTAAGAATCTTTAAGAGACAAACCAAATAACAATTCTACCACTGTTCTCCGTCCCAAGATCTCTCCTGAGTGAACAGGTCTGGGCTTTGATGTACCATTCAAGAAAGGTGCCACAGCAATTCCCATCCTACCATTCTGCTATCCATCTGTATCTCTCAGAAGTTAAGATGGATCCTGTTAAGAGAAGCCATCAACCCTCCTCCACCTAAACCAGATCTGACCCATCCTTCTAGGCCTCCTCAGACCCCACCTCTTCCATGCCACCTTCCCTGTCTATTCCCCAGATCGCCACCTCCAGAATCATCAAATCCCTGATTGAGCCTTTCATCACTCATAGTCTTACTTCTTTGCAGTTATCAGCACAGCACCAGTCACTGCAAAAACACAGTACTGATTCCATAAGCCACAAGGGAAATGTTTCCTACCTCCCATTTGACTGGCTGCTTGTGATCACAGAAGTCAAACACAATGAAGGAGGGTCTTCTGCTTAGGTACACTGCCCACATACCTGGATCCTGGGATAGGCATCCAGGACTGCAGATTCCAGGTGAACTCAAGGCCAAGCCCTCTGGAAGCCCCTGCAGTGTTAACCACAGCCTCCTCCAGAGCTGCATTCAGCAGGACACCAGAGCAGGGCTTCATACACACATAAACCTTGGGTCTGTTATTGTTGTTTGGTGTTTTGCCTATTATAAAATATAAATGGATATTCTAAATTTGTTTTAGTCTATTTGGGCTACAGTAACAAATTACCATAAACTGGGTAGCTTATAAAAAACAGAAATTTATTTCTCACCATTCTAGAGAATGGGAAGTCAAAGATCATGGCAGATTTGATGTCTGATGAGGGTTAATAATCTTCTTGCTATAACCTCCCATGGGAGAAGGGACAAGGCAGCTCTCTGGGGTTTCTTTTTTTTTTAAATAAGGTCACTAATTCCATTCATGAGAGCTCTGACCTCATGACTTAATCACCTCCCAAAGGTCCCACCTCCTAATACCATCAAACTGGGGATTAGTTTTCAACTAATGTCTAGGGAGACACAGACATTAAGACCATAGCAAAAAAATAGAGTAGGTGAACAGCATTTATTAAATAAAATTACCCAGAGGCCTTTTTTTCTTAATTCAAACTCTAATTGAGGCTCCCAGATCCCTGAGGTGTTCCTACTTTAGGAGTGGTCATTTTCAGAGATGGAACGTAAGGAATTTTGTCTCCTTGCTGCTACTAGGTTAAAATTACTGCTATATAAAATTCAAAGATGTCACAAATCTTAAAAGCCTTATCACTAGACAGGCTGCCATTAAGACTGAATTGAAGTGAAGCTATTCATCCTCACGTTTGATGGGAAATAAGTTTTAAACTTATATAAGCTCAACAAAACAATCATGTTAAAAACATTTTAATCAAGTCTTTTTGTTGCCCCAAATTATTATTTGACAAAGTAGAATCAAACTGATTGAGATAGCCTATATCATGTGTGGCTTCATTTTTCTTCTCTTTAAGTGATTACAATGAAGAAGTCGTGAAGAGTATAATTCTCTCATGAATTAGATTTGACAGTCCTACAATAAATAACCACAGTAAGAGGAGACACTAATTCTAGCCTAATGTCGTAATAATCTAGACTGATCACTCAATAAACAGCTGAGCATCTGCCATAGACAAGGCCAATGTTAGCACTAATGACATCTAAGATGATGTCACGACCCTCCAGGAACTTAAAATCTAGTTATGTGCACACATGAAAAATTAACAAATAAAAAACAAAGGGAAAATGTACCAATCAACTCAAACTCTATCCCCCATGTCACCTTCCATAGTATACAGAATTGCCTACACCCCCAAGGTCAAGTCAAGGTGCTCATGACTATGCTATTAATACATGGCCTTCACCTATGCTGATTCCGCTACCTGGACATCTCCTTCCCACTGTGCACCTGGACCATCCTTCTCAAGTCTCATATCAAATGCTGCCTCTTCCTTCCCTGTCCCACCCAGTCTGATTCAGAGCTGCCCTCTGTGCTCTTTCCAAACCTTCATTAGGACACTCATGACACTGTGCTGTAACTGCAGATTTATCTGACTCCCCAGCCACCCTGTGTGTTACTGAAGGGCAGAAGTTATGTCTGTTTTCTGATGCTTAATCCCCTACCGGGTACATTATAGACACTTAAGAAATGTTTGAATGAATGAATGCCCAGAAGTCCTGTAGATTCTCCCTCCTACATATATTTTTAAAATCCATCTTGAAGGCTGGGGGTGCCTATAATCCCAGCACTTTGGGAGGCCAAGACGGGGTGGATCACTTGAGGTCAGGAGTTCGAGACCAGCCTGGCCAACATTGTGAAACCCCGTCTCTACTAAAAATATAAAAATTAGCTGGGCGTGGTGGCGCATCCCTGTAATCCCAACTACTTGGGAGGCTGAGGCTGGAGAATTGCTTGAACCCAATAGGCTGAGGCTGCAGTGAGCAAAGATTGCACCATTGCACTCCAGGCTGGGTGACAGGAAGACTCTGTCTCAAAAACAAAAAATAAAAATCCATCCTGTCTTCTCTATACATCCAAAATAACATATAGAATGGTAGTTGGGCATGTGGCTTCTGGAATCAGACTACTTGGTACAGTATCTCTGCTCCACCACCTGTTAATCAGATGTCTATGGGCAAATTATATAACCTATATATGCCTCAGTTTCCTTATCTCTAAAATGAAATCCTTGAGTGATTCTTGATCACTTTCAGAAAATTGGCCTTTTTGTCACAGCAAAGGCCTTTCATAATCTGGCTCCTACTTCTTCACCATCTCCCCACAGCCAAGCCCCAAGTACCTTCACTGCCTGCAAATCCCTAAATGTTTCCTGTTTTCATACTCCTCTGTTCCAAGCTGTTCTACCTAAACCATGCTTTCCCTGCATCTGCCTGGATTCTTCTTTCTAATCCTTCATGCCTGAGACTAGATGGCTCCTCTGCAGAGATGCCTTTCTCAATCCTACCAGTTGAGCTTTGAGTCCTGCCTCTTAGACTTCTATCATTATATTTGCCACCTTTTATTATAGTTCATGTTTCTTGTCCAATTCCCCTAATAGACTGAGATACTTCAGGGTAGAGGCTGTGGCTTAGCATAGTAGCTGGCATATAATATGTGTTGCTGAATTAAGAATTAAATCTACAAATCAGAAAGCCCTCAGTCAAACAAGTTGTCCCAATATTTAACTCAGAAGATGGCCATCACAAGAAGTCTCATGAGTAGTGAGGTGTCCTGCAGGCTGTGTGCACAGGTGACATCATGAGAGCAATGCTAAAGGAAGATTTAGCTGGCAGAGGCACACAGGTGGATTATACAGGAATACAGCCAGAGAGACTCATTAGGGGTTACTGCCATCTTCAGGACATGAGGTGACACATGGCAGACACTGCAAGGGGAAAGCCCACTGGACTTCATGAGTTAGTGATTGGATGCAGGCAAAGAGAAGTAGCGGTCAAAAATATTGCTAAGGTTGAAATTTGTGTCTGAACCAACAATGGCCACATTAAAAGTGGGGCAGTCAGGAGAGACAGCTAGAATGGGGCTGCTGGATTACAAGGGCAATGAGCTGCTATTTACAATGTTGGGTTCTGGTCAGTAATAGCACACCGAGGAATAACAGTTAGTACAGAACCAGGGAAAAAGACTAACACTTGGGAAAAAGGAGAGCAATTAAGAAACAAATTTGGGAGTTGTTAGTAGAGGTTCTGAGTAGTCAAGCTGTCAGGGGAGAGGAGAGGGCCAAGGACTAGACTAGACACGCAAAGATGAAAAGGAGACAGAGACAGAGCTATGAGGAGGAGGCGAGGAACCAACAGGGTGAAATGTCACCAAGGCCAAGATAGCCAACCAGGTCAAATGCTACAGGGGGTCAAGGACAGTAAGAACTAAGGGGAAAATGACTAATTTTACCATCACAGAACTACTGGGGATAGCCAGAAGAGAGAGAGGACATGGACAGGGTCAAAGGACCATTCCTCTAAGCAGAGAAATCCAGACTTGCTTGTGGTCAGGGGAGGAGCCTCAGAAAATAGAGGACATCAGGATACAAGATAATAGAAAAGATAGAAGGGCATGGGCTTAAGGCTCACACTCTAAAAAAAGGAGATATACATGGAAAAGAAAGCAAATAACCTCTTACGTGCTAGCTCTTGTAACTCATACCTAAAATGAAAAATCAATACCAGACAGATCAAGCCCAAAAAAGGCATAAGCCTTCAGTTGTTCACAAATTTGATAGTTGAGATGTATAGACTGTGCATCCAAAACCTCTGGTGTTGCAAAAGAAGAGATGCTTTTTGCTAAACACTCATAGGCCTCAGGGTTATGGACTGAGAAAACAGCTGATTTACCCTGAAGTTAACAAAGGCTTAAGCCCCAGGAACTCTCACTTGTACAGGCCACTTCCACCCTGAGAGGGGCTACAGGGAAGTGTTTACATGACTATGTTTTTGCAAACTACATTTTCAAACTAAATTTCAAAACTAATATATTTTAACCACAATCAATCTAGACTGCTGTCCCTTTCCACTCTAACTTCCCTGCACCAAGTGTCTTGAGATCTAGACTATGAAGTAGCTGAGTGTTACAGAATATATTTACATGGTTTGCAGTCATTTTTGCACCAGGTTGAACTACTGCTCACCATCTCAGTATAGGAAGATTTTAGGGATACTCTTACTGTCCATACCATCAACTTTCCCAGTTTTAGGCCAGAAGTTGAACCATGATATAAATGCATTAGACAGTAACCAGCCCCAGAAGTACATGTGCAGTGATGGACAAGATTTGTAATGTATGGATCCCGAAGCTAATCTGTGGAGATACTTCTCAGTCTTCAGACATGTATTTTAACAGGATGCTTCATGGATGCCTGGTCAAAATGGGAGTTCTGCCTTACCAGAAATATATACTCATATAAACCCCAGAATCATATGGCTCAAATACAAAAGAAACATGGTAGAGATTTTCTCAAACTTGGCAACAATCCTAAAAACTTACATGACAGAACCAATAATTAGTTACGAAGACAAAGCTTTTAAATTATCAATAACAAAAAACTTAATTCCATCACATGCTTTTTGCCAACGTCATCCTCTCTGTGCCCACTCTCCCTAGTCTGCTTTATGTGCTCCTTTTCCAATCTGTTGAATGTGGATGTTAGTTCTGTTCCACTTACCCAGTCACCCTTTTCTCCTGATTCTATACTTCCAAGTAATCTCATCTAATCCTGAGACTTCACCTAAATGTTTTTTAATGTCCAAACCCAAATCACCATCCCTAATCTATTTCAGTGACCAGAGAGATCACAAATCCAACAGATCCCAAATTGAACCTTTCTCTCAGCCACTCAACCAAACTTTCCAGTTCCACATATGGTATCACCTGCTGTGGTTTATATTTTAGTGAATGAAAGCACTGCCCTAGGGGAAAAAAATCTGGGCACGACCATTAATGCTTCCTTCTGCTTCTCAACTTGCTTCCCAGTCCACACAGGATCACCAAATTGTACAAGTTAGGAAGCATTCACATTATGTTCCAGGGATGCCATTCACGCAGACCACAATGTAAAGGGTGCTCCTTAGAGTTAAGCCCTGAATGTGGGGGCCCTGAATCTACTGCCAAATCTTGCCCATTCTACTTCCCAAATATTTCTCCATTCTGGTCACTTCTCTCCATCCTCACGGCTAGTACTCTTGTTCAGGATACCATAATCTCTTGCCTTAGGTACCCCAAGTCCTCTGACAAGTTCCCTGTCTCTAATGTCCCCAGGCAACTGTTCTTCCCATAGTAGCCAAAGTAAATTTTATAAAATACAAATTTGAGAATCACCCTCCTATATAAACTATCATTAGTTCCACGGTACCCTCAGGATGAAGTTCAAATGTCCTCTAGAATCACAACCCTTCTTTCTTCACCAGCCTCATTTCTTAGCACAATCCAGTTCCCACTCTATGCTGAAAATTAAACTTAAGTTTTCTCAAACTTGTCTTGTCTTTTGCATCTGCTATTCCTGGTATTTCCCATGATCCCTTAGTATTACCTGTCTAGCATTTATTACACTGTACCTCTTTATTTGTAGCCCCACCATCCCATCCCACCTCCCACTTCATTGTAAGCTTTGTGAGGAAAGAATCCGTGTTTACTTTGTTCATTTTTGTATTTCCAGTGCCTAGCAGTGCCTGGCATTATATGTAGACTCAACAAATATTTGTTAAATTAATTAAATGAATGAATCAAACAGAAGTTTCATTAACATTAAATTTTTCATGTTTCTTTAAACATAACTCTGATAAAGGTCAAACATTAAGAAAGAATTGTAAAAAGGTAAAATGAGCCTTGGTACTGTGTTCAGAAATGCCTCCTGTTAACAGAGATAATGGATTTATAGGTTGGAAGTAAAATTTTTTTCAAATGCATTAGCACAAATTGTTAAAATGGTGAGGACTTGGGTATACCCCATCAATTTATTGAATTGAGTGTAACTAAAACAAGAGTGGGAGGCAGCCAATAAATGACGGGCATGGTGCTTCCACCAACAATACAAGAATAATTATGATGTAAATATTGCTATCAAGTCAAAAGATACAATTAACAGTAAATAACTACATTTCCAGAAAGAAACCACTTGGGAAAGTACTGCTTTTGTACCTTTAAGGCAATAATATTACTATTATTAATAAAAATGACTGAGCACTATGTGACAGGCACTAATGTGCTAATACTTATAAATAATAGCCTTTCTAAAAATCTTTGAGGTAGGCATTTACTAATACTCTATTTTATATGAGAGGAAACTGAAGCTTAGAGAGGCTAAGCAGTATGTCCAAATTCACAAGCTAGTTGAGTGCAATAGGTTGTATACACAGGTTATTTGACCCAAAAATGACTTTATTAACCACTATGCTATTTTGCAATAAGGCAACAATATGATAGCCCCTAAAGACTGTTCTTTATTCTAATCACTTTTAGGAAATGATGGTAACTGTAATAATAATAGTAACAACGGTAGCTTACTATACATCCAGCCCTGCTCCAAAAACAAAATGTGTGCATTCGTTCAATCTCACTTATACCCATTCTACAGATTTCAAAAACAAAGAATAGAAAAGTAATTTGTCCAAGGCCCTAAAGCCAGATGGAGCCAGAATTCAAACTCAAGAAGTCTGAATCCAGAGCCTCTGATCTTAAATCACTACGTGAAAATGTCTCTGGGGAGAAATCAGGCTAACATCAGAAATTTTTTAAAATTCAAATTCTATAGTAAAGTCTTGTGATCTGTACTTCTTCAGTTAACAGTCTCTACGCAGGTAACACAACATAAAAGCTGCAGCTGGGAGTAGTTCAAATAGCTCTACATTAAGAGAAGACAGCACGTTCTGAACTGTTTTGGCCAATTTTTAGCTCTATAATCATGCAGAGAACATTAACCCTCTGAGCCTCCTTTTCTTATGTTAAGAATGACAATAACATTATCTGCCCTGACTACCTTATAAGCTTCTTCAAAGGATCATACCTTAGTCCATTCAGGTTGCTATAATAAAATATCAAACTGGGTAGATTACATTAATAAAAACAGAAATTTATTTCTTACAGTTCTGGAGGCTGGGGAGTCCAAGATGAAGATGCCAGTAGATTCTGGTCTCCAGTGTCTGGTGAAGGCCCACCTTCTTGTTCGTAGATGGTGCCTTCTTATGTGTACTTACGTGGTGGAACTGGTGAACAAGCTCTCTGGGGCCTCTTTTACAAGGGCCTGCCCTCCTGACCTAATCACTTCCCAAAGGCCCCACCTCCGAAGACCATCGCCTTCAGGGTTAGGATTTCAACATATGAATTTGTGGGGGATATAAACATTCAGATCATAGCAGATAAAAAGCTAAATTCCATTGCCTGTTTATATATCATAATACATGTAGCAATAAACAAAGTTAATAAACTCTGTCTTAAGTGTATTGTAAAGCATTCAAACTATCCAAATAACAAACATATCTCAATAATTTATACCACAACCTGAAGAAATTATCTTTGTAAATAAATTATGGTTACTTCTCAAACAATTCATAAGAATAGTAATATGTCTAATGGCAATAAAAATTAACCACAATATTGTATAAAATTGTAAACTGAACTGTCTTATTGATGCTGATAACAATTATAGGATGGTATTCTAATTTTTTTTACAACTTGATAGTCTCTAAAATTAACTGGTTTTACCAGTGTTTACACCATGCCCAAAATTTGCTGCTGCTACTTTAAACATTTACTTAATATGATTCTTGCGTCAAATTCAATTAAATTTTGTAAGTATCAGTTGAGCACCTAACTGTGCAAAGGTTTGTACTAGGTACTATGCAGAGTACAGGGATGGGCAGAGTTCTAGCCCTACTTTCAAAAGCTTACAAACGCTACACTCACATCCAACACATACATATGGGCTATATGCTAATTAGTACTTTAAACATTACTAATTTTTACATTGTTACACCTTGCATTAGATTATCTGTCCTTAACTGCTATGTAACATGGATATTATAAGGGAAAAAACCCTATGGCATTAAAATGTAAGAATACTGTGATACTTCAATTAACCTAGTTTGAAAGTCTAGTTAAAAGTCTTCTTTCTTTCAACATAAATACTAAAAATACACACCCTGCAACTAAATAACTTCATGTTAGTGAATTGGCACAATAACATTTAAAAGTTTTATAAAGAAAGGATCTCACTATCTATTTAACTTCCTCTTTACAAAGGTAATTATTCATATGCTAATGAAGCAGCTTTGGCAAGTGGTTAGTTGCAAAAACTCATGAAAATATAAAACTAATGTTACATTTATGGGTCACTGAAGAATGTATCTAAATTTAACATTTAAAATGACTCATAAAATAAAATGCTGATCCTTACAAACATATCTCATTGTTTATATTTTTATTTTCAGAAAAACACTTAAGAGTTCACTTGAATACAATTCTCACTAGTTAAATCACAATTCACCTTATAGTTAATTAACTTACGTTCAAAGATAGTCCTTTCCTGCTATATAATTTCATTTTCTTAAGAAGCAAAACACTTTCAGCAGAAAAAATTTACGTATGAAAGTCGAAAACAATTATTTCAGCAAAAATGGAAATCAACCACCGTATCTTTTCTTGAGTTCTTCAACAGAATTATCCTTCAATCCTGACTTGTCTATGTGATTAAATAATGCATGTGCAACTGAAAAAGAAAAAAAAGTTCTCCATTTTAATCTCATTTTTTAAAAACCAAGCAAAATGTAAATTAAAAGGAGCAATCTGATTTGTCAAAAACATTTTACATTTTAAAGCAATAAATAGGTTTATAAATTCTAATTCAGATATTTAAAAAGCCAATCTGAGAACACAAAATTATATAGCAATCCAACAATGGTTCTTTCCAGAATATTTTGCTTTAGCAGTATAAAATTTCCCCTGCATTCTCGATGATATTAATCTTGCAGATTAAACTTAATTCATTCTGTACTACCTTAAAAATGTTTACCCTATCTGTGTAACAAGTGTACTTTTATTTACTTAATATTTTTATTTCAACTAAACTGTTTTTCAAACCTAAATCATTTTATTTTAAAAGAAAACTTTACATCACTGCTGTAAATGAAAAACAGCAATGACACTGATGAAATCACACTTGATGAGACAGTTAAATATTTTTATATTACAAAATTAAAACTACTACATGTTAAAAATAAGACTATGAATCACAAAAAAATCATATTTACTACCACTGATTGGTCGACACTCAACAATAGGAAAACACTGTTCTAGTTCATGCTTCTCAACATTAAAACTGGAGAGCTAGCTGACAGTTATTAATGATAATGGCAATAATAAAAGATAACAACAGCTAAGTATTTACTGAATACTTAGTTGCATGCCAGAACCATTCTAAGCGCTTTCCATGTTTAACTTAGCAGACAGTGGAAACCCCATCAAGACACTACTATTGGGCAGCCAGTCTGAAGAGCCCACTTGCATTCTCGGATACCTTGAACTTATCACATTAGAGTAACAATAAATTCCTTCATTCAACACACTGACACTGAGGGGTTATTATGTACTAGCACTGAGGCCCAGTGAACGAGGTAGACAAAGTTCCTGCTGTCATGGAGCTTTCATTCTATTAGAGAGGGAGATATAATAAACATACACATGAACCACCGTCAGCTAGTAATGTATTACGAAGAGAAATAAAGCAGGGTAAGAAGAGAGAGGTTCACGGGGGGTCAGTGAAGAAAGACGTCTTTGAAGTGGTGATAGGTGAAAACCAAATGAAGAAGCACACAAGTGAAGATATGTAGGAAGATATTTTAGGTTAAGAGAATAGCCAAACACAAAGTCCTTGAGGCCAAAATAAGTTTGGCAGTTTGGTAATTTTTTTTTTTTTTCTGAGGCAGAGTTTCACTCTTGTTGCCCAGGCTGGAGTGCAATGGTGCGATCTCGGCTCACTGCAACCTATGCCTCCCAGGTTCAAGCGATTGGTTCTCCTGCCTGAGCCTCCCAAGGAGCTGGGATTACAGGTGCTTGCCACCATGCCCAGCTAATTTTTTTCTTTTTTTTTTTTTTGTATTTTTAGTAGAGACGGGGTTGCACCATGTTGGCCAGGCTGATCTTGAGCTCCTGACTTCAGGTGATCCACCTGCCTCGGCCTCCCAAAGTGCTGCAATTACAGGCATGAGCCACTGCGCTCGGCTGACAGTTTGGTATATTAAAAGCTATATAAAACCACTATAATGGGGCACAGTGGTTGAAAAAAGAGTGGTAAAAGATGAGGTCAAAACAGTAATAAGAAACAGTAACATTTTTCAGGGATTTCAAGGAACATTTCTGGTTAACTAAAGCTAAAACCAAAACTTTTGGTTTAAACCCTCACTATTAAAATATACATATATATATATTTTTTAATATATATATATTTTTTATTTTTATTTAACTATTTATTTGAGACAGAGTCTCACTCTGTTGCCTAGGCTGGAATGCAGTGGCACAATCATGGTTCACTGCAGCCTCAACCTTCCGTGCTGAAACGATTCTCCCATCTCAGCCCCCCGAGTAGGTGGGACTACAGATGCACGCCACCACAACCAACTAATTTTTGTATTTTTTGTAAAGACGGGGTTTTGCCATGTTGGCCAGCCTGGTCTCAAGCGATCCTCCTGCCTTAACCTCCCAAAGTGCTGGGATTATAGGCATGAGCCACCATGCCTGGCCTAAAAAATATATATATCTAAATTACATGTCCACTTCCCTAAGTATAATTTCAAAAGTGTCTTTCTTATTGTTTTAAAATCATTCAACATCACTGCTAAAAAGATAAAGAAGAAATAAAAGAAGCCCATGTATGTTTAGTACAGGAGGTATCTGAAAATGGTACACTGAGTTTTGCTACTTTTTAAAAATAAAAAAAAGATACACTGGTATGTGAATGACTTTTCTCTTTTTTCCTGAAATGAGTATAGCCCAAAACTCTGAGCAACTGAAGTTTCTGCATAGTGCAATTTTACTTTAATTAGGATTTCTCAAAATGGACTCTTTATGCCAAAAATTGTGATGTGGAAATAAAAAAGAAATACAATTCTTCAGGTTCATCACCTGCCACTCATTACTCCCTATTCTACAATCCAGCCATACCACTTTAAATTCTCTGGACTCAATTTGCTCTTTCCTGCCTCAGAACCACTGCATGTATCATTCTTTCAGTCTAAAACTCTCTTGCTCAGCCTTTCCTCTGACTCTTGCACTTCTTTGACAATTCAGCTAAAATCAAACTCAAGGAAATTACCTCTCTCAGAATGGATTAGGCCTTTCCTGTAACTCGCCCAGTTACATGGTCCTGTGGCTTTGATCCTTTACATACTCAGTAACAGTAGGAACTCGACCATTATACCATTTACTGCATTTTCAAGTAGAAGACCTCAGACTATGGAGTTAGACTGCCTGGGTTCAAATCCTGGGTCTGGCTTCCTAGCTATGTGACCTTAGCAAGTTTCTTAGCCTCTCTATACCTGTTTCCTCCTCTGTAAAAGGAGAGTGAAAACAGTACCTACACTTCATAATATTGTCAGGACTAACAATACAATTTTAACTGTTCTTGTTATCCAATTTAATTAACTTAAATATAATTTCATATAATTAACACAATTTAAATATAAATAATTAAATATAACCTTATACACAATAAGTAGTCAATAAATGTCAGCTATTATTTATTGAATGAATAAAGCAATGTACAAAAATAAACATGGGAAAACTTTCATAGAACTTACTCTTTTTCTCTGTTTCTGACATAAACATCACTGCCATATCAAACCTTTTTAGTTCAGAAAGTCTTTGTAAGATTTCAAAGATGAGTGATGGCTTTTCTTTCCTGAAATAATCCAAATATAAAAACAAATGATCAGTTAAAAGCAGCTCATTTATTAATAATTCTGTTTACTAACACAATACTTCTAATTACATATAAATGACATCATTTTTTTCCCCTGGATACTACCTGTATTTTAAATGCCCAAATGAAGAGACTTATCAAGTCAACTGAAGAAATTACAATATTCTCAAATAAGAGCTTAGCATAGAAACTATTATTCTGTTAAAACACTGGTCACTTCCATACCCTACTTTTCTCTACAAAAAAATTAGAGTCCTTTTTCCTCCCTTTTAAACTTTTCCCTTTTTATTGTCTGTACTTGTCATTTCCTTGCAACTTCTGTTAACAATGAAACTTACAAGAAAGCTAACTTTGCTATATGCTGCTAATTTGCTATATACATTCAAAGAGAATGAACTTCCCAAATCATTGGAAATAGCATAGCATCATAAGAGTACAGTAAATTCTCACTTAACATCATCAATAGGTTCGTGAAAACTGCAACTTTATGTAAAACAGCATGCTGTATAAACAAACCAATTTTACCATAGGCCAATTGATATAAACAAGACTTACGTTCCTATGTCTTAAGTCATTTTAATTAAAATTGCAGTTTCCAAAAACCTATCAATGACATTAAGTGAGGACTTACTGTATAACTAAAAAAAACTTGACTTACTCAATGTAAAAGTCATGGAGAATTTTAACGATCTGGTTGAATACATCTGGATCCAGATTTTTCTGAAACAACTTAGGATACAAAGATGGTTCAATTTGCTTGAAAAAAAAAATAAAAAGACAATTACTTGATGGCAACACTTACATATCACAAATTGCACAACAACTGCTTGGGTAAAAATAGTAAAGAATAACTACTTTGGGAGGCCAAGGTGGGAGGATCACCTGAGGTTGACAGTTCGAGACCAGTCTGACCAACATGGAGAAACCCCATCTCTACTAAAAATACAAAAAATTAGCCGGGCATGGTGGCACATCCCTGTAATCTCAGCTACTCGGGAGGCTGAGGCAGGAGAATTGCTTGAACGTGGGAGGCAGAGGTTGCGGTGAGCTGAGATTGCGTCATTGCACTCCAGCCTGGGCAACAAGAGCAAAACTCCATCCAAAACAAAAAGAAAAGAATAACTACTATGCATTAGCACTTATGAATAATAATGGAGTCACATTAAAATGCAATTATGAAGAATGAAAGTTACAGGAACTGCATGATAATCACTCTGTTCTAGTCACAGAAAAATCTTATGAGCAGAAGAGATATACACCATCCTAAGAGAGACAGGAAACTTTAAAGGCTCTCAAAGAGCAATAAACATAACTAGAGATATTTAAAAGTAGAATTACACGAGAAAACGTATTTGGAAGTAATTTTATATTGCACAATTATAAGGAAATGTTACTCTCATTACACTTGAAAAAGACCATGCTAATCCATTATCTGCTAAATTTCATAAGATTTGATTCTTTTTCTTAAAGCAAATATTACAAGAATGATTGCCTACATATTGCAAGCACTGCTTGGCACACAGAAGACACTCAATGTATTTTAGGATTTTTTTTGAAGGATTAAGCTTAAGCTAATATATATGAAATTAGATTAAGTTATTTGAGACAATAGAATTTGACACAGAATCTATTGCCAAAGGAGAACATCAAGTTTCCCTGGTTGTAAATATTTTTAAATGGTCTGACCAGGGTGATGTATTCTACAATAATTTCTACAATAATATCCTACAAAAAGCAAACATGGCACCATTATTATAAAGTGACAAAAGAAGTTCTCTGACCTTTTACTTGCAACAGAAGTACTACCTTCCTCTCTCTTACCTTTAAATACTGATACAACATATCTGGAGAACTTTTTAATTGTCTGAAATCAGATTCGAGCTGGAACGAGTTTGCAGGAATTGGAGGAAGAACAGTTGTGGCAAACTGAGCAGGTTTTTGTTCTATCTCTATAGGCATTTTCTCACTGTAAGACTGACATACATCCTGCTTCAAACTGGCTTGAGGTCTGAAATATTTCAGAAGTATCAAACAGAAAACAACCATAAATAATCAAAGCTCAATCAAGGAGACATCAATAAAAATTTTTAAATTTTTGACTTTATTAATATTATATTATCTACTTGTATTATACAAGCATTCAATTATTGCAGCTAATATATAAACATTTTTTGGCAAAATAGATTATGCTCTTACAAATTTTCACATGCTGGCTATGTAATGACTATTCTCCTCTGCTGGGCAGCTAACCTATCCACCTTTTGAGTACACCATTTCTATATATTTCAATTACCATGTCACATACACTAATGATTCAGCCCTTCAAAGATCTAAATGATCATTTTCAAGATATTCCAAAAAGGAAGAAATGCTTCCTCCAAAAAAATTGCCTATATAGTATTGTCCCATGATCTATACTATCACTTTAAATAAAAGTACTACTAAAGTTCAAAGTTTAAAAGAAAAAACAACTTTTAGCAGGTTTGTTGAGTGGCAATGTAAAAATATATGAGTAAGGTTTCCATACCTCAAAATGAACCTAATTAGTCTATATCTTCTATATTCTCATTATTAAGAAAAAACACAAACTATTTTTTAAATGCCAAACAAAAGTTAGAGTCCACAACAGTCTTAAATACTAATGGATGAAATAATGGCAATCCATAAATTCTACATTTTTATGAAGCTTCCTTTGAAAAAACTAAAATTTTGCTGAACTAAATAATAAAACTGAAATCCTAGAAATGAACATTTTTAAACAAAATCAATTTTCAAGATACCTTCTTATCATCTCTAAATTTCACACTGTGGTTAAGAAAAAAAAAAAAAATAGTAATCATTCCTTAAGCAAAATCACCCTTACAATAAGTACAAATAAAAAAGAAAAGCTAGAACCTTAAGTTAGGCAGTTCAAAAAATTAGCATGATGAGTACAAATCAGAAGTCTCAGTAATATCAATTCTCCATTGGAATTATCCCATTCTGGATGATCATCAAATAACAGTATTTCTACTCACTGCAGGGATGAAGTGTCACTGACTTCTTCTATTTTCAATACTTTTGCTCTTGGAGTATCACTTGTGGGAAAAAGGTCATCTTGGCTTGAATTCTTCTTACTTGTGGTGCCTGTGGCTGCTATTACATTTGCTAGATTAATAGGATTATTCTCTGGAGCAGCAGCAGTAGTGCTATCTGGCACATCAATAGTCTGGATCAAATTACCAGTTTCTTCAATAATAACCTTCTTGAGTGGTTTCTAAAACAATTAAAATCAATTCCTTAAATCAAAATATTAAAGGTTTCCTATTTTAGGGTCACAAGTTAAAAGGCTACAATGTTCTTACAGCTAATATCCCAGTGATTAGTAAATTCAATTTGGTGGCTAGACAGACTTAGGAGTCTGAGAATACAAAAATAAAAAGCTATACAAAGCACTTATCCCAGGTAGGTCGAAACAAGGGAGAGAGACATGTATACGTAAATATATAAGGCCATGGGTATGTTTAAGAGATGAAAGCACAAAATGCTAAGAGAACACAGGAAGGAAGATAAACACTGGCATGAGGGAAGCCTTCACAGAAAAAGCACACAGGAATGGCAAAGTTGAAGGGTACAGCACAGTCAGTGGAAAGGTGAGAAGTCCAGTGGGGCTGGTGCAAGGCAAGGCATGGTGGAGATGAAGCCTGAAAGGCTGTTTGAAGACAGCTTATGAAGGGACTTGGATGTCATGAAAGGATTTTGGACTCTATTCTAGGGGCAATACAGCAAAGAAATTACCAAACCAACAGCAGTACTGTGGACTAACTGAAGGCAAGTGGAATAAGGGCAGACAATAACCAGCATTATGTATGGGATAGACTATCATTAAAACCTAAACACATTGTCTAAATATATAGCAGCTGGATAAAACTAGCCCAGGATTAAAAATCTGCCAAGTAATATTCACAAAGTTGGTAAAAGTAAATCCTTTTTTCCAATTTAATAAAATAAATGGCTTTCACTGTTTATCTCGATCACTACACACGTGTCATTTTCAACTTATGCTGATATTTAATAATATATGTATATCTAATAAAATATAATAATATTCTTCACTATATCATCATACCAAACACACAGAAATACACTGAGGAGCTATTGTTCCACCAATGGTATTGAAAAATGAAACAAGAAAAGCTTCTTCTAAAATTTGCAAATATTGATTAACAGTTGCAGCTATATACTTCTGTATATGTTTGAAATTTGTTTTATCTTTAGAAAAGAGAAAAAAGCTTTCCTCAATGTACTCTAAGTATACATTCCAACTACATAGTTGAATTATAAATTGAAAAGTTGTAAATATAAGCACTTCTCCTTCTGCAATAGATAACAAACTCAATGTTAAAACCAGAAATCCCATTAATGCAGCTAAGATATGACCCAATGGTAATAAATGAGTGTTACTAAATGAAGGTACAAAAATGAAAAAGCTGTAAGAATATTTATAACAGAATTCTTCAAGCAGTTCTATTTTAAAGAATAATCATATTAAGGCCTATGCTTTGCTAAGAACTATATCAGC
Source organism: Hylobates moloch (assembly GCF_009828535.3). Taxonomy (NCBI): domain Eukaryota; kingdom Metazoa; phylum Chordata; class Mammalia; order Primates; family Hylobatidae; genus Hylobates; species Hylobates moloch. The sequence goes on along the minus strand of NW_026652297.1, from coordinate 4,108,131 downwards.
AAAAGTTTTTATCAAGATACTGATCAAGAATGGATATGTGTATTAAACCCTTTCCTTGACAACAGATATGTAAATAATGATTTGAATTTATGAATTTCCTAATCATTGGTCTCTGTTAAGTGTAGACCCGGGGTACTGAGAGCCACTGAGAGTCACTGATGACAGCTTGGAAGGACTGTGGGGAAGAACAGTATGCTAGTAACAGGAGTAAACCATAAAAGAAACCACTATAGAAAGAAAGAACTTAAGAAAATATGAAAGGTTCAATTCACTCCTTTTTTAAAATCATGACTCAGAAGCGTAACATTTTATTTAGTTGTATATTGTGACCATTTAAAGAGAGAGAGAGAGAGAGAAGAACAAAGGAATAAAGAGAAAAAGGGACCAAATAGGTGAAGTTTTGACATCAGGAAACAGAAAAATGAAAAAAAAAAAAAAAAGGAAATAAAGCAAAATAAGATATTTTAGCAGAGACTAAAGGATCAGGAAAACTTTCACTTATTACCACTCTCAGGGGAAACCCCAGGCCCAAGTTCACCTACATCTCTGCTCTTCTACACTCCGTCTAGAGGTTTGCTAAAAATACCTCCAAGCTGCCAGCCCTTCAAGCACAGACTATGCTGCCCTAGCCTTTCATTTCAATAATCCTGAGACTCATTCTCTTCTCTCTCTACTTTCCGTAGTCTTCCTTTCTTTCCTGACCACTTTCTCTGGTTACCAGGTGGTGTCACAAACACATGACTAAAAAGGAAACTAAAATTTGTTTCACCTGAAATTGCCTCAGCATTTATGCACATTATTTCCTTTGATATAAACTAATCTGTGAGTTATTCTCAATTTAAGGAGAAAAAGTAAGGATAACGCAGGGATTAACTAACTTGCTCAAGATTGCAAAGTTTATCAAGTGAGGCTCAAATCCAGTCTCAAAGGCATTATACCAAACTGCTATCCTCTGCTTTTTAAAAATAATGCCCACATTTTTTTACCATGAAGATCCATTATAAAAATCAACAGCAATTTTTTTCCCTTCCCACTAGGATACCAACTTTGTTGATTTTGGATCATTTACAGAACAGTTTACCCCGAGATTTCTCATTTCCTAGAGGTGTTTTGTTTTGTCATATTGCCATAGAGATTTAAATTTACATTGTAATTTTCACAACTATTAACATAAATTCATTTTTGACAAGAAGGTGGACCCGACAAATTTCTAAAAGCTACTTATGGTATATTAGTCATGGGATATTACACATATCACATGGCAATGTTTTCATAATTATGGACAGTGACATCTAACAAAGGCCTTCTGTAAACTTGTGAATTAATTTTTGTAAAGAAGTGTTACAAAGATGTAAAAGTTTAAACTACATTTAATTAAATAATCACTTTTACTGAAAAGAACAGTAAATAAATACATGAAAATGACCATAATGTGGGAAAACAACCAGATTTATGCCTGGCACACACAACACACACAACCAGTATTACCAAGAATACAGTCATAATAGGCCAGGCATGGTGGCTCATGCCTGTAATCCTAGCACTTTGCGAGGCTAAGGTGGGCAGATCACTTGAGGTCAGGAGTTTAAGACCAGTCTGGCCAACATGGTGAAACCCCATCTCTACTAAAAATACAAAAATTAGCCAGGCGTGATGGCAGGTGCCTGTAATCCCAGCTACAAGGGAGGCTGAGGCAGAAGAATCACTTGAACCCAGGAGTTGGAGGTTGCAGTGAGCTGAGATCGTGCCACTGCACTGCAGCCTGGGGGACAAGAGTGAAACTCCGTCTCAAAAAAAAAAAAAAAAAAAAAAGAATACAGTCATATTAAATGCACTGGAAAAGCATTAAACTAAGAAATCTATTTGCTACTACTAACTAGTACAAATGTAGCAAAACAAACTTTCTCTCCTTTTCTGCCTTTATAAAAAGAGGATAAAAATACCTCCTCTGACTTCCTTATGAAATTGTTATTTCTAATAGAGAAAACTGACTGTTACGCAAAGGATCGTCTATGCATAACAGTTTAAGAGGGCAAGAAGAGGATCTTGATCAGTCAGGGGTACATAGAGAGGTTTTTTAGGGGTGATGTCTTTTAATTGTCTGACTCGGTGGTTTCATGGGTGTTCACTTTGTAATTATTCTCTAAATCATAATTTGTCTTGTGTACTTTTCTGTATGTATATTTCATAATTTACTTGATGCAAGGGTGTTTATCCCAACTTCAGAAAAGAACAGTAATAAAAATACAAAGATTTAATTTCTATAAAATGTAAAACTGCTTGAAATTCCTTTAATATAAGAGAAATAGGTAGAAATATTTAAATTGATAGTCTTAAATTAAAATAGTCACTTCAAAAGTTATCCCAAAACTCTAAACACTGCTAAATTTCCCTTATATGTCAGTAATCCTAGGAAGTATTTTTTAAAGATTCTAAAAAAAAAAAAAAGGCGGGGGGGGGGGGTGCCCCAGTAAGGCATTTCAACATTTTGATCTTCAGTCACTGATACCCTTTCTTCCACATTTCCTTTAAGAGTTAGGGGGCGTTCTAAGATGGCCAAATAGGCACAGCTCCAATCTGCAGCTCCCAGTGTGATCAATATAGAAGAAGGGTGATTTCTACATTTCCAACTCAGGTCACCAACATCAAAGACCAAAGGTAGATTAAACCACAAAGATGGAAGAAAGGGTATCAGTGACTGAAGATCAAACTAATGAAATAAAGCGACAAGACAAGGTTAGAGAAAAAAGAGTAAAAGAAACAAAGCCTCCAAGAAATATGGGACTATGTGAAAAGAGCAAATCTACGATTGATTGGTATACCTGAAAGTGATGGGGAGAATGGAACCATGTTGGAAAACACACTTCAGGATATTATCCAGGAGAACTTCCCCAACATAGCAAAGCAGGCCAACATTCAAATTCAGGAAATACAGAGAACACCACAAAGATACTCCTCGAGAAGAGCAACCCCAAGACACAAAATTGTCAGATTTACCAAGGCTGAAATGAAGGAAAAAGTGTTAAGGGCACTCAGAGAGAAAGGTCGAGTTATCCACAGAGGGAAGCCCATCAGACTAACAGCTGATCTCTCAGCAGAAACCCTACAAGCCAGAAGACAGTAGGGGCCAATGTTCAACATTCTTAATGAAAAGAATTTTCAACCCAGAATTTCATATCCAGCCAAACTAAGCTTCATAAGTGAAGGAGAAATAAAATCCTTTACAGACAAGCAAATGCTGACAGATTTTGTCACCACCAGGCTTGCCTTACAAGAGCTTCTGAAGGAAGCACTAAACATGGAAAGAAACAACCGGTACCAGCCACTGCAAAAACAGGCCAAATTGTAAAGACCATTGAGGCTAGGAAGAAACTGCATCAATTAACGGGCAAAATAACCAGCGAACATCATAATGACAGGATCAAATTCACACATAACAATATTACCCTTAAATGTAAATGGGCTAGATGCCCCAATTAAAAGACAAAGACTGCAAATTGGATAGAGTCAAGACCCATCAGTGTGCTGCATTCAGGAGACCCATCTCACGTGCAAAGACGCACATAGGCTCAAAATAAAGGGATGGAGGAAGATCTAACAAGCAAATGGAAAGCAAAAAAAAGCCGGGGTTGCAATCCCAGTCTATGATAAAACAGATTTTTAAACCAACAAAGATCAAAAGAGACAAAGAAAGCCACTACATAATGGTAAAGGGATCAATTCAACAAGAAGAGCTAACTATCCTAAATATATATGCACCCAATACAGGAGCACTCAGATTCATAAAGCAAGTCCTTAGAGACCTACAAAGAGACTTAGACTCCCACACAATAATAATGGGAGACTTTAACACCCCACTGTCAATACTGGACAGATCAACGAGACAGAAGGCTAACAAGGATATCCAGGACCTAAACTCAGCTCTGCAACAAGCAGACCTAATAGATATCTACAGAACTCTCCACCCCAAATCAACAGAATATACATTCTTCTCAGCACCACATCACACTTATTCCAAAATTGACCACATAATTGGAAGTAAAGCACTCCTCAGCAAATGTGAAAGAACAGAAATAACAACAAACTGTCTCTCAGACCACAGTGCAATCAAATTAGAATTCAGGATTAAGAAACTCATTCAAAACTGCACAACTACATGGAAACTGAACAACTTGCTCCTGAAATGAAGGCAGAAATAAAGTCCGATCTTTGACAAACCTGACAAAAACAAGAAATGGGGAAATGATTCTCTATTTAATAAATGGTGCTGGGAAAACCGGCTAGCCATATGTAGAAAGCTGAAACTGGATCCCTTCCTTACACCTTATACAAAAAATAATTCAAGATGGATTAAAGACTTAAAGGTTAGACCTAAAATCATAAAAACCCTAGAAGAAAACCTAGGCAATACCATTCAGGCCACAGGCATGGGCAAGGACTTCATGACTAAAACACCAAAAGCAATGGCAACAAAAGCCAAAATTGACAAATGGGATCTAATGAAACTAAAGAGCTTCTGCACAGCAAAAGAAACTACCGTCAGAGTGAACAGGCAACCTACAGAATGGGAGAAAATTTTTGCAATCTACCCTCTGACAAAGGGCTAATATCCAAAATCTACAAAGAACTCAAACAAATTTACAAGAAAAAAACAAACAACCCCATCAAAAAGTGGGTGAAGGATATGAACAGACACTTCTCAAAAGAAGACATTTATGCAGCCAACAGACACATGAAAAAATGCTCATCATCACTGGGCATCAGAGAAATGCAAATCAAAACCACAATGAGATACCATCTCATGCCAGTTAGAATGGCAATCATTAAAAAGTCAGGAAACAACAGATGCTGGAGAGGATGTGGAGAAATAGGAATGCTTTTACACTGTTCCTGGGAGTGTAAATTGGTTCAACCATTGTGGAAGACAGTGTGGCAATTCCTCAAGGATCTAGAACTAGAATTACCATTTGACCCAGCAATCCCATTACTGGGTATATATCCAAAGGATTATAAATCATGCTACTATAAAGACACATGCACACGTATGTTTACTGAGGCACTATTCACAATAGCAAAGACTTGGAACCAACCCAAATGTCCATCAATGATGGACTAGATTAAGAAAATGTGGCACATATACACCACGGAATACTATGCAGCCATAAAAAAACGATGAGTTCATGCCCTTTGCAGGGACATGGATGAAGCTGGAAACCATCATTCTCAGCAAACTATCACAAGACAGAAAACCAAACACCACATGTTCTCACTCATAGGTGGGAATGGAACAATGAGATCACTTGGACACAGGGCAGGGAACATCACACACTGGGGCCTGTTGTGGGTGGCGGGTTGGGGGAGGGATAGCATTAGGAGAAATACCTAATTTAAATGATGAGTTGATGGGTGCAGCAAACCAACATGGCACATGCATACCTATGTATCAAATCTGCACGTTGTGCACATGTACCCTAGAACTTAAAGTATAATTAAAAAAAAAAAGTTTATTAATACAATGGTTGGTTTCCAATTCTCCTATTACAACATATTTAAATGGCAAGGAAAAAATGAAAGTACTTTACTTACAGTTGATCCAGGATGCGGTGGGTTATCAATGGGTTTTACCACATTTTGTCTTTGTGTGGAATCAAGAAAGACATCATCCCAGTGTCCTTTCTCAATTAATTCCTTGAAAGTAAATTTATAATCATAACTATCAAAATATTTATTAAACAACAAATAAATATATTTATGTTTCAGAAAATATGACCATGTTTGGGTGAAAAGAATACATTACCTTTTTAATTTTGGAGAGTTCAGTTACTGCTTGCTTATTTCCAGGTTCCAGAAGTAAAACAGTTTCAAAATCTAAAGTGAATTTTTTAAAAACATTACAACATAATTAAAATGTGGAGTTTTCATATTCACATGTATATTCATGATACATTCAGTTAGTAATCACATTTTTAGCTCAAGAAGTTTTACTCAGGTTATTAGGAAACAGGTGAGCTATAGTAAGAACATTTACTGAACACTGTTGTAGTTGTTGTATATGAATTTTCACGTAACCCTCACTACAACCCCACTTTAAAGGTGATAAAACTGAGGCCCCTAGAGGTCATCTAACTTAGCAAAGTTCACCATGTAAACAAATGACAGAGTAACTCACTAAATGTAAAATATTAATAGAATAAGAGAATTACATACAACAAAGTATTACTCAGCCTTAAAAAGGAATGAAATTCTGATACGTGCTCCAACATGGACATTATGCTAAGTTAAATAAGCAGAGGCAAAAGGACAAATACTGCATGATTCCACTCACATAGGATATCTAGAACAGTCAAATTCAGAGACAGAAAGTAGAATGGAGGTTACTAGGGCTGGGGGGAGAGTAGAATGGAGAGCTATTGTCTCATGTATATAGAGTTTTAGAATGGGATGATGACAAAGTTCTGGTGATGGACAGTGGTGATGGCTGCACAATGTAAATGTATTTAATGCCACTGAGCTATATATTGAAAAATGGTTAAAATAATAAATTTAATGTTACATATTTTTTTAACCACAATTAAAAAAAACACTGCTGTAGCTAACAGGCTTATAGAGAAACTGCCAGATTTTAAATGCACATACCAGAAAAGAACAGAGGCTGAAAATCAATTATCTAAGTACTGATCTCAAGAAGCTAGAAAAACAGCAAATTAAACCAAAAGAAAGTTGAAGGAATAAAATAAAAAGCAGAAGGAAATTAAACAGAAAACACACACAGGAGAACCAAGTTGGTTCTCTGAAAAGACTAATTCAATGAATACCCTAAAAGAGAAGGCCATAAAAACAAAGAAAAAAAAATAGTATCAAGAATTAAAATGGCATCAGATCTCCATTATCCTCCATTCCCTACCTGCTGATAAAACCACAGCCCGAAGAGTTTAAAAAAAAAAAATCAATCACTAACAGAAATTCTTCAGTTTGCAGGATGGCAGATAGGAAAAGATACAACTTGCTAAACAAAGAAACTTCCTCTCCTTATTGGGATTTAAAAAAAAAAAAAAAAAAAACGGCTGAAATCGGTTGGAACCAAGATGGCCAAGTGGAGTTTGCACAAAAACGAGCTTGCTGATGTCACAGCCTGAATTTCCACCAAGTTCTACTAACTACTCCAAATTTGCACCTGCAATCCATTAGTTAGCATGAAGAGATAGCTAACATATGCCCAATAACTTTTCCCTTTCCTTCCACTAATTACCTGCTAATTCCAGTATCCACCTCCCTAAACCCTTTCTAATAAAATTACTGCCTTAAGGCCAGGACAAGAAGACAGATTTGGGTTTGATTCCTGTCTCTCTGGGAGTCAACTTTCAATACAAATAAAGCCTTCTCTCAAAAACCTGATGTCACAGTATTGGCTTCGAGCATATCACACAGTGAGTCGCTTTTGCTCAACAACACTGATTCCCTTCCTTTTCATAAGCTACATGAATCTCTGCTTCTATAACTTGGGCACTCATCAGGATGACTGAGTGCCAGCTGTTATAAAGTCTTACCTTGTTTTGCCTCATTTAGCTTTCCCAAAAATGTTCTTGCAGTTCCTCTTCTGGCAAAAGCTTTAGAATATGAGCCATCTAATAAAATGGCTTGTGTGCAGTCTTTTTCAGCTTCTTCATATCTATTGAACATGATAAAATTACTGACTGGAAAAAAGGCAGCTCATGGAAAAATGTCATATAAACTAAGTTTCTAATTTAAAAAGCTTATATATAATTTCAATCACCAACTCCTAAATCTGTGTTTGAAGTGGAGAACTATTTTATAAATTTTTTATTCTCACCAAATCTCAGAATCATTTGGTGAGGAGGGAGAAGGTACCAGATTGAGGGAATGTTAGGAGAGTCTGCTGGAGTGATGAAATAATAATGCAAAAATATGACTAGGGCAGACAAACGAACACCACTGCTGGCAGCCTACCTCTTCTCCAAGTCTCAATATGCACAGGTACTACATTAGAATTTTAACTGGCATTACTTTTCTAATAAAACTTTATTAACATTTACCCACAGTAAACCTTCCATACTCATAGAAAAACAAAAAAATGAGAACTTGCTATGAATGTGATAGCATATCATCTAATACTTTGCATAAATTCTACTCAGCCATGCAACCAGCAATCAATTCAGACTTACAGACTTACTCATTACTGCTCTACAAGAACAAGGTGCTTAAGAAGAGCTCAAACCCCCCCCCACCAAAAAAAACCCAACAACAAAAAAACTTCAGACATTCTCATATATTAATGACATTAATGAATTATTGTTAATTTCTTAGGCGTGCTAATGGTTATGGTTATGTATAAAATATCCTTTCTTTCGCGATAAAACGTCATAATGTTTATGATTTGCTTTACAATAATTCAGGGGGAAAATGCTGAAACAAATATGACCAAAAGAAGTATGGCTTGTTGGAACTAGATGATGGACACATGGAGTTTATTATACTACTTCTGTATAAGTCTGAAAAGTTTCATAAGAATATTAAAAAAAAAAAACACTCCTGTAATTGCATTCTCCTCAAGGCCTAAATGGATGTCATCTTCCCCTCAAAACAAGATCTCATGAAAAAAATCAGAATTTCGAATGAACTTAAACATCTCTGATTTATTTAACTCACTTTCCAGCAAGAGATAAAGAACGTATCTGTGTTCATACCCTTATCAATGTTATTTTCTACTTGCCTGATTTTATCATTCAAGATACCTGCATGGCCCCCATACTTTTCAGGATAAAGTCAAATTCCTTTGGCACGCAAAGTCGGGGGCCTGCCTGAGTATCTGGCCTTCTCTCTGCCACTGTCCCCTGCAATAACAGCCATAATATGAACCACTCACCCTTTCCAGGTTAAAGTACCACCAACCTGCCTACTCCCATGTCTTTGAACCTGCACTAGACTTGACCTGTTTCCTGTTTTTTTCACCTAACTCATACTACTCCTTTAGATCTCAGTTTGGTTTGAACAATTTCAAGATGCTTTCCATGAATTCCTCTGCCTGGACTCAGTCTATGCCAGTATTCTTCCCACTCTGAACTCCTATAGCACGTGGCCTTCATGGTGCTATCTTAGCGTATTTTACAAATATTGGTCTCCTTTTCTGTCGCTCCCTGCAACTTTCGGGTTTCTTAAAAACAACTACACTGGCCGGGCGCAGTGGCTCACGCCTGTAATCCCAGCACTTTGGGAGGCCGAGGTGGGCGGATCACGAGGTCAGGAGATCGAGACCATCCTGGCTAACATGGTGAAACCCCATCTCTACTAAAAAAAAAAATACAAAAAAAATTGGCTGGGCGTGTTGGCGGGTGCCTGTAGTCCCAGCTACTCGGGAGGCTGAGGCAGGAGAATGGCATGAACCTGAGAGGCGGAGCTTACAGTGAGCCAAGATCACACCACTGCACTCCAGGCTGGGTGACGGAGCAAGACTCCATCTCAAAAAAAAAAAAAAAACAACTGCACATTTAATATTTGTATACTTAATACCTTCCACAGTGCCTCACAGAACACCTGATACATTTTAGCACAATAAATGTTCGCTGAATAAGTAAATCAAAAAATTTCCAACACCCAAATTCAAAGAAAATTTAGAAGATAAACGTTTAGGAAATCATTTCAATTGCGTATTTAATTGCATGTTCCATTGTACAGGTGAAGACAACCCAACAATTTTTCTAGAAGTCTGAAGTTGCCACAGAGGTAGATGATTATTCTTTGAAAATGGACTCACGTAAGTCCTTTAAAATTATTAAATGTCTCCTGTGCACTCCATTTGTAAACTGAATTTAGAAAAATCCAATCAACAAATATCTTTTAGGTGGTTGGAGAAAAAGACAGACTCATCAAAAATAGAAAAATGGTGAGTGCGAAAAACTATCATCTCTGCCTAGCTCCTTAGCCCTGATTCCTTCTGATTTTCAGTTAGGTCCACTTGCCCTAGTGTGTCCGGAATTAGTGGGTTCTTGGTCTCACTGACTTCAAGAATGAAGCCGCGGACCCTCGCGGTGAGTGTTACAGCTCTTAAGGTGGCGCGTCTGGAGTTGTTCGTTCCTTCCGATGTTCGGATGTGTTCGGAGTTTCTTCCTTCTGGTGGGTTCGTGGTCTCGCTGGCTCAGGAGTGAAGCTGCAGACCTTCGCGGTGAGTGTTACAGCTCATAAAAGCAGCATGGACCCAAACAGGGAGCAGTAGCAAGATTTATTGCAAAGAGCGAAAGAATAAAGCTTCCGGTGTGGAAGCGGACCCGAGCGGGTTGCCACTGCTGGCTCGGGCAGCCTGCTTTTATTCTCTTATCTGGCCTCACCCACGTCCTGCTGATTGGTAGAGCCGAGTGGTCTGTTTTGACAGGGTGCTGATTGGTGCGTTTACAATCCCTGAGCTAGACATAAAGGTTCTCCATGTCCCCACCAGATTAGTTAGATACAGAGTATCGACATAAAGGTTCTCCAAGGCTCCACCAGAGCAGCTAGATACAGTGTGGACTGGTGCACTCACAAACCCTGAGCTAGACACAGGGTGCTGACTGGTGTGTTTACAAACCTTGAGCTAGATACAGAGTGCCGATTGGTGTATTTACAATCCCTGAGCTAGACATAAAGGTTCTCCACATCCCCACCAGACTCAGGAGCCCAGGTGGCCTCACCCACTGGATCCTGCACCAGGGCTGCAGGTGGAGCTGCCTGCCAGTCCCGTGCCGTGTGCCCGCACTCCTCAGCCCTTGGGTGGTTGATGGGACTGGGCGCCGTGGAGCAGGGGGTGGCGCTCGTCAGAGAGGCTCGGGACACACAGGAGCCCACGGAGGCGGGGGAAGGCTCAGGCATGGCGGGCTGCAGTCCCGAGGCCTGCCCCGCGGGAAGGCAGCTAAGGCCTGGCGAGAAATCGAGCACAGCGCCAGTGGGCTGGCACTGCTGGGGGACCCAGTACACCCTCCACAGCCGCTGGCCCGGGTGCTAAGCCCCTCATTGCCCAGGGCCGCCGGCCGGCTGCTCCCAGTGCGGGGCCTGCCAAGCCCACGCCCACCCGGAACTCCAGCTGGCCCGCAAGCGCCGCGCGCAGCCCTGGTCCCCGCTTGCGCCTCTCCCTCCACACCTCCCTGCAAGCTGAAGGAGCTGGCTCCCGCCTTGGCCAGCCCAGAAAGGGGCTCCCACAGTGCAGCGGTGGGCTGAAGGGCTCCTCAAGTGCCACCAAAGTGGAAGCCCAGGCAGAGGAGGCACCGAGAGCACGCGAGGGCTGTGAGGACTGCCAGCACACTGTCACCTCTCACTAGGTCTACTCCGGCTCTAGTGTAAATGCAGCCCCTAATCACCATTAAGTGAACCACCCTCTACTAAATCAAGTCTTAGTCTGGTTCCAGTTCCAGCAACCAAAATTCTACCTTATTTTTGTGACCAACTCTCAACCCTGTTTCCCAAATCTAATATCTAATACTACTGGGTTATTTTCTTCTTATCCTATCTCTAAATGTATGCTTTACTCCCTCTAAGAATAGGACTCAGATTTGTTCTTGGTCAGTCCTCTTCAAGGGCTACAGTGTTGGCCCAAACTTCTGTCCTTATTTATGATTATCTTCGTATTTCTTCAGCCTTTCTGAAGCTAACCATCTACCACCCTACATTCCACAATTTGCCAACTCACAGGCACTCCATTACTGTAACTCAAGGATGTCTTGCTCATCTCCCGATGCAAACTACTAATTTAGACTATCACCTCCAGAAAGCACATTGTCTAGGAATCCTGGTTGGCCTAACTAGGTGAATTTCTTCTTACTCTCTACTGCTACTCCGCACACTGGTAGGTAAGACTGACTATACTGCTGGTTCTAGTTAGCTCTAATTTGACACAGTTTGTAGAACCTCAAGCTATAGGATGGTTACCTAAGCTAGGAGTAGTCCAAGCTTGAAATGTTGCTTTTTTATGTTCCTCACATAGTCCGTAATACATAACAACAGTCTCCATGTACAGAAAAAAATTCTGATATTAACTGTGAATCTAAAAGATACACTAGAAAAAGATACAAATAAGAGTCTTAAGTTATTTTAATTTAAAATATACTCTGCTAACTTGGTATAATATATTCCACTAATATGACTATAAACTAAAGAAATAAAATACAATAAATTAGATATCTTATAAATGCATATATAATCTCTCACCTATAAGAAGGCATTACTCTTAGCATTAGTCAAACCAACAAACTCAGGCTTTACAATTTTTAAGCCAATGCACAATTCTTTGATAGCAAAAATCAAAATTTTCATAAGTGAGCAAGAGATGCAATGATCTTTACTCTGACTAGTCAACAAAAGAATCCATCTCTAGTGATATCTCTTACTTTAAATAAGGTTAAAGATATAATCAAAATTTATTTCTATGACAGGAGCTCCTAACCTGAGATTCTCTGAGGGATGTAGAAACTTGTTTAGGAAAAAAACTGTATCACTATTTTCACTAAACTTCAAATAAAATTTAGCTTTCTTTCAAATACAAATGCAGACAACAGTATCTATCACTTTGTCACCAATAGAAATCAGATATTTCGGCCAGGCGCGGTGGCTCATGCCTGTAATCCCAGCACTCTGGGAGGCCGAGGTGGGCAGATCACCTGAGGTCAGGAGTTTTGAGACCAGCTTGGCCAACATGGCAAAACCCCATCTCTACTAAAAATACAAAAACTAGCTAGGTGTCATGGCGCATGCCTGTAGACCCAGCTACTTAGGAGGTTGAGGCAGGAGAATCGCTTGAACCTGGGAGGTGGACGTTGCAGTGAGCCAAAATTACACCACTGCACTCCAGCCTGGGTGACAGAGGGGGACTCTGTCTCAAAAAAAAAAAACAAAAAAACAAAAAAAACAGATATTTCCATATCACATTACAACTGTTACTGGTATCTCAAAATATTGCTTATGCTCACCACTATTCAGAATTACAGTAAAAATTTAACCTGTTGCTTATTTGCATGTGATTGCAGTGTCTGGTTTATCGATACTCTTGTAACAAGGCTGGCAACTGTTGGGCAACTCTGCCCTAGTAGTTATTCAGAAGACAAAGAGCTAAGGCATGTGTTATCACATTGGAAATCTAATATTGCTTCAGGTATTCCCTATCCACACTTGCTTATTGATCAGTACGTGGAAGATGTGTCGAGGACCATCCCAAAATTTAGTGTCCTTATTGAAACCTTACAATCATGTCTTTAAAATTTTTTTAACATTAACTTGTCTGTATTTTAAATGTAGTTTCAAATACAGTACAATCACCTGCAAATAAGCAGCAGGTTAAATTTGTACTATAATTCTGAATATCGGTGAGCATAAAATACAGCACTTGCCTGTATTTTAAATGTAATTTCTCATTTTGAGGTGTGTTAATAAAAAAGCAAATATACTACTATATCACAATTTTTAACATTTTCAAAACTATATTTTGATATAATTGGTTTCCTTTGTAATCCTAGTTGTACAGTTAAGCATTTAAAAATATTCTGAGAAGCGTTCAACATACAGCTAAAGGGGAATTCATGGCACTGAAGAAGTTTTGAATTCCTATTTATACTATTTACAGGCTTTTTAAAATTCTGGCATTAGTGTGTAAAGTATAACAAGAGAAACAAAGTCTAAGTCTAAGTTTCTGCCATCGGATATAATTCTACTGACTGTCCAACTTGGGCACATCCAGAAAAAGCTGGTTAATGTAGGATCAAATGTTTGTTACATATGTTATTAATCAGCAGTTTCAATGACAGCAGTTCCCTTTTGTTATACATGTATGTATATAAAACATTTCCAGATAAGACTTTGCCCAAAGGGCTCTGAAGTGAAAAATAATATTTAATCAAGATCCAGAATACTATACATAAAGCAACTAGAGAAAAACTGGGAAACTCTGTAATGCCAGACTTAAAAGTGGGAAAATATTAACAAGAACATCTACTGAATACACACCTTGTGCCTGGAACTATGTATACCACAGGTACATAAACACACACATACACATACACACACACAGTATTTTTCCTCTCTCATTTCACTTTAATTTAAATGCTCAAAAATATATAAATTAAATTTTAATTTACTTAAATTTACCATAAATTGGCATGTTAGCTAACCTAACACGCCATAATTGGCATGTTAGGTAACTTATGGTAAAAATTTACCAATTTATTGTAAATTTGTATCCTGAAAAGCACTAAAATGTAACCAATACTTACTTCTGAATCTTCAGATAGGCCATAGCTCTGTTAGCTGGAAGAAGGGCATTAGCACCATCTGCTGCTATCCCTCGAGTATAGCATTCAATTGCTCTTTCATATTTCCCCTCTTTGAAAAATCCATTCCCCTGTTATTTTGTAGAGAAATATGGAGAATAAAAAAAAAAAATTGAAAAAAAATAAATGAATTCAAATCTTATGAAACACTGCAAGGATATTCACCAACAGTATTTCAGGAAAGAATACTGTTAAAAATCTGGCCCATGAGACACGTTTTAAACTCTGTTGGTTTGGGTTGTTTCTTTTTTAATGGCATTATTCTCTTTTCAGTATTAAAAAGGAAAAACATGTATACTACTATATTACTTTGCAGCATTCACTATTATTCCATTAATTACATATTACACAAAGCTTAAATTTAAAAACCTATTTTAACAAAGGTCCAAATAATATACTGTCTTAAGTTCCATTAGAAGCTGTACAAAAAGATTTCATAACTCAAATAAATTTTGTGAAAGAACCAGAATTATAAAGCCCACTCTTCAATAACTTTAATATGCCCAAATATAAGATAAATTCAACTGCATTGGAATTTGTATACCTGATTTCACTATAACATTTACTTACAGTCAGTCAAATATCACAATCAATAATCATTTCATAACTATTGATTAGGAATCCTCTGTGGGTCCAGGAAAGGCTATAAATAAACTAAACCTCCTCAACTCATGATTAGTAGAGGAATTTCAATCAGAAACAGTCCAGTGTGAATTAATGAAAAAACTACATTATAAGAATGGATTGTAATTAACTTCTATGTTAAATTTATAACTATGTATATGTAAATATACAATAAAACATTCAAAAGTAGTTTCCTAAACTTAAGTGTTTCTATAGTTATTTAATTTATATATTAAGTCATCAATTACCCAAATTTTGAATTAGTAGGTCCCAGAGGCTTTCGTGCATTTAATTTCCAATTCCTACTCAAGCAAAATTTTAATATTAGAGAAGAAAGAAATTAACTGATATACAAGAAATAAATCAACACTCAGCAAAAGATATACATTGTATGTTGGGATAGCTTTGGATTACCCGATCTTTCTCTGAAATGGCCTGCTGCTTATTCTGTTGTGCTTCAATTAGATTTCGCTCTCCTTCTGTTGACTTAATCACTATGTCAGCTTCCTTTGGATATGAGTTTCCTTTGGATGCTAAAGCCTAGGAGACATAGCAGTCAGCTAAAATAAAACAAAGTAATGCAAGATGCATATATATTTGACCTTAAAACATAAATACCTCAAATACAGTAGAATTTCTGCCACATTTTAAATAATCAAAATAACATTTTCTACTCTAATTCAAAATCTTTCTACTTATTAAAGTAAAAAGTAAAATAAGTATATAATAAATTTAATGTGCTCCTCATTTCAATTAAAATTAGTATCAAACGCCACATACTGCATGTTTTGACTTAAAAGTGGGAGCTAAACATTGGGTACACATGGACATAAACAGAAACAACAGACACTATAGACTACCTGCTGGGGAGAGAAACACTGGGGGTGGGGAGTGGAGGGGATGAAAAACTACCTACTGGGTACTATGCTCACTATCTAGGTGACGGAATCATTCATACCCCAAACCTCAGTATCATACAATATGCCCATGTAAAAAGCCTGCACATGTACCCTTTGAATCTAAAATACAAGTTGAAATTATTTAAAATAAATAAGTAAGTAGCATCCATTAAAAATAGTTGCTCATTTATTCAACAAATATTTACTGAATTTCTATACGGGCCAGGCACTGTTTTAGGAGCTGTTTTCAGACATAACAGTTCATTACAACTACATCACCAAACTTCTCAAATTCAATATTCACAGTCATTATTTGACCTAAGGCAAAATTTTAAAAATATATAATACAGTTCACAACTATAATCAAGTTAACATATGTACCAGATCTTATGTGCAATAGTAATGGTAATATTTAAAAGCACACTTTCCCCAATCACTGTCATTTTTCTCTCAATGTTTCAATCAGTGGATAAGCCAAAAAAGAAAAAAATCAGTGGGATAAAAAAATAATAATTCTGTCATCTGGGAAAGAGTGAAGCAGTAGTAGTTCTAAAGATCTCAGGCAACTTTTAGAACAATCAAGGGTCTTTAAATACCATTACACTCCCTCTAGCTTGCAAATTCATTTAGTAAAACTCTATAGTACAAAGAATTAAAATTAGAAAATCTCAATATTAAGAAATCTATAGTACAAAATCTATGCAAAAAGCTTTACTTCTTCAAATAAAGGTCATAAGTAACACACTTAATTTAAATAACTACAGTTTACCTGACTGATTTTCCTGAGTTCATTTGTTGCTTCAAAGTTATTTGGTTCCAGTTCTAATACTCTTTCATAATCTAAGTAAAAGAGAAGATAAAAAAATTTTTAAAGATAGGTAATATTTTAAAACCTGTACAAAACAATCTTTTGTTGCCTGTGACAATTAGGCAACTGTCCTACAGCAAAATAAAGGAGAAACAAAGAAATGCCATCATTAGGCCACTGAACTTTCTTTTTTTGAGACAGATTCTCACTCTGTTGACCAGGCTGAGTGCTGTGGCACCATCTTGGCTCACTGCAACCTCCAGTTCCCAGGTTCTAGTGATTCTGTACCTCAGCCTCCTGAGTAGCTGGGACTACAGGCACACACCACCAAGTTCAGCTAATTTTTGTATTTTTAGGAGAGACAGGTTTTCTCCTCGTTGCCCAGGTTAGTCTCAAACTCCTGGCCTCAAGTAGTCTTCCCACTTTGGCCTCCCAGAGTGCTAGGATTACAGGCGTAAGCCACTGTGCCGAGCCAAGCCACTGTACTTTCTTCTTCTCCCCCAGGGCAGAAAAAATCCTATGACAAAACCATCTTCCACCAGCCTCAGGAAGGATACGTGCTGTCATAAGTTGTACATCATAAAACCAAGAAGCAGGCCGGGCACAGTGGCTCACTCCTGTAATCCCAGCACTTTGGGAGGCCGAGGTGGGCGGATCACATGAAGTCAGGAGTCAAGACCAGCCTGGCCAACATGGTGAAACCCTGTTTCTACTAATATTACAAAAATTAGCCAGGCGTGGTGGTGGGCACCTGTAATCCCAGATACTTGGGAGGCTGAGGCAGGGAGAATCACTTGAACCCGGGAGGCAGAGGTTGCAGTGAGCTGAGATCACACCACCGCACCCCAGCCTGGGTGAAAAAGCAACACTCTGTCTCAAAAAAAAAAAAAAACCCTAAGCAGCAGCAAAATCCAATTAAATATCAGCTTTACTCAGATTTTGTGATTTATAATATACAAACCTATTTTATGAAATAACAGAAGGCTTAGAATTTACAAGTGAACAAAAATGTGTTATGAGCTTTAAACACACTACCTCTTGCCTCACTAAAGCCAACAAGACATTTTAATGCCTATTTTACAGATGAGAAACTGAAAATCAGAGGAGATACTGGTCACATAGCTAGTACTTAGTAACATGAGAATTTGAACCAAATTCTGATTGGTGGCAAATAATGCATTCTTTCTTAAAAACATCAAGATACCATTTCAGTTGCAAAAATGACCTTTGTTCAAATACAGAAAGCTCTCTGAAGGTATAACTGTGATTACTCAGTATTCTCTATATAGCATCTGTTAGATAACACTGTTAAAGAATTTTTAAATAGTGACTAGAAAATACCTTTTTTGGCCTCCTCTAATTTTTGCAAAGCAAATCGAGCAGCACCTCGTCTGGAATAAGCCTTTGTATAACTTCTATTCAAGGCAATTGCTAAATTACAATCAGACTCAGCAACAGCAAATCTGCAATTTAAAAACATTAAAATAAATAAAGTTAATAAAACTAATTTACCAAACCAAAACTTCAAAATTTGTTTCTGAAATCCTTGAAAATCGAATTTACTCACCCAGTGAAGGCATTTTTCCTACCTCCTTTTAGTTAATTAAGCATAATAAAAGCAATACTGCCATTCCTCAAAGATATTGTGGATTTGATTCTAGACCACCACAAGAAAGTAAATGTCACAAAAAAGCTAGTCACACAAATTTTTTGGTTTTCCAGTGCATACAAAAGTTTTATTTACACTATACTGTAATCTAGTAAGTGTGCAAAAGCTTTATGTCTAAATAACAATGTATATACCTTAATTAAAAAATACTTTATTGCTAAAAAATGCTAATAATCATCTGAGTCTTCAGTGAATATTTATCTTTGTGCTTTTGGAGGATCTTGCCTTGATGTTGATGGCTACTGCACGATCAGGGTGGTGGTGGTAGCATGTGATGCTGTTTGATAGCATTTACATAATAGAACTTCTTTCAATATTGGAGTCAATCCTCTCAAACTCTGCCACTTTATCAAATAAGTTTATATAATGTTCTAAATCTTCGGTTGTCATTTCAAAAATGTTCACGACACCTTCACCAGGAATAAATTCTATCTCAAGAAACCACTTTCTTTGCTCATCCATAAGAAGCAACTGATCATTCAAGTTTGAATACAAGATTGCAGCAATTCGGTCACATCTTCCTCCACTAAAATCTTGAACCCCTCAAAGTCATCCATAAGAGCTGAAATCAACTTCTTCCAAACTCCTGTTAACACTGATATTTTGACCTCCTCCCATGAATTATGGACATTCTTAATGGCATCTAAAATAGTTAATCCTTTCCAGGTTTCAATCTACTTTGTCCAGATCCACTAGAGGAATCACGATCTATGACAGCTATAGCCTATGAAATCTATTTCTTAAATAACAAGAATTGAAATTGAAAATGACTCTTTGATCCATGGGCTGCAGAACAGATATTGTGTTAGGAGGCATGAAAACAACATTCATGTCCTTGTACATCTCCATCAGAGATCTTGGGTGAGTAGGTCCACTGTCAGTACACTACTTTGAAATAAATCTTTTTTTTTTTTTTTGAGACAGAGTCTCGCTCTGTCGCCCAGGCTGTAGTGCGGTGGCGCGATCTGGCTCACTGCAAGCTCCGCCTCCCGGGTTCACGCCATTCTCCTGCCTCAGCCTCCCGAGTAGCTGGGACTACAGGCGCCCGCCACCACGCCCGGCTAATTTTTTGTATTTTTAGTAGAGACGGGGTTTCACCGTGTTTGCCAGGATGGTCTCGATCTCCTGACCTCATGATCTGCCTGCCTCGGCTTCCCACAAATCTTTTTTTCTAAGCAGTAGGTCTCAACAGTTGGCTTAAAATGTTCAGTAAAACAGTTCATAAATAGATGTGCTGTCATCTAGACTTTGTTGCTTTACTTGTAGAGCACAGGCAGACTAGATTTAGCATAATTCCTAAGGGCCCTAGGACTTTTGGAATGGTAAATGAGCACTGTCTTCAACTTAAAAGTCACCAGCTGCATTAGCCCCTAACAAGATAATCAGACTGTCCTTTGAAGCCAGGCATTCTCTCTAGCTGCGAAAGCCCTAGATGGCACTGTCTTCTAACAGAAGGCTGTTTAGTCAACACTGAAAATGTGTTGTTTAACACAGACACCTTCATCAATTACCTCAGCTAGATCTTCTGGATAACTTTCTGCAGGTTCTCCATCAGCACCTGCTGCTTCACCTTCCACTTTTTAGACAGCTTCTTTCCTTAAACCTTATGAACCAACTTCTGCTAGCTTTCAACTTTTCTTCTGCAGCTTTCTCACCTCTCTCAACCTTCACTAAATTGAAGAGCATTAGAGCCTTGCACTGGATTAGACTTTGGCTCAGGGGAATGTTGTGGCTGGTTTAATCTTCTATACAGACCAATAAAACTTTCTCCCTATGAACAATAAGCTTCTTTTGCTTTTAATTATTTGTGTTCATTGGAGTGGCCCCTTTAATTTCCTCAAGAACTTTTCCTCTGCATTCACATCTTGGCTAACTGGCACAAGAGGCCTGGCTTTCAGTCAGTCTTGGCTTTCCACATGTCGTCCTCACTAAGTTTAATCATTTCCAGCTTCCAATTTAAAGTGAGAGATCTGTGAGTCTTCCTTTCACTTGAATACTTACATGCCACTGTAGGGTTTCGTTTGTTTGTTTGTTTGTTTGTTTGCTTTGAGACGGAGCCTCACTCTCTCACCCAGGCTGGAGTGCAGTGGCATGATCTCAACTCACTGCAACCTCTGCCTCCTGGGCTCAAGCAATTTTCCTGCCTCACCGTCCCGAGTAGCTGGGATTATAGGCGTGCGCCACCACACCTGGCTAATTTTTTGTATTTTTAGTAGAGACAGGGTTTCACCATGTTGGCCAGGCTGGTCTCCAACTCCTGACCTCAAGTGATCTGCCCGCCTCGGCCTCCCAAAGTGCTGGGATTACAGGTGTGAGCCGCCATGCCTGGCCTCACTGTACGGTTATTAACTGGCCTAATTTCAATACTGTTGTGTCTCAGGGAATAGGGAAGCCCAAGGAGAAGGAGAGAGATGGGGGGGCGGCAGCTGGTCAATGACAAACATGACATATGACAATAGTAGCATGGCAGATCCACAGGGGAAAGTAGGGCTATTCCAAAAATAGAGCTGGAAGAACCTTCAGCACATGTGAAAACGCCTAAATGTGAAAATTAAGTCTTAAAAATATTTAGAAGAAATTAGAGAAGACTATTATGAACTCAACCAGCAAACTATTTTTTTGAACAAATCATTTTATAAAGTCCTAATCCTTTTAAAAAATCAAGAAGTTGAAATATATTAAAATTGAATGTTTATATTCATTAAAATTCCATAAAGAAGATAAGCTACAAATTGAGAGAAGATAGTTATTATGAAAAAGACCAAAAGATTAGTTATCCAGAATAAAGAACTCTCAAAATAAATCAATAGGAAAAGCCCTAAAAAAAAAAAAATGGCCAAACACCAAATAGACATTTCACAGGGAAAAAAAGAAAAAAAAAAAAGTGGAAAATATATAAGATGCTTAACCTTACAAATAGTTGAGAAATGAAAACCTTACTAATAGTTGAGAAGTGCAAAATGTCATTTCAAAGACACAATGAAATTGCCATTTTACACCCACTAGATTGAAAACAATTAAGAAGCCCAATTATATCAATGTTGGTAAGGGTAGGAAATAGGTATTATTATACACTGCTAATGAGAATGTAAACTCATCCATTTACCTTTGTAACAACTGTGTAACAACAAACTACCTTTGCCATCATCCTGTGAAGCTGAACATCTACACATTTTATGACCCAACACCAAGAAACATGTACAAAAATGTTCATAGCATTGCTGAAATAAGGAAAGAAAGGACAGAAGGTGGGCAATAGAAAGAAAGAGGGACAGAAGGAAGGAAGAAAGAGTGGGAGAGAGAGAGAGAGAAAAAAAAGGAAGAAAGGAAGGAACCAACAATCCAGCAGCACAAGAATAGACACACAATGGTATATTTCTAAAAAGAAATTATCCTATATAACAGCTACAATGAGAGCTCTAGAGCTATAAGCATCAAAACAAGAATGAATCATAAAAATATAATAGAGAAATAGGTGAGCCACAGAAAACTACACACAGTATGATATACTTTTAAGCTCAAAAATAAGCAAGATTATACAATATATTATTTAGGAACATATACATATATAATAAACCTTTTTTAAATCAAAAGGATGACAAATATATAATTCAAGATAGAGGTTAACTGGGAGGGAGGCAAGGGACAGGATACAGAAAGGAGCATCAAGGTAACTTCAAAAATAATGGTAATGTTCTGGTTCTTAAGTTGAGAGGGGTGCTTATATAGGCTTATTTTAAACTATTCTCTGCAATTTATGTATATGCTACATATATTGCAGATATCGAATATTATAAAATGTAAATATTCCCCTAATTTTTAGAAGATTAATATCATGAGTTTCAAAGACATAAAAATGTTATTTAAATAGTAAAAACTCAGACACCAATAAAATTTGTGTTTCCAAATAATTAAAACAGTAAGAATGTCTTCCTTGATGGTGCTTATCTTTTTAAAAAACCCCTATGATAGGTTGGTTATCTGCATGTGATAAGACAATACCACATTTATATTCTTCCACATTATTTACTTTAAAAGTCAGTATGACTTAAAGACAAACAAATGTTGAAACATATTTTAAGTTTTCCATAATAAATGTTCTCTAGATTAAATAGTGGATAAATGGTTTTTCAAAATGATGGGATATTAATTTCTAAAAATATCCAACTAACTTTTTTAGTTTTGTGAATTAGAAAAGAACACTATTACTGAATTTTTAGAGGAATACCACAGTAAAGTGAGCTATGGGAACGAGGTTTTAGCACCAGATGTTTAAAATGGCTTAAACAAAATAATTCAATAAAAAGGAGTGAGCTATAAGAATTTACAGTCGAAAAGAAAATGCAATACATTTTCAATCTGTCCTCCACACTTTATTCCAAACTTTTTAAAATAAGTCTCCATATATATATAAGACATTCACATTCACACACATTAGAGAAAGTTCTTACTTTTTCAGTCTAAAATACGCTGATGCTCTGTTCGTTGGCAACACGGGATTATATGGATCAGCATCCATGCCCTTCGTGTAGCAGTCAATTGCTTCATCATATTTTCCTTGTTTGAAGTATTTATTGCCCTGAAAGAAAAGAAAATTATATAAAATGATCTTTTTTACAAATTCTGAAATTCACTACAGTTGACCCTTGAACAACCCAGGTTTGAAGTGCATGGGTCCACTTAAATGTGGATTTTTTTCAATAAAAGTCTACACCAAGTGTGCCTGCCTCCCCTTCCACCTTTTCCACCTCTTCTGCCACTGCCACCCCTGAGAGAGCAAGACCAACTCCTCCCCTTCCCCCTCCTCAGCCTACTCAATGTGAAGATGACAAGGATGAAGACTTTTATATGATCCACTTCTAAACAGTGAAATATATTTATATAAATAAATATACATTCTCTTCCTTAAAATGTTCTAATAACGGCCGGGCGCGGTGGCTCACGCTTGTAATCCCAGCATTTTGGGAGGCCGAGGTAGGTGGATCACGAGGTCAGGAGATCGAGACCACGGTGAAACCCCGTCTCTACTAAAAAATACAAAAAATTAGCCGGGCGTGGTGGCGGGCGCCTGTAGTCCCAGCTACTCGGAGAGGTTGAGGCAGGAGAATGGCGTGAACCCGGGAGGCGGAGCTTGCAGTGAGCCGAGATTGCACCACTGCACTCCAGCCCGGGCAACAGAGCGAGACTCCGTCTCAAAAAAAAAAAAAAAAAAAAGTTCTAATAACATTTTCTATTCTCTAGCTTACTTTTTTGTAAGAATACAGTATATAATACATATAATGCATAAAATTTGTGCTAATCAACTATTTGCGTTATCCATACTGCTTCCGGTCAACAGTAAGCTATTAGTAGTTTTTGGGGAGTCAAAAGTTAATGCAGATTTTTTTACTGCATGAGGCACTGACCCCACACTGTTCAAGGGTAACTGTACATGGTCACTGTATGGGCACAACCCAAGAGCCCAGGCAGAAAAATGAGTAAAACACCCAGCATTATACTCCTTATTGACAAGCCAACCTACAGAAATGTAACCCAAAAAAGCACAGAATTTAATCTGAAAAGAGTTCCACCTTTGTGAAAGTAATACAGCTGGTTTTATAATAATGAGGCATCCCTCAGGGAGATACTGAACATTCCAAACAGTAACCAAAGATAGCCTTTGATACCCAGGAGTGGAATATAATATTTATGCCAAGAATCACACACTAATTTCAAGTTACTTCAATCTACTACTAAAAACACTGGACAACTCCAGGTACGGTCCAAGCATTTTACATAAAATAGTTCACTTACTACTCATAAGAACCCATTGAGGTTGGTAATATTATTATTATCATTTTGCAGATGAGAAAACTGAAGTTCAGAAGTTTAAAGAACTTATCGGAGATCTGAACCCAGGTAATCTGGCTCCAGAGCATGCACTCCTAACCACTATGTTACAATGCCTCCAGAGAGGGATGCAGCCAATAACAACATAAAGTTTAAACACCGACTAAAACTATGCTCAAGAAACTTTAGGATCCACATGATTTTCAACATCTCCTGCTTACCTGAAAAAAAACAAAACCTAACTAATTAGTACCTTTTCTTTTAAAACAAGAGCCTTTTGTGAATCTACATGAATCCCATCTTCTTCCGACTCTGATTCTTGAGACAGAGACTCATGGGTACTATCGTCTTTGTCAAGCTCATCAAGGATACTGTCCTAAAATCAAAAGAAGGAAAATAGGGGTCATAATTATACAATTAGGAGAAAAAACAAAAGACATACTGAAAAAATACACTCAAATGAATGTAAATTGTTACAATCTAAGGACCTACAGGCTTACAAAGCAACCCAAATCTCTCATTGTTAAGATTATATCCAGAGAAAAAGATGCCTTTGTTTAGAAAACCAAGATCCAAACCAAGAATCTGACTTTGAACTCATAAAGCTAAGTCAATAGACTGTACAAATCACCCCTAAATCACAAACTATTAGCAGTTAGGTCTTATGGCTTAAAGGAAGTTTGCAAATAGCCCTAAACTAATATAATTAGCACCCAGTAGCAGAAAAGTTTTAAAAAAAATTTTTCTTCCTTATTTTAAAACAAAAAACTGCTATTTTAAAACAAAAAAAGAGCACATTAACTCCTAATCTTCACAATAACCTATGAGGAAGGTATAATTACCCATGTTTTTCACTTGAGGGAACCGAAATGCAGAAGTTAGTTAACTCATTCAAGGTCACTCAGCTAGTAAGTGACCAAGTCTACTTCCTTCAAGAGCCCTCAGTTGATATGTTATACTGTCTCTCAATGTATTCCAAAATACAGCTGCCTCTACTAAAGGAAAAATAAAAAATGTGCTAGTCCCACGATTCTCAATCTCTTTTGACTCACACTACTTTCATGGTAATAAATAATCTCATAGACCACCACCAGAATTTTCCTCTTATTTTTTATATGATAAAACAATGATTTTTAGTAAGATTTTATTTTTATTTTATTTTTGAGACAGCATCTGGCTTTGCTGCCTAGGCTGGAGTGCAGTAGTATAATGTCAGCTTACTGCAACCTCCATCTCCCGGGCTCAAGCCATCTTCCCACCTCGCTCTCCCACGTAACTGGGACTATAGGCATGCACCACCATGAGCAGCTAATTTTTTTATTTTTTGTAGAGACGGGCTTTTGCCATGTTGCCCAGGCTGGTCTGGATCCTAAGCCCAAGCAATCTGCCCGCCTCAGCCTCCCAAAGTGTTGGGATTACAGGCGTGAGCCACCGTGACGACCATTAGAGTTCATTAAAGCACATTTAAACACAAACTTTATTTTGTTTTGTAAACAAAATTCTTTTTGCATTCAAACACTAAAGTTATTTACGTAGGAAAAAAATTGCTTATAAAAATAAAAAAACTATGCATAGTTTCATTAAATGAACATTGAAACATGGACTAAAATTTAGCTATGTGTTTTAGCATGAAGATTCTAGAAATACCACCAGCCTACCAACATTGTAGCCAGGATTATCCAACCCTGCTATGCTGACATGTATAGAAAACTAACAGCAGCAGAACACTAAAAGCAGCTGCTCAGATCTGAACTAGAATGAAATGGGAATTAAACAACTATATCTTGTATACAGACACTAAAATGACAACTGCAAGCTATGCAGTACAATCTTGATGGCATTGTCCACATACAGCAGGAGCTCAATCAGTATCTGTTGAATGAGTAAATGCCTGTGTAGAAAACATCTCTATAAGAAATCATCTGAGATGATGCCTTTCAGGAAAGGGCATTATAAAAAGACACCAACTGATGAAAAGGAACAGGCTATATAACAAAAAGTCACACACACAAAAACAACGAAGACAGGCTACAGGAACTTGAGAATAAATTCTATTTTCAGAAAGTAGTTCCAACAGTGATAAATTCAAGACCCGAAATTTTACTTCTCTTATATTGCGACAATCCTGAAGCAGATGGCAAACTACATAAAAGTCCCAGCGCTCTCTTAATTAGCCTTAGTTTTATTAAGAAAAATACCACACAAATAATTTGAAAAACTGTTTGACAGTATTTTCTAAAACTAAATGTATTTATAAACTATGACCCAGCAAATCCCCTCTAGGGTGCTTATATCCACCAAAAGACAAATACAAGAATGTTCACAGCAGGTTTATTCGTCATAGCCCCAAACCGCCAACAATACAAAAGTATTATCAATAAGAGAATGGATACACAAATTGACACATCCACACAATGGAATTCTGGTCAGCAATGAAAAAGAACTGCTGCTACTCACAATATGGATCTCAAATAATGACAGCAAAAGAAGCCAAACTTAAATAATACATACTGTATAATACATTTATATGAAATTCCAAAACTATCTACAGTATGAGAGGTCAGAACAGTGGCTGCTTTTCAGAGGTCATCCACTGAAAGGAAGGCCTCTGCGAGGCTGGAAATGTTTGTTTGTTTGTTTTTTTTTTTTGAGACAGAGTCTCCCTCTGTGGCCCAGGCTGCAGTGCAGTGGTGTGATCTTGGCTCACTGCAACCTCCGCCTCCTGGGTTCAAGCCATTCTCGTGCCTCAGCCTCCCAGAATGTTCTATATCTTGATCCGAACAGTGGTTTCACAAGTGTACACTTGAGTAAAAATTCAGGAAGATGCACACTTAAGATTTTTGGACTTGATGCACATTATACCTCAGTAAAAATGTTAAACAGAAAAATGCAAAGAAAATAATAAACAGAAATCAGACAGCGGTTACTTCTGGGAGTAGAGGGGAGAAAAGAACATAGGATTAGAAAGGAGAATACCAGTAGCTTCAATGATATTGGAAAAACTCTCTTTAAGTTAGAAGGAAGACTCATGTATTCATTTTATTACTATGCTTTAGAACATATAACTCTACATATTCTTTGGTATGAATCAAATATTATATAATAAACACTTGTTTAAAAACTAAAGAGGAATATATATTCCAAATTCATCAGTTGGTTATCACATCCCCCAACATACATACCCCTAACCAAATCAACCCTTAAAGTAGATCAGAGTGCAGAATAGGGCTGGCCAACAGATTCTCTTTCGCAGGCTGACACAACAGTGGCTGCATGAAACACTGGTAAAGGGTTGTAAGACAGAGCACTGGTGGTGATTCTCCAAGTATGCTGTGTATCACATCTGGGAGATGGGAGGACACACATCTGCTATCCCAGTCTAGAAGGGTAAAGAAGCCCAACTTCCTAGGATCAAGACAGGCCTATGTTTATTGTCACACAGCCCCAGTCCTAAGACTAGACACAAAGGCATTCTCTTTTAGCAGATTTCTACAGGTCCTTCAGTTTACGACAAAGACATCTGCACAGTCATTCTTTTCTGGGAGTATCTTAGAATTCTGACTGTTTATGGGTTAGAGAAGGTGGCGAAGAGAGGAGCAGTATAACTATAAAGGGATGGCAAAAAGGGAATCTTTGTGGAGGTGCCATATATCTGTATCTTAACTGCGGTTGGGTTATCCAAGCCTACACATGGGATAAAATAACATAGAACCATACACCCACTGTACCAACGTCAATTTCCTAGTTTTCATACTGTATACTACAGTTAAGAAAGATGTAACCACCAGAGGAAACTGGATGATGAGGACACTGGATAAATAAATAGTAATAAGTAAACAGTAATTTTTGTAAAAAGAAAGAAAAAATAAAATCCTGGCTGTTTTAGCCACCATTCGCTGAAAGAGGATGGCAGAAAAAAAAAATTATCTCATTAACTAAAGAGCTATGTAATTGTTTATTCCACATAAAATCATATATAAGAGAAAGACACAGGCCGTAACTCTACATTGTTTTTCACTTAACCCACAATTATCAGCTAACTCCCAGAAAATTTTACTCAAATATTAAGAGGCAAATGACTAGATTAACTTACCACATCAAGTTTTGCCCATGCCTCATAATCATAAGATTTTATCCTGTTTTTTGTGTTTTCCTCTTTGGTTTTTTGGGAAGACTGTTTAGCTTTGCCTTTCTTCTTTTTCCTAAAATTCCCATTTCGAATAGGAGGTAAATTCTAACGAGGGAAAAAAAACCACAAAGTTGTAAGTATTATGCTCTGTTACTCTTTGTATAACTAGCTATGTTTAAAATTCTCACTATATTTTCTTCTAAGAATTTTTTAAAGTGTTTAAAAAGACCAATTTACCACCTTCACTTATAATAATTATACTTGAAAAGTTTAATTCATACTTTGATGAGTGTTGAACATTGTTCAATCACAAGAAAAAAGTATCACCTAGAAATTCTAATTATACCTTTAATTTGCAATCCTAAATTCAAACTTCAAAAACGACCTATCTTCAACCTTAGTACGATGAACCAGCAGTAGTGCAAAGACAAACTGAACTGCCTCCATATTATGTACAGTATGAAAAACCCAGCCATATTTAAATGCACTGTCTTAAGAAAAACTTTTGGTTGAACCTAGGTACTATCTGCATTTTTATGCCAATATGGTATGTTAATATATCATTAGTATATAACTACACATATTATTTTTATACACACACACCTCTACATATTTTATGATGCTAGTCATTTATTTACCTCTTAAGTATTATCACATGATCATCCCTTCAGTAACTATTCACTAAGCCTTAAAATATGGTAATATATTTAATTATTACAAAGACCTTTTGAAAAGCAGAATTTCTAAAAACATTGACAGTGGGCCGGGCATGGTGGCTCATGCCTGTAATCCCAGCACTTCGGGAGGCCGAGGTGGGTGGATCACTTGAGGTCAAGAGATCAAGACCATCCTGGCCAACATGATGAAACCCCGTCTCTACTAAAAAAAAAAAAAAACTACAGAAAGTAGCTGGGCATGGTGGTGCGCAACTGTAGTCCCAGTTACTCAGGAGGCTGAGGCAGGAGAATTGCTTGAACCCAGGAGGCGGAGGTTGCAGTGAGCCGAGATCGCGCCACTGCACTCCAGCCTGGTGACAGAGCGAGACTCCATCGCAAAAAAAAAAAAAAATTGACAGTGAAGCAAATCACTTCAATTTCAGTATTTTCACAAAACATTTTTAAAAGTTATGCTTTATTTTTATAAAAATAGTTTTGGTGGATCTTAATTACGAATTCTTAATTTACCTCTTCAGGAACACCATTCTGTCTTCTTAGTTCCATATCCTTTTGTTTAATGTCTTTTTCCCAGTTTTCTAAATCCCTCATGAAGTCTTGTAATTCTTCTGCATTTTGTTTCACTTGTAGTTGTAATTCGATTGCTTTATTTGCTGAAGTCATCATGGCCTGCAGAGTTTTGAACAACCAACCTCTGATAAGAATAGGCCTATTTGGTTTATTTTTCTGAAAGCTAGCTAATTATCTTTTACCACTTCATAGGTGGCCAAGATACATGGACAGAAGACAGCCAACTGATGCTGAATAAAGAAAAATCAACATAATATTTTTAAAATAAATCAGTTGCTGAACAAACAAATGAAAAATAGACAAGTTTGAGCATCCTTGAAAGGCAACATTAAAGAAAGGTAATGGGGAGAAAAATCACTGAAATTATCAAGTAGCCTGTGGTAGCAGACAGGCTGCTCATCTCTGGAGTTGAGCAATTACCTCCTTTATTTCTTTTTCTTCCAACATTTAACTTCTACTATAGAAGAAAGGCCCTGAATCAAGATTTAGGGATGCAAAAACAAGACAAGGCCGGGCGCGGTGGCTCACGCTTGTAATCCCAGCACTTTGGGAGGCCGAGGCGGGCGGATCACGAGGTCAGGAGATCGAGACCACAGTGAAACCCCGTCTCTACCAAAAATACAAAAAATTAGCCGGGCGTGGTGGCGGGCGCCTGTAGTCCCAGCTACCCGGAGAGGCTGAGGCAGGAGAATGGCGTGAGCCCGGGAGGCGGAGGTTGCAGTGAGCCGAGATCGCGCCACTGCACTCCAGCCTGGGCGACAGAGCAAGACTCTGTCTCAAAAAAAAAAAAAAAAAAAAAAAAAAAAAAACAAGACAAGGTCCCTTGTGTAGTGGAGAAGAAAAAAATATATAAAGCACTAGTAACAAAATATGTTAGGCAGGGTTTCTCAGCCTTGGGACTACTGACATTTTGGGCCAAAAAATGTAAGAGTGCTGTCCTGTGCATTGTAGGATGGTTGGCAACATTTCTGTCCTCTACCAACTAGGTGCCAGGATTATCCCTTCCCCTCATGGATTGTGACAACGAAGAATCCCAGACACTGCCAAATGTTCCCTGAGAGGTAAAATAACCCCTGGTTGAGAACCCTGTGTGAGAGGTACATACAGATGCTATGGAACTGACCGCAAAAAAATAGGCATGGATCAGATGGTAGGGTGGTGGAGTCAAGGAAGGAGTCCCCAGAGGTGTTGGAACTTTAGCTGGATTTCAAAGGGGCCCGCCAAGTGACTAACAGGGAGGAGTGGGCAGGCAGAGTGAGGAATTATGAGGGAGAATGAAGGAAAAGAAGATTAAAGAGGTGGACACGGGACAGACTTGAAATGGCAGGCCATGAGGTCTAATGTATATTCTGAAAGTTATGTGAAAATATCAAGGTAGCAAAATAAAAAGAACTTGACGACTGACTAGACTGAGGTGTTGGAGAACAGAGAACGACTCAAACAGTGGCCTAGATTTCTGGCTTGGGACCCTGGTAAGATTACCGATGCCATTTTGAGTCAATAAATACAATGTTAAAAGGAAAAGAGGCATCAAAGTTGGAGGGCAAACGGAAAGTCAGATTATTTGTTTGGGATATGCTGAATTTGAGTGCTAATGGGGCGAGGAGATATCCCGTAGATAGCTATATAGGCCCACTGCACTCCAGCCTGGGGCAAAAAAAAAAAGGAGAGGGGGAATGAAATGAGTTAAGTAAATGAGATTATATGGAGATTAGAGTACATTTGCCTTTGATAATATAAGACTTGTTCTTGAGCATAGTCTGGGGGAAGAGGAACAAAGTAAAAGATACAGGAAAAAGGATGAGTGATGGGGCAAAATCTCCAAAAAGGTGGGAGAAGATTCAAAGCTTGAGGGGGAGGAGAGAGAAGTAAGGTGGGAGGGAGAGAGACGGAATTAGAAAAACATTTGTTTAGGACAATGAAAAATACCTCGCTAAGAAGGGACAGTTGCAGATGCAGATAGGTCTTCTGACTCGTAGCCTCAACAACTAAATTAGGTTTAAGCTTCTTTCAGGCAGTGTCCATGTTTGATCACATATGTACATCTCATTCAAAAACAAAACTAGTACAACGCTTTGTTGGGAACTCAAATAAATGAATAAAAGTGCAACAAGTCAGTGAGATGCTGACGGGGGTTAGATGCTTTTCTATTTCACCCATCACCGCGGCTGCTCGAGCAGGCCCAAAAACTCTCCCGGGGACCCTGCGATGGGGCAGGGGCGCGAGCCAGCAATCAGAAACTTCCAGCGCTTGGGGTATCACTTTCATACCCGCTGTCCCGGCGAACACCGCACACCCACGCCGCAAGGGGGCGGGCCCCACCGCGGTCTTTGCTGAAGGGCGGCTCTGCCTTCCCGAGCACTGCAAATCGCAGCAGGGTGGAGGGTCCGTCCCGCAAAGCAGAGCGCGCAGGCCCGCGTTGCGGGGGCGAACCCCTCCGGGAACGCGCGCCCCGAGATGCTGCTACCCTGGACACCGACGCGCCGCCTCAACGCGTGCCTCCACCGCCAGCCCTAGCCCGCCCCACCTCACCGGTACCCATAACTGCTACCCGTCCTCCCACCGGCCACCCCAAGGATCTCCTACGCTGCTCCGGGCAGCGAGAACCTCAACAACCGCTCACCTGACCAGGCCGTAACCCGCCCCACTGCCGCCCCGTCAGCCCCGCAGCGACTCACGCAAAGCCCCGCCTCCTGCGCTTCCCCACAAGCCCCCGCGGCCTCGCCCCGCCCCCTTTAGCCTGGGCTGGAGCGCGCGCAGGAAGTCAGCTTCGTGACTTCCTTCTCAGGATGGAACCAGCTTGGTGGCTTGAGGGTATGTAAAAGCAATATCTGAGCCTTCTGTCTGCTTCCAATATGACTAAACTTAATAGGAGATAACCCAAAAACTGCAGGATCATCCTGATTTTCTGATCTCCAAAACAATAAAACCTTGAATATTTCCTTGGACTCCCTTCAAACAGTTTAATCCCTAGTATTTACCTTGCTAATGTCTGACCTTTGTGACATTAATTTGTCTGACTTTTGTGAGTATAATAACCATGTGAGAAAGTTACTGTTTTTCCACCATGAACAGACTACTGTCAACTGGTAATCCTGGCAATTTTAGGGGATTTTTTTTTTCCCCTTTAAGTACTGGTATTTGGCAGACTAGTCCTTCCGTCTAACTCCTTGCATCTTTTGCAGATAAACTCCTTTTCTAAGTGAATCTATCTCTGAGTCTTTCTTTGACATGTGCCAGTGTTACAGTCTGTCTTTAGATATGCTCTGGCTTGCAGAGAAAAAAGAACGAAACTTTTAACACTTTTTGCTTCTGCTTCCCGTGCGAGGGAGTCTTCGTTGCAATGACAACTCTTAAACGAAAGTAAAACAAAAATAATTGCAGAAGTCCACAAAAGCAAACACAAACAAATGAAACTTTCCGTTTAAAACAGGACTGTAACCTCAAATATTATCCTCAAAATCCAGATCGGTGGTTCTCAGTCTTGAATGAACTTTGGAATCACTTAGGGAGTGTATACATATACACGTGTGTGTGTGTGTGTCTGTGTGTGTGTGTGTGTATATGTGTATATAGATATACAGTGTATATATATACTGTATATGTGTATATATATACAGTGTATATACAGTATATATATACAGTATATATATACATATATTGTGTATATATACTGTATATATACACAATATATGTATATATATATACAGTATTATATATATATATATATACTGATTTCTGTGTCCTATCCCAGAGATTCTGATGTAACTAGTCTTGAGTGAAGCCAATCAGAATTTTTTAAAGCATAGGATACAGCTGTGCATTTGAAGCTGGATGCCACTAACCCAGGTGCTGATCAATGAAGGACTAGGCTGGGGTGCTGTCTTACAAGGTCATATCATTAGCACATCCTTCCCATTGTTTAATTATTGGTATCTTTATATTTTAAAATCATAGTAGTCAAATCAGTAAGTGTACGTCAAAATATTTACTAATGAAATGATTCTTTGGTTGTATTAGGGAGATAGAGAACTGACTTTTAAGAATTTTTTATTAAGTATTTAAAAGCAAATATTGATTTATTGGTGTTTTTAACAAAAGCAACCACATTTGTTTTATTAATTCTGGCAGAGTTGATTGAGAAGAGAGATACGGGGGCTAGCTGGCTGCTCTAGTAAAACCTCATAGACCCTTAGGTGACCCCTCTTTTCTCTCTCTCTTTTTCTCTCTCAAACCACATAATAATCAGAAGTAGCTTAGTGAATATAGAGTCAAAGTGAGAAAAGTTAATCAAATGGTTTTGATGGTCATCATCACCTAATTCTGAGGCTCCTGCTGTCCCACAAAACCCATGCCTGCAATGGCAGCCTTCTCTCCTGTGAGCTCAGACCTAGGCCACCTTAAGTTCTTTCCTAGATTCCATGCAGACCTCCCCACTTCTATTGGCAGTTATCTTCAAATGGATTTCAACAAAATGTGTAAATAATGCCTTTCTTTTATGTCTCTGTTATTCATTTGCTCCAGTCATCTCAATTGAACTTATCATTAATACCTGAGGAGTTATTTTCAAAGAGACAGACCTCTTTATGTGTTTTATGTGTTGAAATTGTAATGGTCAGTGGAAATAAACAGGAGTGTTTATTATTGTGACAATAAAATGCTGCAATTAATGATTGTAAATGCTATTAATTTTAATATCCAAAACAATTATTGGGATCTTTCAAATAGTTAAAGAGTCTGACAGTTAATGTAAATCTTAAGAAAGGAAGTATTAGCTAAGTAACTTTAGGAAGAAAATGAACCTTGGGACTTCCTGTTATAGAGATACTATGTTAAGTTTGGTTGCATGTGACAGAAAGCCCAAAATAAGAGTAGCTTAAACATGAAAGATTATTTTTCTTTCATATAAGACTGAATATAAGCAATCCAGGATTAGTGTGGCAGTTTCAGTGTGAGACCCAGGCTCCTTCCTGGCTGCTCTGTGATCTTCAGCACATGGCTTTCATTCATGGTTCAAGCTGGCTGCTCAAGCTCCCACGATCTTGTCTGAAATCCAGTCAGCAGAAAAGGGCAAGAGTGGGAATAACGGTACCCCCTGCCCATTAAGAATACTTCCTTTTGCATGCCATTGGTGAGGACATAGACACACGCCTACTTCTGGTTGCAATGGAGGTCAAGAGTCTGTGCTCTTGACAGTCATTTGTATACCTAAAAACTGAGAGTTCAGTGAATAAGGAAGAAGAGGAGAGCAGATACTGAGGGGTAACCAGCAGCCTCTGTCAGGGGTCTTAATAAATATTCTTCAAAAATAATGAATGAATAAGTGAGTAGATACTACTAGAAATCCAGGCTCACTACAACATGAGGAAAAGGGTTGAATTTTGCAATCCTGATTCTGCTACTGACTAAGAATGTGGCTTAATCTGAGCCTCAGTTGTCTAGGTAAAATTAAAGTGATAATAAAAATACCCACCAGAGTGAGAAAATGAATATAAAAGGGCTACTTAGCACAGCTTGGGACATGGTAACAGCTTAACAAATGTTAGTTCTTACC
This sequence comes from Hylobates moloch, assembly GCF_009828535.3. Taxonomy (NCBI): domain Eukaryota; kingdom Metazoa; phylum Chordata; class Mammalia; order Primates; family Hylobatidae; genus Hylobates; species Hylobates moloch. Next base: position 4,073,072 of record NW_026652297.1, on the reverse strand, counting down.
TTTCTCTCCTGCAAAGCTAAGGCCCAGACCCTGGAATACAGTAATCTCTCCTGCATTTCTGTCTTTCTGTCTCCTACTGGACTACCTGGAAGACCTCTGAAGAGGCCTATGAAGAGCACAAGTACTGAGCACCAGTAGGTGAAGGTTAAGGCTGATAGCAGGGATAGTAAATTGCCTCTCCCAGTATAAAATTAAATCTGTATAATAAGTGAGACAATAATTACTATAAGAAAAGACTAGCATGTTATTTCACATTCCTTATCTCACAACAATGGTAATATTATCCCCATTTGACTGGTGAGGAAACAATCTGAATAATTAAGAAATTTGCTCATATGGCCAGTAAGCAACAGAGCCTGGCTAGGTACCTGGGCAACATGACTTCAGAGTCTGTACCTGTTACCCCTGTGCTCTACTGACTCACTGTCTTGCCTATTGACTGTGAACATCTCTGGGAAAGGGCAGGACAAGGCCCTGTTTCATCTGTCTGCAGTCTATGAACTTGCCCGAGGTATCTCTTCATACCTGACCGTTTTCTAGCATTGTGGCTTGAGTAATCTGTTTACAGATAAGAAGTCTTTTTCTGTATCTCTTTAGCATCTCCTCTTGCCCCAGTGTGGTCATCCTCTGCAACCACAGAAGCTACATCCATACATCCAGAAATGTCCTTATACTCCTGTGTATGTGATCAAGGGGACTGGTTATTGGGGATGGGGACCACCAATCTCCATTTACCGCCCCCCCCCGCCCGCCGCCTCACTATCTGTATGCAATGCTCCTTCCACTCTTCATATTACAGAATTCTCTTCCCCTCTTGGCTAGAGAGACTTAGTGAGTCAACAGAGACTTCACCCAGATACCACATTCTTCAAGCCATTCTGAAAAGACTCTAGAGCAAAAGTATCACTGCCAGCCCTGTTCCAGGGAAAAGGCAGACAGACAGACAGTGGAGGGAGGCCATATACAAAGAACACGCTCATTTCAAGTTTTCTTCAATGACTTTAATTGGAAACTTGAACCTTCTAAACCATAGTTCACACCCGGCTCTGTGGTACAGCATTTAGTTCTCAGTGGGGTTGGGGGACAAATGCATAATTGAGGTTAAAATAGGGAACTACAGTCTCTCTGGTCTCCTAGAGTTATTCAAATTATGGCTGCTGGATAAGCCTTAAAATAATTATGTTAATGACACCAAGCTATGGGTTCCTTCTTCCTCTGATGCTGAATCGTCCTCCTATGAGGAGAACTCTTTCAAAAAAAAATTGGGGATCAAAATACAAGTCTGTGGCTGCACTAAACATCCACAAGTGGGAAACTTCTTGATGCAGATACTGAGCTGGACACAAAAACACTCAGGCCTGGAGAAGGCCACCCCACCCCCAGCCCATTCACTGCACCAACCTATTACCCTTCTCCATTCAGCATTGGAGTTCTCCCAGACTCTGTTCTGAGAGGATCTAACTCTGGAAAAAAACAAAGGCCCTTGCTTGATTACTGTGGCCTTACTTCTTTGAGGACCCCAACACAGGGCTGAGTTGTAGTTTACAGAGCTGTGTATAATAACAGCCATTATAGTAATCTTGAATTTCTATCAGCTGTTCTTCCTAAGAACAATTGAAAACACCTTCACAGTAAAAATATCAGGGTTTGCCCTCTCACCAACCCCAAAAAGAGGAAAGTGGGCAAACCCCTTCCCTTTACATTAAAGGGAAGCATGAGGCCTGGTAAGGTCAAAGGACTTCTTCCTAGTTACCCCACACATCAGGGCAGAGAGCTATGGAGGGCTCCTACCTTCTCTGCCTGGACTCTGTTTCTTAGTCAACATTGCCAAAATTCTAGAGGATAAAGGTTTGACTGTTTATCCACATTTTTCTAATTTGTACATTTTATCTGTTTCCTTTGTGGGCACTTTGAGATTTAGGAATGCTTCTCAATTGCTTTGAGATTTGGTGATCCCTTCCAGTCCTCTCCCTCTTCTCTCTAGTCCAGAGAAGATAGCACTTCAGTCTTGCAAGAGCCCTCATGCCCCTTTCTGGCTCGAAGTTCTATTAGGTGGAAGACACTATGTAGGCTGTGGCGATGTACTTCTTGCCATTCCCATAGGTAGACTTGTCCCAGGTATATGTCCGGACGGCTAAGGGATATCCTCCCAGGCTTAACTGGCAGCTGTGGGGAAAGAGCCTGAAATCAGAGGGGCTCCCCACTTCACCCTGCCTCTCCCTGGGCTGGAAGGATCAAGCCCAACAGAAGCAGAAGGGCTCCATTCTGCTTAAACAGCCTTAAAGACAGAGCTGGCACTGCTTTCTTCAGCAGCTGCCTGCAGCTCCCCATGTGCAAGGAGCCATTTCAAAATCTTTGCCTTATTTCTTGTCTTCTTGAAGAATGCTGTTCCTCATCTTTCCCAGAGCAATATTCCAAAATCCCAGATTCTGGAGGTGAAATCCTCAGAAATTAAATGTTTGCTTAGGGTTTCAGAAGTGGGAGAACTCAACGTGTCCGAATGTTAGAGAACTTGAGGCCCAGTGGTTCCTAATGGTACTCTCTGGGGCTCTAGGTTCCCCTAAGTAGCCTCAGGGGACAAATAAAGAGGCTGAGAGCTCTAGGACAACTCCATTTCTATTTCATATATTAAGGTCCTATGTAACATTTCACTTTGGGAGAATGAGGGGAGATAGTTTTGCTGCTAAGATGAAGTTTGGCAGCCACCAAACCAATCCAAAAACTTAATTGTTCAAGCAAGAGAGCTGAGGCCCAAAGCACAGATTTGTCCAAGCCCTCTCAGCCTCTTTGTGGCAGAGTCCAGGTCTCTTGACTCTGTGATGGCTGAAGACAGCCTGCAGCCCCAGCCTGCCCCCCAGGCCTGGCTGGCCCCATCCTTACACTTTGCCTGGCCTGGCGATGAAGCACAGGGAGTAGAGTGCAAACTCAAACTCAGGGCTGCTGCCGATGAAAGCGGAGCCCACTTCCTTATAGTAGCCGTCCCAGTTGAACTGCATTGCCAGCACATCGGGGTAAGAATCCCACTGCGGAGGGAAGGGCAGAAAAGGGGGTCTGGTGAGTGCCACAGAGTGGAGTAGAACAGGTGCCCAATGGCAACAGTCAGACGGTATTCGTTGAGGGTCCATTAGGGGCCTGTGTGAACCTTCCAGGGAGACTGGATTCTTTAAATAGAGGAGGCAGTCTGCCTTGCTAAGGTGTCTGAGCCCACCCGGACCCTCTGCCTGGAGCTGCCAGTGCACATCTACCAGAAAGGGCAAAATCACTATCCATAGGATCCATCTCTGGATATCAAGGACATCACTGTTCCCAGTGGCCCTCACACATGCAAGAGAAGGACCGTTTACTGCCCCCAAATTATTTCCTGGTACCGGGCAGCAAAGGTTTCTGTCTTGTAAAGTGTATGAAGTTTAGCTCAGACTAGCCAGGCTGAAACTTTCAGCCACATTCTAAGGAAACTAAGGCAGGGAGTAATTGCATATCTTGTTCTTCCCTCTGAGAATCCTCCCCAGGCCCCAGACTCCCACCCCGATATGGTGCCTCCTGCCTCCTGTCCCCTGCAGTTCTAGAGCCTTCACTGTTTGGAAGGGAATTCCAGTGTCCTGGCTGGCTACAGTAGCTGTCCAGCAGGTGAGGACGTGATGGTCACAACCACCTGGGGCTGCCCCCTGAGAGTCAGGCTGAGAGACAAGTCAAAGGTTTGGAACGCAGAGTGAGAGCAGGACATCTGGGCACTGACAGGGCTTTTCCAGCCCGTGTACTCACAGGCCCATCGTAGATGTGACTGTAATAGTCAACCAGACCCTCCTTCTCCTCCAGGTAGAAGCGGATCCAGTTATGGAAGCCGGTAACCTTGCCTTTTTTGACCTCACCTATAATAAAGAGTCCAAGATGGATAATCTGGGCTCCTTCCCCACCCTCTCCTCCAATCCCCTTTCTCCACCCCATGCCAAGGCTTCCCCCTTCTCCAGTCTCTGACTTCTAGCTGCTTGGCCCCTTGCTGTGAGTCCCCCGAGTCTCTCACAGTCCTATCTCTCACCTCAGGAAGGCCCCCGTTCTGGCTCAAGCCCTTGGGAGAATCCTTCCTTCTGGTGATCCTGATGACCTCTCTCAGCCATTACTCCAGCAGCAAGCCAGGCTTGGTGGGAGTTTGATGGGGTAGAACAGTGGGGAACAGACCATGGCCCTCTTGGGAAGCAGCTGGCCAGGCCCTGGAAGCAAAGGACTGTTCAGAGGTAGGCAAACTTGCTCCCAGACACATGTCTTGTCCTAGATGTACCCCCTTGGGAGCCCCAGCATCTGGTCATCTTTCCCCCTTAGGTACTCCAGAAAAGACTGTTTCTCAGAATGGCTCCTCAGACACCCCACCCTCCCCCCGGCCATATGGGCAGGGGAGAGTGCATGGGTCCCTCCCTGCTAGCTGGCTAGACTGCTGATTAATCCACACCCAGGGCTGCCCTGCTCCTGAGCAAAGCCATTCCTCTTCATCCCTCAAACTCTTTCTTTCCAAGAGAAGTGCTCGCACCTGAGAAGACATGTTCAAAGCCACTCGAGTCCCCCTCTTCATTGCCTCTTGAATAGAGCCCAAACCACATGTTCTTCAAGTCATCGACGAACTCTTGTTCTGAGCCATAGCGATCTGCAGAGAGGAACACAAAGGGTTTTGGAGAGGGGAGGCAGGGCCAGGTCCTGGGAGCACTAAACAGAGACCTGAAGAGCTACTTGCTCCCACACGTCAAGAAACACATGGGTTCAATCAACAAATGTGTTCGGCTGTTTATTTAATGATTATCTATGGGATGCCTATTTTGTGCCAGATCCAGATCTAAAGGCTGAGGATTCAGCTGGGAATAGCAAGGACACGGTCTCTATCTATATTATATTCCAGTGGAGGAGTCAAATAATAAATAAACAATAAGAAATATGATTTCAGATCAGTGCTATGACGCAGAGTAGCCTGTAATGACGGGAAAGGTCTGGCACATGAGTTGGGGGGTCTTCTAGAAAGGAAGATCAGAAAGGCCTCTGTGAGAAGGTAGCACTGATCAGAGAGCTGAGGGATAAGGAACTGGCTACACAAAGATCTGTAGGGAAGATTCTTCCGTGTAGAGGGAACTGCAAGAGCAAAGGCTCCAGGCAGACTTGAGTTTGCTATTCAAAGAACTAAAAGAAGTCAGTGAGGCTGGAGCAGGAGGGGAGAGTGGTAGGAGAGGAGGTTTGAGAAGCAGCCAAGGGTCAGATCCTTCAAGCCGTGGCAAGAAGGTCAGATCTCAGGCAAATAGAAATAAAACAAAAAATGTTTTAGATTTACTCATTGCTTTCTGTCCACCTAGTGCCTGCCATTTTAAGTGCTTTCAATGTAACACTGAATCCTCACGTTGAATCTTCACATAAGCTTGGTACTAATTATCCCCAACTTAGAAATGAAGAAACTGAGACAGACAAAGTATAAAACTCATGCAAGATCACAGTTAATGAAAGGCAGAGACAGCACTTGAGTCCACTCAGTCTAGGTCCAGAGACCAATCTCTTTAACAACTCTATAGCTTCTTGGTAGTGCAGAGCCACTGAAGGATTTTAAGCAGGGGAATTGTATGATAGGAGCTTTTAAAAGATCACCCTGGCTGTGTATGTTAAAAAGGCAATGGGGTGGTATGAGTGGAAGCAGAGAGACCAGTTTTGAGGCTCATGCTTTGTCCATGTAAGAAGTTGATGGGGATTAGATGGTGGTGTTAACTCCGGAGGAGGAGAGAGAAGCAGTAGGCCCAGGACATATTTTGAAGTGGGAGTGATGGACATTACATTACTGATGGAGGAGATGGGGGTAGGGAACTTTGAGGTAAAGAGAACAATTAAATCTAACTACTAGGCTTTTGGCCTGAGCAACCGGATGGGTTATGTTGCCATTTATGAAATGGGGAAGACCCAGAGAGGAGCAGGTATTTTTGATGGGAACCAAAAATTCTTTATACACTAAGTTCTGTGTGAATATTGGTTAGATAGCTAAGTGGAGATGCTGAAAAGACCCTTGGGAAAGTTCAGGGCTGGAGATTTCAATGAGGGAACCATCAAAGATTGACTGTTTACTGCCCACAATTTTATATGGTGAATACAAAAGAGATACCAGACATATTCCTTCCTTTCAAGGACTTAAAACACATTTGGAAAACAAGACTAAATATACATGAAATAACAGAGAATGGTTTCACACACTGAATAGCTACCCTTACTGAGCAAGGACTGAGTGCCAGGCTTTCTACTGGGTGCTTTATAAGCAGTCATCCTCAAAAACCCCATTTCAAAGGGAAGTCCCAAAGGGGTCAAATAAATTGCCCAGGGTCAAGTCACTAGCAAGTGGCAGAGCCAAGATTTAAACCAAGTCTCTCTGGCCCAAGGCTGTTGTGGACCACACTCCAAACTCTGCAGAGGTGCCGAAAGCCAGGGTGAGCTGGGGCAGGTGCAGCCTTCACAAATGTGGTGGGATATGAACTATCATAGAAGTTTAAGGATAAGTGGGATTTGGACAAGGAGAGAGGTGAGGAGAGAGTGAGTAACGGGACAGCCTGGCCTTGGCATCAGAACCCTGAGTTCCAGCCGCAGCTCCGCTTCCAACTCATTTGTGGCCTCAGATTCTAAGTCTAGCCTGTCTGGCCTCTGTTTCTCTCATTTGAAAAGCCCTTGCTCAGTCTAGGCCTCCAAGATTCTCTTGTGTATTTACTACAAAGAGAACGCCAGGGGGCAGCACAGGATTGCAACTTCTTCATAGAGTCACTCCTGTGTCCCTGTCACTTTACCTAAAAACAGTGTCACCAACTCTTAAGGGAGGCAGCAGCTCTGAGCCAAGGCACTCTCAGGGACAACGAGGGAATACCCGGACACAGCCACCCCTGAGACAAAGCCCAGCTGCCTGGAGTTTGGGAAAGGAATCTGCAGGACAGTAACAAACACAACTCCATGCCAAGAAGTCCTGCGGCCAAAATCTTTTTTGGTCTGACTCAAATGTGTCTCTATCTGGAGGCTTTCCAACCACAACTCTTCCCGATAGGACTTCCCTCTCTGAACCTTTGTTGATTTTCTGATGTTGTTTCCCCAACCAAAAGGTGGACTCAGCCAACCCGATTCCTGGACTTTAGTGCAGGAAGAGGAAGTAGAGTCAGCGACTCTATCTGTCTGAAACATGGTGCTGACTCCGGGATCGCGGAGGTGGCTGAGACGTGCCCTGGGTGGGGGTGGGATGTGAGGGGAGGCTCACACCCGGCAGAGAACCCTGAGACTGTAGCAGAGGGTGGGCGTGCATGAGGCAGTTAACATGAAGTCAAAGGTGGGGTGATTTCCAAGCCAACCAGCCAGAGGATGTGCCAGCTCCTGGTTGGGTTCCTAACCTCTCCTTGGCTTCCCCCTGGCCTCATCCCTCATCCCTCCTAGATGTACACTAACCTCCACAGAGTCCCCACTGCCTCCTCACCTGCCCTCCTAACCTTCCCCTCCCCCGCCCCCGCCCACCTGGCTTCCCTCAGACAGACTCATGCGCCTTGAGACCTGGGGGTGCTCACTCACTCTGGTGATGGAGGAAGCTGTAGAGCTCCTTCATGACTGCTGTCTTCATGATCTCTCTGAGGAAGGCATCCTGCTCGGCCAGCTCCTGGGCACTGAAGTGCTCCCTATGGCCTGTCGCCCGCTGGTAGTTGTTGAGGAGGTTGATGAAGGCTGCATAGGTGGGCTTGGAGAACAGCTTCTCATTGACATAAGTGAAGAGTCTGGGGGAGGCAGAGGGGAACCCCACTGAGAGCCCCAAACACGGGGCAGCGAACCCTCCAGAGACTTCTGGACAGGCCAGGGGCAGACAGGCGAGGGCTGGTTTCAGGAGCCGAGGGGGCACTTCAGGTACTCTTGAAAGCCACACGTCAGGTCACTTTTCTTCCACCTCACGTTTTGGAAGAGCTGTTCTATCCTCAGCCTGGCCAATCACAGAAACCCTCCCAACTGGATATCCACAGTCCCTAAGATGGCTTTGTCTCTGGAGACCTATTTTTTTCTGCTGTCCCTTTGATCCTGCCTGACTTGAGGATAAAAGAGCTGAGGCATCAAGAGAAGCAAGGATGGGGCGAGATCTGGGGGGTAGAAAGAGGAATTGCGGGAACTTACGGCTTTGGGCAGCGATCCACTTGGTCTCTGGTCTCTGACGGGGAGATGCAGTTTTGGCTATTGAGAATGATGTCTTCCTTCTGGGCTTTGTTGGTGTCTGCCCTGTAGATCTTCTCAGAGATGCTCTGAATCTCCTCTTTGGTTATGGCATCACTGCTGTGGGAGAAGCCCTCTGGGAGGAATTGGGAGGGGGATGGCCTCAGAGCCAGAGGGAAAGGAGGGCTGGCAGGAAATTATCTGTGTGCATCCCCTCCTGGGCACCTTCAAGAAGCCAGCATGGAGAGAGGGGGGCCACAGTTGGACACCCTAGTGGTGGACAGGGGCCCAGAGCCTAAAGGACCTGTGAAATCACCACACCGCATTGCGCACAGAATGTCCCCCCACCCCTTCCCCCTAGAAGGGGTCTCACGCTTGAGCATGCATCAGAATCACCGGAAGGCCCTGGTAGAACAGGACAGTGAGTCCCACCCCTAGAGTTTCTAATTAAGTAGGCCCGGAGTGAAGCCCCAGAGTTTGCGTTTCTAACAAGTTCTCAGACATTGCTGATGCTGCTGGTCCAGGGACCACACGTTGAGAACCTGCTCTAAAGTCCTTCTGTGTCTGCAGCTTAGCTAAGGGAGCAGAAGACTAACCATGGTCACTACACAGGCTCTCAAAATCCTTGCAGCAGTTCCCAAACTCTTGGCAGCGGGCATTGCAGTGACATTGGTGGTGCTTGTCAAAGGCTTCGTAGCAGCGGCCCCGGCAGGAGGTGGGTGCCGAGTACAAGTCTGAGAAGAGAGGGGTGGTATGTCCCGGGCTGACCTCTAGAGGTCACTCTGAACGCCCCACAGGCTGTCCCTCCCTAGCCTGGCTCTCTTCGCTCTGCCCAGTAAAGATCTCCAGGGAAGAAAAACAAACAAACCTAATTCGTGCATACCCTTCACAGTCAGGAAGTCCTTTCTGATGCCGAGCTTTACTTTCTGGCCTGCTGTTTTTCTAATCTTCTCATTCTAAAAATAAAATCTCTTCCACCTCCCTCTCCAGGCCTCCGGCTCTCTTTCCTAGCTACCCTCCTCCCATGGCCCCCCAGGCTGGCTGAGCCCCCCAGGCTTCTTCCTGCCCAGGTTCCCAGAGTCCAACAAGCCTCTGTCATCTGGCTGAGGCCTGGGCCTGGTGCCACGGCCATGGCCACCCCTCTTTGTCACCCTCATGTCCCTCCTGCTTTATCTTGAGGGCCCCTCTTTGGGGAGGCAGGCTCACTGCTGGCGAGGGCCTCTTCTGTCTCTTCCTCCGGCTGTGGCATTGGCTCTGACTCTTTGTGGTCCTCTGCAGGTAGATAGAAAAATAAAGTCACCAACAACCTGAGAATTCCCCTGCTGCTTGGTTTCTGGTTCTCTGCTTCCCCAGCCTCAGGGGACAAGCAAGAGCACTGGAAGCAAATTCTGAACAGGGGCTGGGGTCCAATGGACAGGCACCAAATAATGAGGATGAAAACAGAAAATGGAAGATGTTTCCAATGGAAGACACATTATAGAAAACTTATAAAAAAGGAAAATAATTTCCCCAGGTGACACATCTGGATTGAAAACTCTGATTTTGGTGATGAAAACTCTGATTTAACAAAAGTTGACAGATGGATAGAGCCTTGATGCTGTCCTAATGACAAGGCCCTCACTTAGGAACATCCTGTACCTAGAAAAACTTCTCATCAGAGTTCAGGGTAAATTCTCAGGGCCTCAAGGAATAAGCACTGTTTCCTGAGATTCCAACTTCCCTTCTTTCTTTGCCCCACTTGGAAATGGCCACAAAGACTGCGTCTAGTGAAAGGGCATGTTCAGGAAAGCACATTCCTATTGCTGCCCCTTTCCCTTCACCTGCAAGCTGAGTGACTGTAGCTCAGCTCTGGGTGGAGAAGGGTGGATTTGAGGTTGGGGGTGATGCAGGGGGAGAAATGTTCCTGGGGACTCTGAGTTCCTCTCTCATCACACAGTGGAATAATCCCCCCCAGCCCCCCCTCCACATACCCAACAAACAATACTGTTACAAAGTGATTCAGAATCTACTAGTGAGTTTGCTGGGAAGTTATTACCATCAGAACTACCAGTCAGGTTATTCTTCAGTCAACAAACATCTTCTGATCACTCACTATGTGTCAGGCTGTGTTCTAAGTGCTGGCAATCCATAGAGTTCTGAATTCAGCCACATTTTATGCTAAACAGAATTTTGTGTGCTGAGCTGGAATCCTAACCATCATTTCCAATATGTTTTTCTATTGGAAAGGGGTTCTGAGTTGCAAATCAGAAACTTGAAGATGAAATGGCTACTACGCTGGGTATTGCCTTTATCTTGAATGCCAGCCTGATGGTCCAAGGTGAACAAGCCTTCCTGTGTTTTCTGAATGGTAAGAAAAAGTGGGGACACAAGGGCAGCAGAAAAGGCATAGGCCCTGATTCCGGCTGATCCCTGGGCCTGGGTCTCCCTGCCTGGGGAAGGAGGTATATGTGTGTGTGCTAATATCTATGTGGTGCAAATGTATAATACATATGCTTATATGGTGATATGGTTTGGCTGTGTCCCCCCTCAAATCTCATCTTGAATGGTAGCTCCCATAATTCCCACGTGTTATGGGAGGGACCCAGTGAGAGGTAATTGAATCTTGGGGGCAGGTTTTCCTGTGCTGTTCTCGTGATAGTGATTAATTCTCACGATATTGTATGGTTTTATCAAGGGCAGTTCCCCCGCACTTTGCCTGCCACCATGGAAGATGTGTCTTTGCGCCTCGTTTGCCTTCTGCCATGATTGTGCGGCCTCCCCAGCCATGTGGAACTGTGAGTCTATTAAGCCTCTTTTTCTTTATAAATTACCCAGTCTCAGGTATTTCTTCATAGCAGTATGAAAATGGACTAATACATATGGTATTTTTGTATAAATTGAAAAAAAGCTTCCATATGAATGGAAGCAGCTCTTTGGGCGCTTGACTGGCTACCACCTTTGGGCAAATTCAGAAAATGCACTCCTTTCTCTCAGCAGACACAACTCTTCACCAGGGCACAAAACCTGATGAGAAGGATACAGACTGGATTCTGGTCCAGCTTGCTGCTTAACTAGGTTCCCTTGTGCAATGCACAACCTGTGCAACGATTATGCAGTGAAATTGATGGCCATTACCTAACGTGCCTTCAGTGACCGTGTTTTCAAAACTGGGAGTCAGAGTGCATGGCTTGATAGCAAGGCTTTGTGTCACAAAGCAGAAGATCATTAATATGGGAGTTGACAACATTGGAAGCACCTAAACAAGTTGATTATTCATACAAGATTTTTTTCAAGTATTCATTTAAAACTATGCAGTTAAAGGTGGTGCATGTCCTGTTCTAATTTGTAGGCTGGAAATGATGGTATGGGGATGTTGTGCCACGTGGTCCCTTCACTAGAGGAAGAGTGGTATGAATCGTGTCCGTCACTGTGACACCATGCAGTCTTCCTGGCGGTACACAAGTTGTGAGAGTTTGCTACCATTTTTACATTTTTGCGATTTAAAGTGTTGAATAACAATTAGTAATGTCATACATACTAATATATTATTTTTATCATTTTACCCATTTTTAGAATTTGGTACTTAAACTTTCAAGATATTGTTAATACTCATAGTTCACACAGAAATTCTAGGTAAATGACATCTACTGTATTTTAAGTTGGGGGCATCCTAGAAAACCTGAGAAAAGTGGTGGCCAAATTCCTGACCCTGCCTCTGTCCCTCAGTGTTTTCTGTCCAGACCCTTAGAGCCCCTGTCAGTCCTGAACACTGCTGTGGCCTGCTGGACACCCAGGCCAGTGGCCCCTTAGACAGGCTGGATGTGCGTTCGTCTCACAAGGAGGCTCACCAGTACACAGGTGTTCATAGTCTTCACAGCAGTTCCCATGCCGGAGACACCAGCGGTCACACTGGCAGGCAGTGTCCCGGTTAAATTTCTCATTACATCGAGATGCACAGGATTCCATTTTTCCTATGGGCAGTAAAGGTCACAAACTCAGCTCTATGGAGACCCTGTTCTCCTCCCCAAGGTGGCTCCTGCAGGAGGGTTCACAGACCAGGGCAGGAGTGTACCTGGCAGGGAAGGGCATTAATCTCTGCAAGGGAGAAGTACATCCACAGCCTCCCGTGCACAACATAAGCCTGCTCCCCACCATCCAACACCCACCAAATATTTCAAGGCTCATCAAAGAGACCAGGATCACAAACCCAAATGCCTATTTGGGTTAGGCCCATAACATAAACAAGTAAAGAAGCAGGGTATGAGGCAGTAGGAAGAAATGGAGACCGTGACAAACTTGAGAGCAATGCTCCATCTGAAATTCGCAGCTGATGCTCAGCTCTAGCCGATTGTGGCCATGTTGGGATGTGGGCTCAGTGTTGCCAGAGCCTCCCCTTTTTTTTTTCAAGATAAATCTTCATTTTTATGTGAAATTTTCCAACCTTGTAACACTTTAAGCACGCCAAAGAAAGAGGTCTGTGAACTGGGTATAGCCCACAGGCCCCCTTCACCTGTCATGTCATGCTGCCCCAGGGATGTCCCCTGCCCCTGACCCTCCCCTGGCTCTTATCCCATCCCTGTTATGTTCTTTGCTTCTTTGCTCTTCTCTCCCCTTCTGCTCTTCTCTGCACCCTCTTTCCCCCTGTGTCACATCTTTCTGTTCTTTCCTGTCTTTGGAGTACATTCAGATGAATTTATGCTCAGGGTGGGGAATGAGGCGGGTGCGGGTGAGAATTGGGCTCTGGCATAGCATTCTATTATGTAACCACAGACCACATCCCCTACTGCAGCCAAATGGTTTGCAGAAACAAGCTTTTGGTCGCAAGGGACATAAGACAAGACATTTTGAAGGAACAGTGGAAACCCACTATCCACTCTGGGATTTAAGGGTGATAACAGAGTCTTTGTTCGATTTGAGGTTCCTGAGGTTTGGATTTCATGAACGCTGGGTTCAGAGGTCATACTGTGGGTTACAGAGAATGTCAAGGTCAGAGTCAGAGTTACCATCAGCATCAGAATTTGTATCAGTGAGGAAACTGAAGCCTAATTTGGACCAGGGTTGGGGTTAGTTAGGTTAAGAACTACAGTTAGGATTTGGGCTTGAGTTAGATTAGTTGATAAATTAACAATTTTGTATTGATATTTGAGTAAGGAATAGGAATAGACTTAAGATGACATTCGGGGTTGAGGAATGTGTCAGGATGAGAAAAAGATGAATAATCCCTGTTTTGTTTGGGGGCTTGGTTCTGGTTATGATTCAATACAGGCATAGTATCTTAATTTAAGCCTGGAGTGGGTTAGAGCTTAAATATTAGAGGTTGGGTTTAGTTACCAGTCCCTAGTATTGGATTCTGGGATTAGGGTTGATACTGTGTCTAATGAGGGACAGGATAGCAGAGAAGTTAAGAACCTAGACTCTGGCGCCAAACTGCTTGAGGCTGGAATTCTGGTTCTGCTGCTTTCTAGCTATGTGATCTTGAGCAAGTTGTTTGAACTTCTGTACCTTGGTTTTCTTATCTGTAAAAGTGGGATGATAATGGAGCCTATCTCATAGAATATAAGAATTAAATGAGTTAATATGTGTAAAGCACTTAGGACAGCAAGTGACACATAGTAGTACCATAGAAGTATTTGTTAGGTGAATAAACGGTGGCAATATTTCATGCCCATCTTCCAAGTGACAAGTGTTCAGACTGGCTGGAGCAGTCTTCCCTGTGTGGTGGCCCTGTCGACACACTTAATCTAGCTGACACTCTCCCAGGGTTTCAACAGGGCCATCCCTTGGGCTGGGTTGTCAGCACATCTGTGTTGCTGGTTTCCTGGCTGACTTCATCACTACAGCTCGGTATTCTTTACATCAGACAGGCATCGGGTCAAGGTTAACCCGGGTCCTCAGACAACTTCGCATTGTCAGGCCTCCAAGGTGGCCAGGAAGGCAGGTTTCCAGTCCCTAAAAGAGACCAGGCCCAAGGCCACTTGTTCCTTCAAGCCCGCAGGAACTCCTCTTGAATGTTAAATGATGCTGCCTTGGAGCCTGAATGCAAAGATCTTAAGGAGAAATTTTCAGCCCATCAGCTCCCTGCTCAGTCAGCCTGGCAGTACACCCAGAATCCAAAGGGAGAGAATTCAGGCAAATCAGGGCAATGTTTTTAATGGGCCAAATCAGCAGAGTCCAGGGAAAGAATTCACTTCATTCCAGCAGCTGGCACCAGTTGAGAAGGGTTGCAAGCGAGCAGTCAGCTGGACGTGCAAGAGAGCACCCCCGCCGGCCCAAGCTGAGTGGGCTTTTTCATCTCTGCTCAGGAACTTTGTCTCCAGCAAGAGCCCCATGCCAGCACTTTCTCACATTTCTCTGTGCACTTAGTCTGCTTCAAGGTGACCTTGGGATTTGACAGTGGAGGGCAGGGGTAGGAGGAACTTTTCCTCATAGGCACTTTGCTGTGACATTCTGGGGACACTCTGATGAGTGACTAGTCACCCTAACAACTCACTCCAGCATCCCCACACTGCACCATTAACACCAACACTCTGAATAAGCCTTGCTCCCCAAGCCGGGTGCCTGAATCACTGCTCTAGTAACCTGTGCCTCTTGTTCCTCTGCCTCACCTCTCTGACTCTCTGCCTTTCTTCATCTGAGCCTTTCCTCTCTCAGGTTCAAATTCTCCCTCCATTCCCCCATGAAATGCTCAATTTCTCTGCACTTGCTAAGACTTCAATATGCCAGAACAGCCACTCCCTATCCATACTGGCCATCAAGAAAGCTTGGTCCCAAGCCTGGGTGGACACAGTGTCCCTGTACACTGGCGCTCAGCCCCTCTGATGACTGGGACATCCTACACGTCTGTACCTCTCAGAAGGCCTCATGCTGTTTCCATGGAGTCCTAGTCAACTAAGAAGCCTCACCCCTTGGACTAGCTTCCTGCCTCCATTCACAACCAAAAAAATAACCAAGGTTCTCCACAGACATCCAACTCATAAAGGAGGGCCTGAGGCTGTCAATGATTCCCCATGTGATTCATATTCTTGCCTCTCAGTTCTGAGATGTTGGGATAGTATTGACAAGTGCAGAGCCTCTTCCCTGCCACCTTAGGAAGCCTCACACACTTGACCTCACTTCCCCATCAATCCCACAGCCAAAGCAGATACTGCCCTCTGACCCAGCAGCAAGAGCTCCACCTGCACTTCTAAAGCCACTGCTACCTCTGCCCTCAGGGATGTCCCCCCAGGGACCAAATATCCAGAGTTGCTCTCCTTCCCTAAGGCTGGAATATGCCAAGCCCGCTGGCCACCCCTACACATTAAGCCCCCAGGTTCCACCTTCCTCCCCACCAACAGGACTGAGGCTGGTGCCTCCCAGGCCCACACTCATGCTCTCCCACTGCCTGTCCACCCACTAGGGCCCAGGCAGAGCTGGTTTCTGGTAAGGCGCACTATCTCATCCATGGTTGGGAGGCACAGCTTCCTCTTCCAGGGGGTTTCCATTTAGAAATCCCATAAGGGTCTCCTTTCCACAACCCAATTTGAAATGGCCCCAAGTGGAAGTTTCTCCCAAGAATATTTATAGTCATAATCATAGCGAATTTCCAATTCACTGAGATCTCACTTTGCACCAGGTGCTTCTCATATATTATTTCATTTAATCCTTTCCACAGTCCTGCACAGGAGCAACCCAGTGGAAGGATTCTCCTGTGGGCAGAGGAGGATTCTCCCCACACTCCTCAGCTCAGCCCCTCCCTTGGCACTCCTTCCCACCTACCCACTAGCTACCAATTAACACATCAGCACCAGCATTTTGCACAGTTACTAAACAGGAACATGGTCCTGTTCCTCTGCCAGTCCCATCCCCTGGACCTCTCATAACTGTGGGCCAGGTCCCTTCTGTATTCTTTAATTCTCCTAACACTGCAACAGAGATCCATTCCTCTGACCCCTGTACAGCCCCAGATAGGACGTGGCCCACCTTCTGGTCAAGGGCCCTTTCAGTTTCCTCCTAAGCCTGCCCACCTCCTAAGGCTCTACCCAAAGTAAGATCACACCCTAGACAACCTCACCTGTCACCAGGCAGTGGAAGGAGTGACCAAGGGCAGCCAGGCCACTCAGACCCCGTGGACCCCAGCCCTAGCTTTATACTTTACAGTGGCCCCGGACAACAAAATCTTGGGGAGATCAAAACTCAGGCTGGACTAAGGGATGTTTGGGGCTGATCCTCCAAGGTGTCAAGAAGGGACTTCCATGAAATCAGACCATCAGCCCTGCAACTCTCTCCACATAGTCCAGTCCGTTCCGGGAACAACACCCGCACCCTCAGACAAGGACAACCCAAAAATCTTCTGCGGGCTTAGGACAGAGCTCACCCTCCCTTGTCCCACGGCCCTACCCTCTACCAAGTTCTCCAACTCTCTGCTTCTTTAGGCAAGATCCCGCCCCACCAGCAATCCCATGCCTGCCAGATAGTGACTTACCAGCCCAGGCCAGGCCGCACAGCATGGCCACTACCAGGGAGATGCAGGCCCTCATGGTGCCCAGTTGGAGGCCAAAAAGGGAGTGGCTGTTGGACTTTCACTAGCGTCGGATGAATGTCACAGCTCTCAAATGAGCCTTATTCCTCAAGCTGATCCTTTTAAAGACACCAGGACTTGTGGAGCTGGTGTCTCCAGATCCTTTCAGGAAGAAAAAGGGGAGGGAGGGACCCTAGATGGATAGGAGGTGGGGCCCTACAGCTGTTTGAAGCCTGAGGGAAGGTGACTAAGCAGGTAGGTAATGCCAGATGTTGAGAACAGGTAATGCTAGCTGTTTGCAGCTTAAAAAAATAGGTCATGCAGGCAGGCACACCAAGATGGGTCCAGTTTGGAGGGTTCTTTGTCCAAATTAGGGATACCCATGGGCTGATCTTTGGGTGATCCCCACCAGACACCTACTTCCAAGTCTCAGACCTGACTTTCCAAGGGGCCACAGGTTGGATTCATCTTCAAATTCCTGGAGCTTAGCGTGACACTGGCACACAGTAAGGTGACTGGTCCAAGTTTGACAAACAGTAAGTGCCCAAGCAAGAGTTGGGGTCATTGGACAGAGAGATACAGGATGTGTCGGTCAGAACCAGGGCTATTCTTGTTACCACCAAGCCCAGCATAGCTAAATCAGCCACATGTAGCTGCGCATGGCTAAATCACCCTAAAATATTATGCAAATGACTCTTATTGAGTTAGCCTCTGGGGTTTAAATGTTTCAGATTCCTTATGAGGCAGGGGAGGGGCAAGAGGCCTCTTAAAGGCAACTGAAGGCCCACTCTTCTTCCCCTGGGAGCCCAGGGTTTCACTCCCTTCACCCCCACTTACACTCCTCTCCTCAGGAACTCCTCCCCAGTGAGGTTCTTTTGTTTCCAAGTCCAAAAGAAGAGGAGTAGCTCCGTGTGACTGTCCAGTTTTCCCCGATAATAAAGGTAAAATCTGCTAAGTATGATACCCTTGCCAGAAAGAGCACTGCATGGGGATTCTCATCCCTCTCAGGCAAGAAAACTATAATATAAAAAGGCAAAATTGGTGAACAGTGGAGGCCACTCATCAGTGATTTTTTTCTAGAGGTTGGGAGTGGAGCACGTCTTCATCCAGTGTGCTTTAGCAGGAGAAGTTTCTTCCTCTCGCTGGTCTTCAGCTTTCTCATCTGAAATGATGGGGTTGGATCTGACAATCCTTTCCAGGTTCTCAGACTTTAATCTCGAGTTTTCCTGCCCATGTGCCAGGTTGAACAGTTGCTGGTGGGTTAAAGAGAATCCCCCAACCTGTTGCTGTGTAGAGAGGATTCCAAACATAGGGACTCAGGGGTAGACAGAAGGACAAGCCTAGGGCAAGCAACCTTTGCAAGGGGCTCACATCGGAAGTGCAATATATGTATATTTTTTGAGATGGAATCTCTCTCTCTCTGTCGCCCAGGCTGGAGTGCAGCAGTGTGATCTCAGCTCACTGCAACCTCTATCTCCCGGGCTCAAGCAATTCTCATGCCTCAGCCTCCCGAGTAGCTGGGATTATAGGCATGTACCACCACACCCGGCTAATTTTTGTATTTTTAGCAGAGACCATGTTGGCCAGCCTGATCTCAAACTCTTGACCTCAGGTGATCCGCCCACCTTGGCCTCCCAAAGTGCTAGAATTACAGGTGTGAGCCACTGCATCCAGCCCGGAAGCACAACTGAAGAGTGAGCCTAGCCCTTCTCTCCCAGAAGGAAGCTGGTTAGAAGGAGTAAGAGCAGAAATGGCCGCTTCATTTGCATAGGTTTCATTTACACAACCCAAAAGCAGGCTGAA
Organism: Hylobates moloch; assembly: GCF_009828535.3. Lineage (NCBI taxonomy): Eukaryota > Metazoa > Chordata > Mammalia > Primates > Hylobatidae > Hylobates > Hylobates moloch. The sequence goes on along the minus strand of NW_026652297.1, from coordinate 4,054,615 downwards.
GAGTCACTGCCCCTCAGAATCCTCATCCTCCCTGGGTTGGCAACACATAAACATATCTCTGACTCCTGTTGTTTACGGGACAAAGGACGGTGTCACTGGCTGGCCCGGGAAGCAATGATGCCTCAGAATTTGGGACTGAATGGTCTGTCCCTTCCAAGTGTCCAGCTGGGTGGACCCTAGCTGAAGCCAAAGCTGTCAGAGTGGGGTACAGCCTAGCTAGATTCTCCTAGTGTCCAGCTGAACTGGCCATGGGATGGCGTTTTGAGGGCAGGAGCTCTCCCCCTATTAGTGGAATTTTAGGTCGGGAGCAAGGATGGGAGCTGGGGAAGACAGTTAAGGATGACTCCATAGAGCCAGATAGTTCATCTGAGGACCCAAGTGTTTAAAACTGCATCCTTCAACAAGAATAACAGCCTTAACAACCACCAGCAACATTGACTGAGCACTTACCGCGCGTGTTACCTTATCATATGTTTTATCTCATTGATTCTCACGACAACTTTAATAGGTACTATTGCTGTCCTCATTTTACAGATGAAGAAACTGAGGCACAGAAAGATTAGGAGACGTGCCCAGAGCACACAATCATTAAGTTATGCAGCTGTGCCTCAACCCAGATCCCCCTGACCAGGGGTCATTCTCATAAGCACCGTTGCTCCATTGCCCCACAACATCACACTTTGAACCACCACTTAATCATATCTGGTTACTATACAAAGCAGTCTAGATTTAAATTCACTGGGATTAAAGGGACCTCAACTGCCATCTAGTTCTACTTCTCATAGGATGTCGCAACTCCCTAAACAACCCTAAGTGCTTGTCCTGCCTCTCCTTCAATGCCTCTGGTGCTGAGGGTTGAGGGGTGGGGAATTAGGATATGCCCTCCCACGGCTGCTCATACGCCCTCTTCGCAGATCGGATTCCCAAACCCTAGATTTTATAACCGAAGACATGCTGACAAACGCAGAAAAAATCCATTAAGCCAATAAATGAAAATATATCAATATACATTCATGCAAAGATGCCTCATAAACTTAGATGTCCATATATGTGTGTGTATACACACACACACACACACACACACACACAGAGATACATTAAGATAGATTTCAGGCAGCTTTCTCTTCCCTGCTAGCCTGTTGTGGACCAAGAACTCTGCTGCTCCTCTTTCTGAGTACCCCCCGCCATTAGCTACTCACATGTACCTTGCAAACTTCCATCCTTGCAAACTTCCCAAGAAGCCACAGTGAGACCAGCCAGCAAGTTGGGAATCACGTTAGGCTGGGTCCTGGAGACCTGGGGTAGGGAGAGAGTGGAGGGAGATGCATGGGGGACGGTGTCTCAGTGATGAGAATGGCAACAGAGATGGTGCAGTTGTGGCCTCTGTGGAGGTTTGGAGAGTGGGGAAGAGGGTGCGGCTGCTTGGGCAAGGATTTGGGAGGCACTCAGCTGGGAGAGACGGAGAGGGTGGGAATTCCATCAGCCAAATGTTTATCGAGTGCTCACTGCATGCCAGGGGCTATGCTGTTATTGGACTGGCAGGGTTCAGGCCAGGCTGGAAAACCCTTCCTGGAACTGATTGGTTTCTGGTGGGACAGAGGCCAGATAAGCCTCAGCATTAGGCCATAGTTTGAAGTAGGCCTCATTCATCTCTGGGCTACCACAGGTGGTCTGGGATCTGTCAGGATCAACAGGCCATGAGAGAGACTGACCCAGAGGACTACTAAAAGGGATACCTGCCCAGGCCAGCCTATTCTACCATCCTCGTTCTCCTGCAAAACCAAGGCCACGTCATTTCAGCAGAGGACCTGAGTGCGGAAGGACCCTGCAGTTGGCCCATCACAGGAGAGGCCCAGACTCACCTCCCAAGGGGACCCTGGCACATGAAGATGCTGGTTCTCCTGGGAGTGCTGCCCTGGCCCACAGGATAGAAGCGCAGGATGGTCACCCATGTCTGCTCTTATTGAATGTGTCTTAGAAGCGGCTCCATGTGTGATTTCTTTCCCACATTGGTTAGTATGGTGTATACCACGTTTGTGTTCCCAGGCTTTTGTTTAAGTTTGTGGGCAGCCCTGACATCAGCATCACACTCACTGCCTGGGCTGAGCATATCCATCAGACCTCCCAACTAGGCCCACTCATCACATAGTCCCATGCTGCACTTCTAGTTCTGCCAGCCACACCCCATGCTGGTCCTCAGCCTGGAACACCCTCCCCCACCCTCCCTGCTCAGCTGTCCAGCTCCTACTCATCCTCCAGCCCCAGGGCAAATTCACCCTTCCACAAAGCCTAACCTCTCTCCAGCCCACAGGATCTGTCCTGCCTATGAACTTGGTTGTCCATATTTGTCCTGTGTGCCTTTGACACAGCACAGTCATCTCTGACTATCTGTTGCTGCCAACGTGGTGTCAGTTAACCCCTGCACCGCCATTTAACTTTTCCTCTGAAGTTCTTTGAGAAGGGGACCCTGCCTCATGGGCCCTTTGTATTGCCATCCAATGTGTGTTAGAATCTAACAGATAATTATCAACCTGTGCCTGGGACCTGCAATGAATCAATACGTAAATGAATCAGGGCACTAGTCAGTCTTCCAGCCCCACTTGTTATTAAAGACTCAGTGAAGATGGTTAGCAAAGCAGAGGACAGCAAATGGGTCTCCGGCAGCTGTGAAGCTCCAGAGTTTATCCAAAGGGGGGATGCGGGGTCTAGAGACTCATCTCAAAGTTGCGTTTTCATAACAAATACACTGGGTTTCTTTTTTTTTTTTTAAGCTATATTGTATATTTGTTGGGGCCTAATGGAAATTTAGGAGGGCCTAAACCCCCAAGCCACCCTTGGCACCACCCCTACAAGGGGCAGCCACCACAGGGATTGGACAGTTCCAGCAGTTTCTGAATCCACAATGTCACAGAGATCTCAGCTGTATCCTGCTTTTTTAGGATCCCAAAGGAACCACCTGCCTACACTCTTTGCCAGCTGTGCTGTTTGTTTTACACTGCCCAGTAATGATTATAAAATTACTATTGCATGTCCTCAAACTCCACTGGCTTTAAAGAGGGTCTAGAGGCACAATGAGAACAAAGAGAAGTGGACAAGACAGGCAGACAGCGATAAGAAGGCTCAGAGAGACAGCGAGGCAGTGAGTAAGGGCAAGATCAAGAGAGAGACAGGCCCAAGGCCAACCCGCAGCTGGCTGCTGGCATGAGGAACATGGGCTGCCTCTCGCCCCAGGTATGTTGGCACAGCTGGGCTGTTCTGGCCTCAAAGACGATGACGGGACAACAGGACTGGCAGGAGCGGTTCCTGACCCATGATTTGAAATCTACGATCTGTCAAAATTATCATAACTATTGTGCTAAGGTAGTTGGGTTATGGGAAATTCTCCCTTTCTCATTCATTCCTTCATTCACCTGACAAATAGCACTTGAGTGCCACTGTGTGCCAGACGCTGTGATAAGCAAAGTGGATAAAGGGTGAGCAGCTCAGCAGCTGGAGAGAAAGAAAGACATAAATAAAGAGCGTCTACAGCCAGATCTGGGCAGCAGGACATGAGGCTCACACTATTGATTCTAAGGCCAAGCTGCCTGGGTTTGAATCCCAGCTCTGCCACTCACCAGCTGTACCACCCTGGGCAAGTTCCCTGACCCCTCTGTGCCTCAATTTCCCCCGTAGATCTAAAATAGAACAAGTAAGAGTACCTTAGAGGGCTATGGTGAGGATCGAATAAGTTAATACTTGCAAAGGTTTTAGAACAGTGCCTAATAAATAAGGCCAGATGTTTGTTGTTAAAAAAAAAAAAATAGGGCCACAAAGGGTGTAATTTAGATAGGATGGTTAGGAAAGGCCTGAAAAATGAATGTTAACAATGTTCTGTGGCTGGGCGTGGTGGCTCACGCCTGTAATCCCAGCACTTTGGGAGGCCGAGGCAGGCAGATCACCTGAGGTCAGGAGTTCGAGACCCGCCTGGCCAACATGGTGAAAACCGATCTCTACTAAAAATACAAAAAGTAGCCGGGCATGGTGATGCACATCTGTAATCCCAGCTACTTGGGAGGCTTAGACAGGAGAATCGCTGGAACCAGGGAGGTGGAGGTTGCAGTAAGCCAAGATCTCACCACGGCACTCCAGCCTGGGCAACAGAACAGGACTCCGTCTCAAAGAAATAAAAATAAAAATAAAAATGTTCTGGGCCCAGCACAGTGGCTCATGCCTGTAATCCCAGCACTTTGGGAGGCCAAGGCAGGCGGATCACGAGGTCAGGAGATCGAGACCATCCTGGCTAACATGGTGAAACCCCATCTACTAAAAATACAAGAAACTAGCCGGGCGTAGTGGCAGGCGCCTGTAGTCCCAGCTACTCGGGAGGCTGAGGCAGGAGAATGGCATGAAGCCAGGAGGTGGAGCTTTCAGTGAGCCGAGATTGTACCACTGCACTCCAGCCTGGGCGACAGAGCGAGACTCCATCTCAAAAAAAAAAAAAAGTTCTGAAAATGACAATAGTGAGAAGGTGGCAGCTTCTCTCATCTACAGTCTCTATAATGTAATATTTATTTTATAATTCCAAAGATATATTTTCATTTAAAAAACGTGTCTTGGGGATGGCCCTTTGATGAGTCACAGTGTCTAACTCACCTAGTTTGGTGCCAAAAGGAACCACCTGTTTTCTGGGGCAGTGGCCTGCAGCCTTAGGAACAGTGCTTTGCTCTGGGGGAAGCTAAAAGCTGCAATGGGGCTAAGCTAAGAGCAGCAACTCCATGGCTCAGCCTCCTGAGCCTTGTGCTCTATTTGATGAGATTATCCACAGCTGCCTGGTGCAAAGTCAAGAACCAGAGAAGAGAAACAGAGATTGCTGACCTTCTCTGTGGGCCACCAGAGTCCAGCCTGCACGTGCAGGTTCTCCCTCCAGCACACAGGTTGCTCCTGCAGGGCTCAGCCCCAGCAACGCTGAGAGGGTGAAACTGGCCACCTACCTCTCCCTCTGATTCCCACCCTGGATGCCCTGTTTCCCAGGACCCCTGTAACATTCTCCCACCCTAAGTAATCATCTCTGGACTTTGCCACCTGATCATGCCATTAAAATTCCCCTAATGCCATTGCCTCGAGGCTCTTCTTTTTCTATTCTTTTAAAAGTGACCATTAGAAATATTAATTAGAATCTACAGTTGGGCCATTAGAATCTTCCCAACTTATGTATCTACATAACAGGGGCCTTCTACTGACAACTAGAACTCAAAGAGTAGAAGGCAAGCAGTCATGCACTCAGGCGGGTAGCAGGGAGCAACACTCGGGTAGGGAGCTCTGAGAACCCTTCCAATAAGACAGTGCTTGCAGCTCACTATCCCTCCCACGAGCAATTATGGCTGGAAGCCACCATGGGGAAGACGCTTAAAGGGGCCTACACCCCTTCCCCTTTTGACACCCTGAGTTGCCAAACTCATAGATCCTCAAACACTTCTCATCCGAATTCCTGTTTCTAAATGGGGAAAGTGAGGCCCAGGGAGAGGAAGGCGCTCGCCTTGCCCAGGGCTGCTGAGAGATGGAGGCCCCCCTGCCCCAGCACACTGCCCACCTATGGGATCCCCCTATGCTGCCTTATACTCTGGTGGACAGGGCACTTTTCTGGGTGGTCAAGTAAGCTTAAAATATCCTGTTGTCATGGCCCCCTAAAAAGGCACCCTGTCTCTACTCCTCTGCCAGCTAGGATCGCCTAAGTGCCAGGAAAGCCAGTACAGCCCTCCATTCCGCAGTCCAAAACAGCTCTAGCTGCCTGCAACTCACTCCAGTGAGAAAACCAAGACCCAGGTGCTCTCCAAGGGCCAAGAGCAAAGCAGGCAGAGTCAGGGTGAAGCCTGAAGCATCCAGCTCCCTGGTCCAGGGTGCACACTGGTCAGAGTCTACACACACACGCACAACCAGAATCCCACACCTCCTAGCACAAAAAGTGGGTCCAAGCTGTGAGCTTAACCTTCTGTCTTCTTCTGGGAGTCACCAGGCTCCTCCGTGTTCTACCAGCTACCACCAGCAGCATCCTCCCCGACCCCATCGAGGCACCTGCTCCAGGAAGGCCCCCAGGCATGGGAGAGAAGACTCTTTCTAAGTGCAGCTGAGTCAGACTCGGCTGCTCAGGATGATCCAGTTTTATCATCACTGGGAGGGACAGCAGTCACCTGTGCCCTGGCCTGCAAGCCCCTTCACCCTCAGATGCCAGCAGACTGTGTGCTGCAGGAAGGCTACAGCTCAGGTCTTGAAGGGTCCAGAATCTGAGAGGAGGGTGCCTGAATTGGCTGCAGCAACTGGACAGGCCTGGGTGGACACTTAGTATAGCTCCATGGCCTGACAGATGTAGGAGGAGCTCAATACTGAGTGTGGGTTGGGGTACTAGGACACATTTTGGAAAGACATGTACTTTCTGGCCTATAGGTCTGTGGAAGAGAGAAAGGGGTTGAGGACACCTGCCAGGTCAGAATTTGCTGCAGCCACCAGCCACCATACCTGCCTGCTACTCAGGTGGCTTGTGCCAGTGGTGAGTGGAGAGCATCCCCATCTCAGGGGACAGAGGTGTGCAGGACTCAGGGGAGCTGGGGCTATGAACCTATGCTCTGACGGGAGCAGCTCTGGGCCTCAATGCTTGGGGTGAGCACTGAGATGCTGCAGCCCTGGGATTCTGCTGCTCTGGACCTTATCCCTCGGCATCTTCTGTTACTGATAGACTTGGCTGCCTAGCTGGATGATTGACCCCATGAGGGCCAGAACTACTAGTCTTGGTTTTTTCTTTTTTAGAGACAAGAGTCTTTCTCTGTCAACCAAAGAAAGGACAAGTGCAGTTATAGCTCACTGTAACCTCGAACTCCTGGGCTCAAGTGATCCCCCCACTTCAACCTCCCAAGTAGCTAGGACTACAGGTGCACACCACCATACCCGGGTAATTTTTATTTTTTATAGAGACCGGGTCTTGCTTTGTTGCCCAGGCTGGTCTCAAACGCCTAGCCTCCCAAAGCATTGGGGTTACAGACACCAGCCACAGCGCCTGGCCTTTGTCTTGTTCACAGAGTCCCTACAAGGCCTGTAGTAAGTACGTGAAAATAAAAGAATGTGGGAATGGAGAGAGGGAAAAAGGAATTTATATGCTTGGGTCTAATCCTACAAAAGAATAAAATGTTGGGATTCAGGGAGCTGTCATGGGGAGTGCCGGGGGCATGGAGAAAGGGCATGGCTGATACACATCCGGTTACTTCACCTGTCTACCCTGCTATTAAGCAGTTATGTGACCTTGGGCAAACCTGCCTGTGCCTCAGTTTCTTTGACTGTAAAACCAGGGTAAAAATACCTGTAGTAACTATTCTGTCAGCAGGATAAAAATAACATAACGTGAGACGGTGAAGATGAAAGAAGATGAAAACACTATTCAAGTCTTAACCTATTATTATCATGGTAAATCTTGTGACTGTTGGGAAGGAGAGCAGCCAGAGGCTGAGGGCTGTTGGAGACACAAAGGCCATAAGGCAGCGTGTGAAGGCAGACATGCCCCCACCCAGCTCTAACTCAGTGCTGAGTGGAGGGGGATGGGGTGCCGGATCTCAGGCTGTGCCTTGCTTTTGTTCGGATGGAGCCTGAGAGAGAGGGGACAGCTGGCTCCAGGCGGAGATGTTGAAGCAGCAGAGGGTGCTGGCTCCACTGACCGCTCCACCCCTTCTGTGGGGAGGCGTGGCCCTCCTTGGTGTGTACCCCACAGTCAGGGCCTGAGCCTGGCCACAGCCTGCCTCAGGCCTTCATAGGGAAGTGGAGGGGAAGGAGGAAAGGAGGGGAGATGTGTGTGTAACAATGACCTCCCTCTGTCCTGTCCTGCCCCGTAGGACACACACGCAGCCATTCCTCTCTGCTTGACCTCCTTTCAGGTAACAGAGGCTTTTTAAAGGACTGATCTAGGGCCACACTCCCTTGCCTCACACCTTCTTCTCAGCAGTCCCGTGAGCCCCTCCTCCCTTTGTGGCCTTCTTGCAGCTGAGACACAAAATGGGAGCCCCTGCACACAGCCCGGGCTGCTAGGGGACACCAGAGGATGCCTCCTGCCCCACCCCACCCCACGCCTGGGCAGTCAGGGAGACAGAAGCCAGCACAACCTCCCAGCATGGGGCCACCGTAACATGGAGCCTTTCCCTGCTTTTGGGCCTCCTGTCCTCTGGGAGTGGCCCGGCCCCCTGGGCCGCAGCTCTTCCAGCTCCCAAAGTCTGTGTCCTCTTGCCTGCCCTGGGCACCATTCTCCTGGCAAGGTCTCTCCCAACAGGCTCAAAAGGCGTCCTGCCCAGGAGACTGGGGCAGCTGGGAGGCCACAGGGTGGCTGCAGGGTGGTCTGGACTGTAAAGCTGACGGTCCAAGGAGGAGGGAGAAGTCCCATCAGGACGTAGATGTGACCAGAGGAGAAATGCTGGTGGAGGACACCGACCCCCGTGGCACTTGGTTTCCGTTGTGTCGCCGGGCTGGGCTCACCCTGGAGTCTGAAGGACAGCGAAGGGCCGCGGCCGGCTGGCTGGCTTTTGCTGAGACACCAGCAGACAATGGGTTGGAGGCTAAGAAAGCCCCCGGACTCCTGACTCACCCAGGCTTGAGCTTCCTGTCCTGATTGCTCAGTTCCGGATGCTTCCGTGCTTCTCCTCTGTCCCCACCCATGGCAAGGGAACTGGTTTGGTTACCACTGTCATCTGCTCCACCTCAGTCTCTCCCTCAGCCCTCACCTGAGGCGAGGCTGCCCCCCTACCAGGCCTGGATAGCACAGGACTGCCCTTGGCTGTCACCTCTGCTACAGAGGCAGGAGCTACAGTTTTATGTGTCTGTCACTAAGCGCTGGATGGCGTTTATCATACCTGGCTTACAGGTGGAGAAATGAAGGCAGAGAACTGTTCACTGACTTGCTGAGATTCACTTAGTGACCTGAGGTCTAAGCCCAGCTGTGCTGCCTCCCTGCTAAAGGCTCTGACCCTTTTTGGAAGCAGCAGGCCTGTGTATCCACATCCATGGGGCTGAAGTGCAGAGGGGCCATACCAGCTGCCTCCGGACGCCCAAGGCCCTGCAGCCTCAATACCTACTCAGGGGTCATGCCAGGGGCCGTTGAGGTCTCTCTCTGGCCAGACAAGTGCCTCTTGCTGCCAGGACTCGGCAATAGCGAGGCAAGAGGGTGGAGTCCCTGGAGCTTCCTGGGTGAGCTCTGCCTCACAGGAGGTGTCCTGGCAGTAGCTGGTTCCTAGGGGAGGTGCTGAAGGGGCAGAGAAGAGAGGACTTCGTGTGACCAGAGCTTGCTGGGACCATTCTCAACACTGATGATAAGCCCTATTTCCTGGAAGTCTGTTAGGCCTCAACAAGCGATGGGCTCTCTGCGGAAGCTTCAGCATTGTTTCTGTCATGAGCCACCCCCAGAAGACCCCAGAAGCCTGGCCCAACAGGCCAGGACGAGCGCAAGTGTGGAAGAGCGGGGACTGCAGTTGGGAGGAAGCTGCCAGTTGCATCTGGACTGTAAAGTCCTATTGGACCACCATGGGGAGCTGATGGTCACCCTGGCTGGCTGCTGACAGGGGCTCCAGGCTCCAGCCCGCCCTTTGGTGAGAGTCCTGGAGGCACATCTGGGTGGCATCAGGATCTTGGACCCAGCCTGGCCCGTGCCCAGCATGGGGCTGCTTCTCCTCCACAGCTCCTTCCCAGAGGGCGGGGCCTCAGCCTCTCTGCCACACCCCCTCCTGGCTGGCCTGGAACAGACCACTATGTTGACAGTAACAATAAAGCTCCTCAGGGACCACCACACAGGCCCGCAGCCCCACTGCCCGCTGTTTATCTCAGATGCTGTGGAAAGAAAGCAGGGGGCCCCTGCCCTAGGCCAAGGTCCTGCCCTTGCCACACACAGTACACACATGCAGCCTCTCTCTCTGTGTGTCCACTGTGAAAATAAGCTGCAGGCCTGGCTGGACAACAAAGCCAGAGGCACAGAATCTGGAAAACACCTGGTGTGGAGAGCTCTCTGTTGCACACAACGTCCCAGCGCACTCCACTCTCCACCCACTCCTGGGGCCTCTCTGTCCTCCCTTCCTTGGCCTTGGGTCATTCGTTATTCCTGGCTGGGGTCCACTCCGAGGTCCTCCTTAGCCGCCAGTCATCACAGGGGATGGCTGCCTCCACGCTGCCTGCTCCAGGGACTCGAGTCCACTCCACAGAGAGCCTTGCCCAGCTGTGGCCAGCCTGTGGGGATCTTGGCCCAGCACACCCTGACTTTCCCGGCCACAAGTGCCTGCTCCAGCTCCAGTCCCAGCCCCTCCTCATGGCTCCAGCTCTCGGGAGAGGCGGGAGAGTTCCCGCTGGTTGTCGATGACCTTCAGCTGCTGGACAGAAGCCCAGGTGCTGGCTGGACTCCGGGTGCTCAGGGACTGCTCCGAGCCTGGTGGAGGACAGTGGTCAGGGAGGCACTGACGCCCCTTTGTGGAACCCAACCTTTCCCCTCCAAGGAGCCATATCACATCTGCCTTCTTGCCCTCCACGACCCACCAACCACTTCCCATCACCAATTCCTAAAGACGGCTGTCCCTGCCCACCCCACGGGTGAGCGGACCGAAGAGCCCCGTGGCTCAGAGCACAGAGTCTGAACATTATCAACATCAAGTATGGAAGGGCCGGGCTCCATGCCTGGCACATGGCAAGTGCCTAGGATGTGCCAGCCATGGGTAACTACCATGAGCACCCCCTCCCTGCCCACCCACCATTGCCCACCACTTACATGTGGAAATCCTCACCACCTGGCTGTCCTCGTGGAGGTGGGAAACTCGGCTTCTAAGTGGTGAGAGAGGCACTGCGGGGGGTGGGGAGGGTCACGGAGTCAGGGCCACCCTGGAGCCTCACAGAGGATGTAGGGTGGGGGACCTCCCACCCCGGGGACCTGCCCTCTCACCAGGGTTGTGGCTTCGGCAGTGGTGCAGCATCCGCGCGGCTCTGGCCATCATTCTCTGTGGACAACACCGGGGCATGAGCTCTTGCCTGAGGGAGAAACCCTGTCCTGCCCTGTGCAGCAGCAGGGAGACCAAGCTCCCTCTGAACCAAGGATCAGGGGCTGTAAGATCCTTGGTTATGGGGCGTCACGTGTACTTCACCCCAGCACACCCAGAGGCCCAGTGGGGACCAGGCAGAGGACAGAAGGCAGAGGCCAGGAGAGAAAGGCTTAGAGAGAAGAGGGCTGGAAGGGCTCTCATTGAATGGTGAGACGTCTGAGGCTGGCACCCTGGCAGACCCAGTTGCAGTGGAATAAGGCAGGGGCTATTACACAGTAAATATTCATCCTCATATTATTCATAACAAGTTTAAGCCGCCTCCAAGCCCTGCCCCTTCCCAGGCCACCGTCATGTCCTCCACCTATGTTAGTAGTGAGCGCCTGCTCTCCCTGGACTCACCATCTTCTCAAAGTTGATAAGATTCTCCACTAGTGTGTGGTTTCCCTCATGAATGAAGGTCATGTCTGCAAAGAGATGGGTTTTGTTCATAGGTCCCCAAACTTCTGCCCTCCTGTAACCCAGAAAAGGTGAAGGGCATAACGGCTCCCTTGGGTCTACCTCACTCCATATAGCCCCTGCCTCTGCCCCCTCCAAGCCCCAGCAGCATTTCCTTGTATCTCTCAGGCCCTGAAGGCAGCCCGTATTTGTCTGGATGTCTTCATTCTTCCAGCCTAAGAACTCCTAATTCATCTCTGCACTCCCCGAGGCATCAGCACTTGGGGTATAACCTCTCCAGCAGTGTGGGTGCACACACAGATAGGCATGGGATGGGGGATGGAGACAGGAAGGGGAGAAATGGGGGATGGAGACAGGAAGGGGAGAAATGGGGGATGGAGTTAGAAAGGGGGGAATGGGGGATGGAGGCAGGAAGGGGGGAATGGAGGGATGGAGGCAGGAAGGGGGGAATGGAGGGATGGAGGCAGGAAGCCCTGTTACCTTTGAGAAGAAGGGGCATGAAGGGGATGACAGGAGGGGAGAGCTTGGCGAGGGCCAGTCGGTACACCCGGTGGTTCCATGAGGGATCCTAGGGGAAGAAGCCACACTGAGGGGGTTGCACACACCTTAAGCCACCACAGACCCCACCCAACCAAGGAGGGGCCACATGCCTATCCCACAGCAGGTGCAGAGGCCCCAGCTCAGCCTCTCCTCAGCCCCAGGTCTCACCCAGGCTCTGTCACAGGCGAACACGGGGCTTCCAACCTCCCATTAGCACTGAGAAAATTCACAGCAGTTAGTCACAGGGGCCCCAGGTTTCTTGGAAAAGTCTGTCGCTGTCATCTCTCTGTCCCTTTCTATCCCTGTCTCTTTCTGTGTCCCTCCCTCTCTCTCCCTCTCTCTCTCTGGAGAGTAAACTCCTTTGAATCCCTTCAGCCCCATGAGGTGGATTTTCTCTCAAGACCTCCCAGGCCATGCTGAGGAAGTACCTCTTCTCTGCTTCTCTCCAGAACAGTCAAAACCCTCAAAATCCTCAAAAGTTCCTGGAGGTGGGAGGTTCCACCCCCAACTCTATCCTCGCCTCTTCTACTGGTCTAGCCCACAAGCCCCTCAGAGTTCCTAAGGGGCAGACAGGCCCTGGTGCACCAGGGGTGCTCCATGCCAGGCCCTTGGGCTCTGGAGCCCCTGACACTGCCCTGGCACCTCAGACCCCAAGACCGGACACCCACATGCTCCAGCCCAGTCTTCACCCAGGATCTCCTGCCCCCATGCACACACTGAGGGCCAGAGTGCACCGTGCAACCCCTATCCTAGTGCTGAACACCCCTTCCTCAGCCAGCTCCCCAAACTCACGGGCCGGAGCTAGGCCCTGGGCCGGGGTTGGGAACCCTGAAAGTGACAAAGGACGGGTAGAGGGGCTGCGGGGAAGCCAAGAGTGAGGGTGTCTGGAGGGCAGGGCCGAGCCCAGCTGATCCTAGCAGAGCCAGGCCGGGCAGGGCTGAGCACTCACCAGCAGCCTCTCCAGGGCGGAGTACAGCTTCCGGACTTTGTGAGGCAGCCGCTGTGAAAAGGAGGCAGATGAGCGGCTGCTCTGGGGGAGGCCCGACCCCATCCAGCACTCCCAGGAGGGCCTGAGGCCTGACCTCAGGAGGGGGCCCTCCAGACCACACTTACCTCCCAGGTGTGGGCTAGGCGGCTGATGGCCGAGTTGCTGAGGCCAAACATGACGGCAAAGAAGGAATTGAGATTCTTCTGCTCCTTGAGGCTGTGAGCAGAAGACCCAGAGACCCTCAGGGTAAGGGAAGCAGCCACGCCTACAGTGCCCCCAGACAACAGCCAGGCCAGCCTCTGCAGAGACCCAAGCTGGATGGGGTGGGAAGGCAGAGGCTCCAGGGGACCCAGGGAACAAATAGGGTGGCAGATTTGGCAACATACTAAGCAAAGAGGGGGGCTTAGGAGAAGGTAGCCCGGGGACTCTGGCCACGCCCTACCCACTGGACAGGGACTCACTGGGCCGCCAGCTTAATGAACTTCCTGAGCAGCTGGGCCCGGGGCCCGGGCACAGGGCAGAGACACAGCTCGGTGGCCACCCAGTACTGCAGCTCGTTGAAGCGGCGCATGAAGCGCTCCAGGTTGGCGGTGGTGACATCCCGCAGATGCTGGGGGCCCAGCACATAGTGGATCAGCTCCACCTGGGCGGGGGCAGCAGGAGAGGTCAGCGAGTGCTGAGCCAAGCCGGGCGCCCCGCCGCCTGCTCTCCTCCCCCAGCTCTGCCTCCCACACCTGGTGGATACTGTTGAAGAGGCTCCAGTCGCGGTCCGTCAGCTGGCCTGCCAGGTCCTTGGCACTCACCAGGTCCAGCCCCTCAGCAGAGCCCACAGTGGGCCCCAGCTGGTCAGGGTGTGGGGTCTGCGGGTGGGAGAGTGCTCAGGGGGCTGCCTGAGGAATCCAGGGAAAGGCACAGGGCAGGGGGACAGGGTTGGGGCAAGGACTCTATGCTCGTGTTAGGAGGAGGGTTAGGAGGGCAGGAGCGGGGAGTAGAGGGTCTCTAGGGGGCTACAGCAGCTGGAGGACAGAGCTCCCCAGTGCTGAGACCCCTCCTTTTGGGCTCCTGTCTCCTGGGGAACCCCTAACTAGGGCAGGTCCTCCTCTTTCTCCTTGGGAGCTCCCAACCAGTGCTACCAGCCCCTGCCCTGCACAATCTTGGGAAATCCCCCATCAGCTGAGGCCCACTCCTTTGTGTGCTGAGGACCCAGCAGCAGCCACAGCCAGGCCCCTCCTACCTCTTCTTCTTGGGACCCTCCCCAGAATCCACCCCTGCCACACTCAAAATAGATCTCCTCCCTGGGCCCTGGCACCCTGCCTGGTCCCTACCAGCTCATGCACTTCCTGTGGGTTGACAACAAAGAGCCGCTCATTGAGCCCCAGAGATGTGGCCACACCACGGGCATCTGGCTGCAGGCCAATGGCATCTGCAAAGACAGCAGAGGCGGCCTGGGTGGGTGAAGGGAGGGAGGCCAGGGACCAGCTGGAGGCCAGGGTGGAGGTGCTGTTTGGGAGGCTGAGAGGTTGTTTCTCCCAGTAGCGGGGTTGAAGTCCTGGGTGGGTGCTCAGAATACACAGGTGCATGTGCCCACGCAGCCACGCAGCCCAGGGAGGGACATCCAAGGGGATGAGAAAAGATTCTCAGTGAGTCCGGAAGAACCTGGGCAGGGTCTGAGCCTCCCTCAGCCTCACTTTCCTCCCTGGTAAAATGGAGACAATAAGACTTGCCCCAACTATTTCATAAGTCAAATAAAATAATGTAGATAAATAGTAGCTATAAGTACATGCTATGTATAAAAGCCCTTTGAAAATTCGGAAATGTCTTACATAAGCCTTGATGTTGATTTTCATCAGCTCTTCGTGGACTAGGACCGTGCTTGAGTCCCCAGTCCCTAGAGCAGTGACTTCCAAAGTAAGGTACATCAGATCATCCATGTGCCTGGGGAAAATATGAGCTCTTCTACTTATGTTTATTTTTCCTACCTGCTTTGCATGTCTACTCCATCAATTTCTATTTTATCTATCTTTATTATGACATAATGTAGTAATATATGTGTATTACTTACAAACAAATATTCACACAGTGGGGTGTGGGTTTTAATTAAATGTTGGTTATTGACATGGGTGTCGATCCAAGTGCTTTGGAGATCAGTGCTCTAAACAGTGCCTGGCACATAGTAGGGTCTCAATAAACATGACCTTTGGGCAACTGCAACTCACCAGGTGGCCAGCAGAGGGCAGTGCTTCCCAGGGCAGGGCACACAGGTGGCCTTCAACTCTCCCCACTTCCTGAAGGGAGAAGGCTTTTCTTTTCTCATCCCCACTTCTTGAACGCCCCTAATTCTTGTCTGCCCTGGGTTCCAGCTGTCAGGCCCGTGCCCTCCGCAGAGAACAGTGGTTTTGAATGTTCCAGGTTCTCTGGAGGCCCATCTTATTACTCCTGAGCCCGCCATGTTCTCAGCACGGACTGTGTGGCAGGCCCTGTGCTAAGTGCTTTACACACATTAGCTCACTTAGTAGCCATTGCAACCCTGTGGGTAGATACAATTACAGTCCTCATCTGACAGGTGAGGAAATGCAGGCTCAGAGAGGTTAAGCAACTTGCCCAGCATCACACAGCTAGTAAATGGTGAGTCTAAGATGCCTTCACAGGGCTAGGAGTCCACAGTCTATGCTCTTAACCATCAAGCCGACCTGTTTTACCTGCTGTGGTATCTCCAGCTCCTAACGTATTGCTGGCTCATAGCTGATCCTCAAAAATGTTTGCTGAGTGACTAAACAAATGAAGACTACTTAAGTTCCAAGACCAGCTACTCTCACTGTGTGAGCTTGAGGAATAGCTCACGCCCTTTGAGCTTCAGTGTTCTTGTCTGAAAATAGGATAAAAGTACCTGTATCTCATGAGATTGTTATTATTTCATATTAAATGACTAAACACAAATGATGATAATAATAGCAGCTAATACTTATGTATCACTATGTGCCGGGCACCATTCTAAATGCTTTCATAGATGAACTCAATTGATCCTCACAATTCCTCCAGGAGGCAAGTACTCCTACTATTCCCATTTTATGGATGATAAAACTGAGCACAGAGGGATGAAGTACCCTGCCAGAGGACACACAGATGGTGAGCTAAAGGGCTGGTGCCAGATGCAAGCAGCAGGCTCCAGAGCTCATGCTCTTACACACTGCATGAAATGCACTTCGAACAGACGCACTCCACCTCCCATTAATGCTAGCCATCATTCACACTGAGGAAGACCAGAAAGATGACAATGATGACAATGATCTTGACTGGGGAACCTGGGTGCAGATCCGAGGGGCCACCCTCCCGTGGGGTCTATCCAGGGGCATAACTCACCACCTGCAGAATTGACCTTTACCAGCACCTGCCCCTTGGTCCAGCCATCCTCCTGGGCCAACGCCGCCATCACTTCTCTCACGGAGGCTGTCACAGGCAGCTGCAGGGTCAACACTGAGTGGTCTGGCCGGCAGATGTCATAGGGGACTGAAGAGGAGACCAGACTGAGCTGTGGGAAGAGCTGCCTGATCTCCACCCCAGGAGGGAGAGGGCAGCTATTACAGTAATGGTGGGAGGGATCCCCAAGAGGCTGAGCTGCAGGTGGGGAGGCCCTGAGCAAAAAAGAGGCATGCAGGAGGCAGCTCTGGCCAGCAGCCTGGGACACAGACCCTGAGGAGTACAGCATGCCACCTTGGCCCAGGCACACCGAGGTCAAGAGTGATGACAGCAGGACAAGAGAGGCAGAGACAGCAGGGTGCAGATGTCGGGCTGTGCCCAGCTGGCTCAGACCACCAACCTTTATCCCCAACTCGGATGGCACAGCTGCTGCCAGGAAGGGGCTCGTCCTGGTTAGGGAGCCAAACAGGCAAGTTCCGGGCCTGGGAGGAAGAGGAACGAGAAAATAAGGCTGGGACGGCATGAGAGGAGAGTGTAGAGGGAGGGATTGTGAGGGCCCTGTGTCACCAGGAGCATGGGCACCACACAGCATTCACACCACCAGAGGGCTCTGCTTGCCACATTCACCTGAGCTCAGGTGAGGCACCTGGGACCAAGGCTCCAGGAGAAGACACAACATGTCTAAGGGCAGGGCAAATCCATGCCCCTCCGTGTGTGTGTGCTTCTGCCTCTGCCACATAGGTCCAGAGCAGTTCTAATATGAAAATCCTTCAGCTGTTGACTTTGGTTTTCTCTTCCTTTCCCTCCAGCTACCATTGGCTACAAGCCAGGCATTATTCTGAGGATCTAAATATTCACAATGCACCTTTGACAAAATACAAAAGTATTATTTTTATTTCCATTTTGTGGATGAAATAAATGAGGCTCAGAGAGGTTAAGTAACATGCCCAAAGCCACACAGCAGCTAACTGGCAGAGTTGGAATCCCTCCTGCTCCTTTCCCCCTCTGTGCTCCGACTGTGTCAGCAGCCCTGTCCCAGCCCACAGCAGGGATGCAGTGCGTGGAAACCACTGTCAGGCCTCTGCTGGCAGGGCAGCGCCTGCCAGGCAAGGCTCCTGACGCAGGTTCCCCTTCCCACCCTGCTTTTTTCCGACTCTGGTACTGACTCTGTCCCTCCTCCCAGCTCTGCATATGGCAGATCCTCCAGGTTCGGACCTCAATCCATTGCTCTTCCCTACATTTCCAAATCTCAGGGACCGCTGCAGAGTTCCTCACTGCCTCATGTGTCGCCTGCACATGGGTGATTCCCAAAACTACCAGCAGTGCTGAACTCTCTTCCAAACCCTGGTCTCAAACACCCCCTGCATCCTTCCACATGAGTGATCCGTTACCTCACACTCCATATACCCATCAGATCCTTGCATCCTGCCTCCCAGACCACTCTGTTCCCCAGCCATTCTCCCCGGCTCCAGGGTCCTCCACACTTCCCATAGTTTGTCATCTTGCTTTCAGGATTCTTCTTTGAAATGGGTCTCCCGTGCCCCCTCCTCCCCTGCCCAGGCTAACTCCAGTTCCACCTGCCCACGAGGCCTCACTCCTTATCTACCCCAATGGCCCAACTGTGCTCCTCCTCCTCCCTGCCAGGTGCTTCCAGGCCTCCTCCTCCAATCTGCCTGACCAGAGCCCTGTGAAGCTCCCGCACTCGGCTTCAATGGCGGCCATTGTCTGCTGGAGAAAGCCCAGGCTCTTTAGCTGACCTATTCAAAACACAAATCAGACTTTGCCAACCTTGGCTCAAACCCCTTTAATGGTTTGCACTGCTCTTAGGACAAAGATCAGACCCCTGTCCCTGGCCCAGGGGGCCCTGCCCACTTCCTGTCTGCTCTGGGGTCCTGCTCTTACTCTCGCTCCTCCAGGGATCCTCCTCCTGGGTTCCCTTTCCTCCTGGGTTTGCCCACCAGGAATCCTCTTCTTCCTCCACCCTCGCCCCCTGCAGCTCTCAACTCCAGTAGTCGCTTACACGGGACACTTTCCCTGAATCTGCACTGGAGTTGGCTCTTCTCCTCCCGTTTTCAGGAGCCAACTACAGTCGGAAGAGCCGACTCCAGTGCACATTCAGGGAAAGTGTCCCATGTCACTGCACATCACAGGTTGTTTAACTGCTCTGCCCCTTGCCTGACTGCAGCCCCGCAGGCCAGGGTTGAATGAAGTGCAGCGTCAGCACCTAGCGCAGTGCCCGGCCCGCGAGGGCGAGCCCACATCAGTTTCTGAGCGTCAGCCAAGAGCCAGGCAGCATGTGAGCACGGAGAAGCGGAGGTGGGGGCCCGCAGGAGGGAAGTCAACCCTCCAGTGGGATGGGAGAGATACCAAAGGACAGAAAGCAAGTAGCAAAGAAAACAACTCCACATGGCGAGAGTGCTTTGAAGAACATCACAGAGGTCACCAAGGCAGAGCATGGTGGGGAGAAAGCGGAGGGTGCTCCGGATAGGGAGACGGGAGGGGGCCTGTCTGGGAACCCAGCATTTGGCTGAGAGGAGAATGAGAAGGATCCTGTCAGGCAGAGCCAGAGAAAGACCCTTCTAGGCTAAGGGATAAGTGCAAAGGCCCTAAGGGGAGAACAGGCTTCGCCTGCGGAGGAGAAGCCAGTAAGAGCCTCCAGCAGGCAGGGGCTGGGACACACAGTAGCGTGGGACCATGGGGAGCCTGCTGGCCGGTGAGGCCCCTGGATTTTATTCCCAGTGCAGCCCTCCCCACCACCAACCCAATCTACCTTTCCAGTTCTTTCTCCCACCATTCCTCAACCAAATCCTGGCTGCAGTCACATCTTCTCATCCCCTCTTTGCTTCCCTTTAAGCCCCAGCTGAGAATGGCCTGGGGCCACCTCTGACTTTCCAGGGATGGGCCTCGCCTTCCTCTGAGCTCCCACAGCATTGGCCACCAGGAGCCCCGTGGGCCTCAAAGGCCAATTCCAGCCACCATTCCTCATCTCCCAGGCTCTACCTGTGGGCATGAATTACCTCCCAAAAGGAATAAAAGGCCCATTGAGTCAGGGAGTGGGGGAGGAGGGAGGCCACCTTAGGCCTCTGCACCTCCTGGCATGGCCTGGCCCAGGGCACCACATGCAGCAAGGGCCCCGTGAACACCTATCACAGACCCAAGGGTGTGTCTGTGGAAGGAGAGCTTCCCACGCACACAGAGCCCCTCAGGGTCAGGAGGTGAAGGAGGGGCCTGCAGTCCAGGAGGAGCAGAGGAAAGAAGCTGGGGCCAGGCAGACACCTTCATCTGAGGAGATGCATTCCCACAGCCATTCTCCAACCTGCAGACAAGAGAGAAGGGAGGTGAGTGAGCCCGGGTATCCCTGGGGCTGCAGCAGGGAGGCCCTTGGAGCTCTGGATTCCCCCCCGGCCCTCACCAGTGGTTCAGAGGTAAGCACGACCAGGTAAGTATCACATAAAGAGGGGCAAACACGGTCTTGAAACCAGGTCCCTGGACTCTGTGATTTTCCAAGGCCAGGAGGGGAAGGAAAAAGTTAAAGGCAGATGCAGACCCAGGGTTTCAGATCGAGTGCTGTTTCAGATGAGCTCCCGACCCCCCTGAATCTCAGCTGCTCCCGTGGGAATATCTGCAAAGGTGAAGAGAAAGTCTAGGAAATGTACCGGGTGGGGCTGGCAGAAGCTGGCACTGAGGGTATTTGGTAATAAATGCATGCCCAATGAAGGAAGTGAGAACAGCAGGTGCACTCAGGATGTGAGAATGAATAAACGAATGAGTGCATGATGCATGAGAATGGATGGACGTGTGGCGTGAGGGTGAACAGCAAGGGGACTGATAAGAACAAGGAATTGAAGTAAGTGGTGCAGCCTGGATCTGAAGCCAAGTGCTTGACTCCAGAGCGTATGCCCTTGGTCGCTGTGGCACTGCCAGTTATGGAAATGGCAAATTAACAGAGTCAAAGCATCACCTGTGGTATCGCCGCCTCTCTGGCCACTGCTCCCTCAGCAGGTTGCTGAGTTGGGTGTCCCTGCCCACCAGGTCCGAGAGTTTCTAAGAAGAGCCAAGATTCACTGAGATGGCTGTAGTTGCATCCACCCCGGGCAGCCCAGCCCCGCTGTGCCTCACTGCCAGGTACCTGGAGGAAGCTGGTGGCCACAGGGTCAGTGTGGAGCATGGAGCCATACAGGGCCACCCACTGGCTGACCAGCCGCAAGATCTGCTGCCTCTTGTTGCAGACGTAGGTGCTGCGCTCCTGCTCGCTGCCACCCGCAGGCTCCGCATGGAAGGTGGGCACCAGTCAAGGGAACCACAACATCCAACCAGGGCCACCCACCTGAGGCAAAGGAGGGGCAGGATGCCCAGGGCCCCTGGCAAGCTGGGCCTCACAGCAGGCTGGCATTTAGAGGGCTCAGCACAGCCACGCTGGTGAGCTTTTCTCTCAACCCCACGCACCATCCTATCCCCTATGCGCACCACCCTATCCCCTATGCACGCCATCCCCCTGGGGCTGGAAGGATATTGGTGCAGAAGGGCAGCGCAGAGTTGGGCGCTGGGCATGAAGACCCTGTGGGTCAGGAGGAAGTCGCTGAGGAATGTCTCTGTATGACAGGGTGGGGGGATGGGAGGTGGCTTCAGAGGCCAAGTCTGCTGAGCACAGGTGTATGGACAGCTGGAAGGACCCTTCCCCACATCCCACCACTTGCAAGGTCCCAGCAGTGTCCAGCCCCTGTGATAGTGCTCCCCACTAAGCCAAGAGCACAGGTAAGAGGACTTATTGCCAACTGCTGTACAGACCAATCCAGCATTCGGTGAGGTCAGATGCAGGGTACCTGGTTCTCTCCCAGGCTGCACGGACCACCCAATGAGTCAGAAAGCAGGCAGGGTGTCTCTTGCCCTTACCTGTTGGGTCATGAGCACTGGAATCTGGTCCCATGGCCTCCAACAGAAGCTCTAGGATCTTCTCTGGGGTGCCAGACATCACTGTATACCTAGCAGAAACGGCCAATCTTTGGACTGGTGCCACTACTCCCCACTCCCACATCTGGGCAGACATCAATAATCAATTACATCATTTTTCTCGATTAGCCAGCCCTGTCCCACCTTAGGGCGGGGAGGAGACTGGCTCAGCAGGCACATCCTGGTCCCTCAATACCTCTCCACCCACGGGTGGCCAGAGGGCAAGGATATGACACAGGGGAAGGGAGCAAAGAGTGGGAAATGAAAGGAGAGACAGTGTGCAGAGGGAGCGTGGCAGGTGTGTTACCGGTTCCTGCCTGGGGTTGGGGGTCGGGAAGGGCCGGCGCCCTGAGAGGCTCTCTCCAGCACCAGCACCACTTTGCCATGTTCTTCCAGCCGCATGGTCTTTGCCTCCACATCCTGGAGAACAAGCCACATCCCATGCTCAACACATAATGTTCCAGCTTTAGACCCTCTCATCTGCCTCCTTCATTCCAGCCCCTGAGC
>NW_026652297.1:3928920-3997733 GCF_009828535.3 Hylobates moloch | reverse complement strand
CCTGCTTCTCTAATCTCTCAGCTTCTCGCCTTCTTACAGCCTTTCCACCCCTCATCTTCCACTCCCTACCATGGGCTCCCCCGGGTTTGACTCTTACCTGTGCCAGTGGGGCTGCAGTAGTGGGCACCCGGGCTCACCTGGGTCCCATCTGTAGAGAGAAGAGAGACGGAGTGAAAGAGCTGCAGGGAGGGGTGAGGAGAGGGAGCAGGAAGGAAAGAGGGTCAAGCTAGGCCTGCTCCCTGCCACTCCAAGCTTGAGCACGCCAAGGCCTGGGACCTCCACCAGAAGCTCATCAAAACTTGAAGACCCCACCCCATTCGACTCCTCCAATCCCTCTGCTGGTGAAAAGGGCTCTCAGCTCCCTCTTCCTCAAGTCACTCATTCTAAATGACTTGAGCTCAGACTACAGCAAGAACCTAAGGAGGCCTCAGCTCACCCAGCAGTGCCCTCAGCCCTCCCTCCTGTGGTCAGATACGATCTTCCCTGGGCAGCCAAACCAGGCTCCCGTCGCCCGACGGAAAGAAGAGGGCTGAGAGGTGAGGCGGGGCCAGAGGTGGGAGAGCCTGGCTGGAGGGACGGCTGTGGGGACAGGAGGAGATGGGGAGGAACAGGCCTGGAGAGAGGGACCCTGGCCTGCTCACAGCCTCCCAGGTGGGAGTAAAAGGAGCAGGAGGGGACACAGAGGTTTCCAGAGTCGGGGAGGGACTGGGTCATGGCCCGGAGCTCAAGTCAGATCTGGTGGGAACTGTGAAGTGGTAAGGTCAGGAGTGCACAGCCCAAGGACCCCATAGTGCAGACCCTTTTCCTCCCACTGCCCCATCCTATGTCCCGCTGCCTCTGTTTCCTCAGAGAAGGGACCTACTCAGCCTCTTTCCCAGATAATCTGAGACAGAAATCTTTTCTTTTGGAAATGGCTACCTCTCTCAGGCTCCCAAGCCCAGCAAGAAAACCTGTAGTAGGGCACAAGCTGGTCAGCAGCAGAAAGCCCCCAGGGGACATGGAGGCCAGCTGGGGTTGGAGAAGACAGAGATGAGTCCTGAGGCCACCTGTCCAGGACAGACACCTTTCCCTCTTGCTGTCCAGTTCAGGGGCAAGGGGACAGGAGGCCAGGAGACCCAGAGGCTGCCTGGAGGGGGTACTGGGTGGACACAGAAGCGCTCTGTTGGCCAGACTTGGGGCAGAAGGGATATTTTTTGAGAAACTGCCGGGGTGCTCCTTTGGGTCTGTGTCTCAGAGGCAGCCACAGTTCCTCTTCAGAGCCGAGAAATGAGAACTTCCTGCAGGCAGGCGCTGCTGGGGCAGGGGGCAGCCTGGGCACAGGAAGACTCCCCCCGACTGCCCCTCAAAACAGCCCACGCTTTGGGTGACAAAGTTCGGTCAGAAAATGCTGCTCTATCTATTTAAATTCTGCCCATCCTCTGAGGTCCAGCCCAAGTCCATCTCCTTGGGAAGCTCTCCCTGACCTCTCCCCTCCTCCTTTTCCACAGCACTCGCTCTGTGTCTACCACCTTGACACTTCATTTATCATGATCTCTGTGGCGCCCTGTGGAAGCCATGCCCATCTGCATCAAACACCTCGCAGGGCACATGGCAGGCTCTGTTAGTAGCTGACAAATCAAATACAATGACTCTCTCCTGACAACCTGCCTGAGACATGGCATGCATATTTCTCAAGGTGGTGGGCCTCAGAGGCAAACTCCCCTCCCCACGACATGGTAACCCCCAATCCCAGGCTTTCTTAGTACCTCTTCTTTCTTCCGCAGGACCTGGTCCTCCCAGAGGTTTCTGGACTGGGCTCCAGGGTGCACTCCCAGAGACTGTGTCAGGCTGAGTCCCCTGCCTCCTGGGAATTCTGTCCCACCTCCCCAGTCCCTGCCCAGGGGCTGGTCAGCAGCATTCATGCTTGGGAGCAGAGCCAGGTTCTCTGTGCCTCGCTCCCCTGGTAACCACAGATTCCGGACACCATGCACTCTCTGGATAGGAGAAAAATTAATGACCCTGAATTCTGTGGTGTTGGCTACCAGGCCCCAAAGGGATGTTTTGTGGTGATAATTCATAATATAAAGTCTGTCCAGAAAAGCTGTGTGCATGTGTGCATGCGTGTTGGCAACGAGGGCTGCTTCCAATAGCAATTCCTGGAAAAAGTTCTGCTTTTCCCCTGCTCCCTGGCCCCGTGCTGAGGGCCATCAAGTTCAGAAGAGCACAGAGCGACAGAGATTAAGACCCGGGAACAGCTCTCTTTGTGTCCTAGAGAGAGGAAAGGTATCTAATGGCACCCCGTCAGTAGCTGAACTGAAGCCACAGCATGAACATCCTGCATCCCAGTTCTGGCTGGAGTGTGGGGACCTCTTTTCCCATCACTGCCTCTCTCCGAGAGCTGTTACTACTAATTTGGGGTCAGCCTGAAAAAGAAAATGAAAGTAAATGGACCCAAGGTACCAGGAATACTGTCTAGCACACGGCTCTCTGCCAGGTTGGAGAGCTCTTCTTTTTGGAATCCTGGCTACTCCCCTTTTCTATCTTCTTTGGAGGCAACTGCAGTCAGACTTAAGAAATAGTTTACTTGGCACTGGGGCACGTGGGCCTACCAAGTCACCTTCTTAAACCAGAACACCTGATTTTACCCAGAAACCTATGGAGCCCCCCTGTTCCAATAGGTGCACCCCAGCCCTCAGCAACCTCCAGAGTAAACACAAACACAATTCTAAGCGCGTGGAACAAACGACCTCCCTACTGCTCCTACCTTATTGCCTCAGGCCCCAGTCTTGGTCCTCCCTGCCCAGCAGGTATGACTTTGCCTCCTAGATCTGCACAAGGTGGATGAAAGCCTGAGCCTTGCTGACCACCTGCTCTCCCAGGAGCTTCATGTCTTCAGTGGGACATAAGGCTTCCCCAGGAGCACTGCCACCTAGAACGCCCCCCTCCCAATGCCTCCAGTGTCTTTATTTTATTTTATTTTATTTTATTTTATTTTTTTGAGGTACGGTCTTGTTCTGATGCCCAGGCTGGAGTGCAGCGGTGTGAACATGGCTCACTGCAGCGTTGACCTCCTGGGCTCAGGCAATTCTCCTGCCTCAGCCTCCGGAGTAGCTGGGACTACAGAATGCACCACCATGGCTGGCTAAATTTTTTTTGTTTTGGTTTGGTTTTTTGTTTTTTTTGTAGAGACAAAGTCTTCCCCTGTTGCCCAGGCTGGGCTCCTGGGCTCAAGCGATCCTCCCCGCTCACCTTCAATGTCTTTGTTGAGGCTGTTCCCACCTCCCTGGACTCTTGATTAGCTGAAAAGAAAGCAGCAGCAAGAAGACCTAGGCCCCAGCAGCAAGAGGAAAGCAGGCAGTGGCAGGAGGCCATAGTCCTGGGTTCAGAGCTGACTCCCTTCACACCCGAGGTTGCTGTCTCTGGTTCTCTTTCCCTGACATAGGCTGGAAAAAGCTTGAGTCTCCATGGGGCTTGCAGAGAAGATGAAGGCTGGTGGTGAAATGGCTTCAGGAAGATCCAAGAATAAATAAACAGGAGAAAGAACACTGTGGTTGCCAGGCCTCCCTGACACAGAGTGGGGGCTGAGCACAGAGGATCTGCTCCTCTTCCAGGCTTTAGAGATCGTTCAGACCAACACTCTCATTTGACAGAGGAGCAAAGAGAAAGAAGGGGCTAGGTCACAGCCACCCAGCCAGCCAGTGGTCCAGCCAGGCCAGGCCAGACCAGTACAGGGGAAACCCAAAGGTCAACCCCAAATGCAGGTACTACTTCCCTGGGAAGTCACTGATCTAGGGGTTGAAAAGATGGAAATATGAGTGAAACCTGGTTCTCACTTTCAAGGAGTTTAGAATACAGCCTGCAGCCTTAAACATATGTGAACAAGTACAATACTTGCAGATACTAAAAAAATTCAGAGAGCCCAAAAGTTGTTAGGATAAGTTTCTCATTCATCCCAGACTCCCTAGAACTTCCCTGGAAGCCGCCCTTTCTAACAGCTTCTTGTGTCTCCCTTCCAGAAATTCTCTATACTGCTCATTGGTTGGCACTGAATGCTTCTTGCTCAGATTTATC
The DNA here is from genome assembly GCF_009828535.3 of Hylobates moloch. NCBI lineage: Eukaryota > Metazoa > Chordata > Mammalia > Primates > Hylobatidae > Hylobates > Hylobates moloch. The sequence continues at coordinate 3,993,683 of NW_026652297.1, read as the reverse complement.
CAGAACCCAGCAGGGAGCTGAGGGTGGGCTGGAAGCCCCTGTCACATGAAGTCTGGCAGGCCACAAACTGTGAGGGAATTGAAGGTCTGAAGCACACAAGACATTGGCTTTGCGGTCAGATGGGCCTGGGTTTAAGCCTCGACTCCCTCAGTGACTGGCAAGGCAAGTCAGAAACACAATTTAACCTGCTTAAGCTGCCCCGTCTGTAATCAAGAGATAAGAATACCTACTTCAGCCGGGCGCGGTGGCTCACGCTTGTAATCCCAGCACTTTGGGAGGCCGAGGCGGGCGGATCACGAGGTCAGGAGATCGAGACCACGGTGAAACCCCGTCTCTACTAAAAATACAAAAAAATTAGCCGGGCGTGGTGGCGGGCGCCTGTAGTCCCAGCTACTTGGAGAGGCTGAGGCAGGAGAATGGCATGAACCCGGGAGGCGGAGCTTGCAGTGAGCCGAGATTGAGCCACTGCACTCCAGCCTGGGTGACAGAGCAAGACTCCGTCTCAAAAAAAAAAAAAAAAAAAAAAGAATACCTACTTCAGGCTGGGAGCGGTGGCTCACGCCCATAATCCCAGAACTTTGGGGAAGTTCTGCCCTGGCCAAGGCAGGCAGATTACTTGAGTTCAGGAGTTCGAGACCAGCTTGGCCGACATAGTGAAATCCCATCTCTAACACAAAAATTAGTCAGTCATGGTGGCGGGGAGCATGTAGTCCAGCTACTTGGGAGGCTGAGGCACAAGAATTGCTTGAACCCAGGAGGCGGAGGCTGCAGTGAGCTGAGATTGCACCACTGCACTCCAGCCTGGGCGACAGAGCAAGACTCCGTCTCAAAAACAAAAACAAAAACAAACAAACAAACAAAAAGAATACCTACTTCAAAGAGGTCATCTGAGATTAGCAATGCTGTCTGTGATGCACCCAGCACATGGTGGGTGCTCCCTCGTGGTATCGAGTGTTAGTTTGCCTCCTGCACTTGTCTGCAGCCTCCTTCCTGGCATTAGCATTTCAGTGTCTGCTCCCAACTCTCCTCCCTCCTCTACCACAGACCATTTTCTCCTGGATGCATGCCCCGCCCCATCTTTCTCTCTCTCTCTCTCTCTCTCTTTTGAGATGGAGTCTCGCTCTATCACCCAGGCTGGAGTGCAGTGGTACAATCTCAGCACACTGCAACCTCCGCCTCCTGGGTTCAAGTGATTCTCCTCCCTCAGCCTCCCAAGTAGCTGGGACTACAGGCATGAGCCACCGAGCCCAGCTAATTTTTGTATTTTTAGTAGAGACGGTGTTTTGCCATGTTGGCCAGGCTGGTCTCGAACCCCTGTCCTCAGTGATTTGCCTGCCTCGGCTTCCCAAAGTGTTAGGATTACAGGCGTGAGCCACCGTGCCCAGTCCCCTGCCCTATCTCTTATCCCCAGCCTCTCCCAACTATGCTCTCTTCCCTTTCTCTTCCGCCTGAACTTTTGTAAGCGAACACCTTATTACGTGCCAGGAGTTGTTCTAAGTACCCTACATTTGCTAACTTATCTAGTCCTCATGACAAACCCATGAGGTATTTACTGTTCTATCCCCATTAGATAAATGAGTACGCTGAGGCCCAGCAGTATTAGATAACTTGTCCGAGGTCACAGACAAGTGGCAGAGGTTGAGCTGGGACTTGAGGCCAGGCAATTGGGCTTCAGACGCCACGCTCTCAACCAATACACTCCACCCCTCCTCCCCAGCATTCCCACTCGCCACAGGCCAGCCAGCACAGGACACATGCAGGACCTAGATGGGCATGCAGAAAGATGGAAAAAAAATCACAGAGCCCCATAGAGACCCGTGCCAGCAGCAATCCCCAGCCCTGCGCAGGTGAGAGGGCAGAAGCTATGTCATCTTTGGGTGCCCATGAAGACAATCCCAAAGAATCATTTGGAGTAACTGTTGACTTTGTAGAAACCAAGCAATGATTTGGGACTGTGTGCTGGAAACAGGGGGCTGGCAATGGGTTGGGGTCTTAGAGGACCCTCAGCTCCAACTCCCCTGCTCTCAGTGCCCTGCCATGTCCCTTCTCTAGAAGCTCCCAAGTCCCTCTAGGACTCTCTCATTAGTGTTCCAAAGCAAGCTGCACCATTTCTCTGTATAGGCAGAGGAGCCAGCTGCCCATCAGGGCAGAGGCTCAGCTGCCAGGTGAGCCAGCCGGGATGTCTGCCTACCCAGACGAAGGCCTCCGTCAGTCCGAGGCAAGAGGACAGAGAAGCTCCTGCACACCAACAGGAGGCTGGATGTAAGGGCGGCAACAGTGAGCATGCCTCTTTCTCCGCCACCTCGGGGCAGCTGGGGCCCTGAGGCAGCTATTTTTAGCTCTTGACACCTGGGTATTTTGCAGCCGCAGGATGTCCGGTTTGGAGTCTCTTTCTGGGAATCCCACACGCGGCTGTTGTAAACAGCCCCACGCAGCGGTGGCCTGAGCTGGGAGCCAGCGTTGCCCCCCACCCCACCTCCACTTCTGCTGTTTGAGATGAATCAAACAGGAAGCAGATGTAACCATGGCAGCGGCGGCTTGAGCTCCCTGGGGGTGGGAAAGCATCCTCCCTGGTTCTTTGTCCCCCACCCCAGATCCCCAGCTCCACCCTGTGGCCTCTCTTCAAGGATGGAGACCTGGCAGAACCTGAGGCCAGGGAGCTGGGCCATTCTGAGTTGCGTATGGCTGTCGGTTTCTGGGTCTGGCACTCTCTGGAGACCCTTGCTGTCCTCTGACAGAGAAAAACAGGGGTCCTCCCAGCCCTGTCCACCTCCTGGGACCTCTCGGGCCACCACTCAGCCTTCCCTGCAAGTCCATTGTGAAGGGGAGGGCATAGCTACTTCCTGGGGTGGCAGGCCTGGAGGGCCTGCATCTACTTCCTCCTACCCATGGCCTTCGGCTTATAGCCTGGCCTGCCCCTGCACTGCTCTGCCCACTTAGGGAATTCCTGAGCCAGTGGGCTCCCCTAGTCCCACTACCCTAAGATTTCTCAGTTCCAAAAAGCCCTCAAAGACATAAGTTCCACACTCATCCTCACTCCTTTGCTCCAGTATCTCCAGTCCCTGAGATAGGAAGTTCACCACGATGTCTAACCACCATCTTTCCTATCATAAGCAAAACATCCTGAGCAGGCAAGATTTGAGGCCCTATCTGTAACATGGGGATAAGTCGGCCAGTTTCTGCCTTCATCTCTCCCCTTCTCCTTTACCCCTCTGGTGCCCCACTTAGACCAGTTGCCCCCTCTCAGCAGCCAGTGTGAGCCAGTCTTTCTCAAGGGCCAGTGTTTGCCCCAACAGGAAGCACAGTCACCGCCCCAGGCTGCCTCTAGGTGTGGCTCCTTCTCCCCTCTGAGGTGTCACACTCATTCCCTTGCTGTCCTTGTCACCCCAGCTCCTGGGCCCTCCTCAGGCAGACCCTGCCCCTCTGGGTACCCTACTCCTGCTTTGCCCACTGGTTCTGCCTCTCCCAGCTGCAGGCCGAGCGAGATGTGCCTTCCTCACTCTTCTCACCTGTGCCACCCACAAGGCCACGCAGCCCATTCCCAAGACTGCCAGGGAAATGTTTAAGTTACAATACCAACAATAGTTACATTATTTTAATTAATTAATAATATTAATAATGATCAACAATCGTGTTAATGCTTACTGTGTGCTGGCTATTATCCTAGGCATTTTTGGCGGGGGGAGGGCAACCTCCTCCCACTAAGCATTTTTTATTTATTTATTTATTTATTTTGAGATGGAGTCTCGCTGTCACCCAGGCTGGAGTACAGTGGCACGATCTCGGCTCACTTCAACCTCTGCCTCCCAGGTTCAAGTGATTCTCCTGCCTCAGCCTCCTAAGTAGCTGGGATTACAGGCGTGCGCCAACACGCCTGGCTAATTTTTGTATATTTAGTAGAGACGGGGTTTCACCCTGTTGATTAGTCTGGTCTCGAACTCCCAACCTCAAGTGATCCACCCACCTCTGCCTCCCAAAGTGCTGGGATTACAGGCGTGCGCCACCACGCCAGGCCCCCACTAAGCATTTTAATTGTACTAATGCAAGTAGGTCCTCACAACTCTGTAAGGCAGATACTGTTGTTTTGTTTGTTTGTTTGTTTTGTTTTGTTTTGTTTTTGAGACAGAGTTTCACTCTGTCACCCAGACTGGAGTGCAATGGCATGATCTCAGCTGACTGCAGCCTCTGCCTCCCGGATTCAAGTGATTCTCCTGCCTCAGCCTCCCAAGTAGCTGGGATTACGGGTGCGAGCCACCATGCCCAGCTAATTTTTGGATTTTGGTAGAGACGGTGTTTCACTATGTTGGCCAGGCTGGTCTCAAACTCCTGAACTCACTGAATCCACCCACCCTGGCCTCCCAAACTGCTGGGATTACAGGCGTGAACCACTGGGCCCGGCCTATATACTGTTATTATTCTCATTTTGCAAATGAGGAAACTGAAGCTAAGAGAGGTTCAGAAACTTGCTGAGGTCACACAGATGGTATGTGGAGCTGCTGGGACTCCAGAACCTAAGCTTAGCATCGGTACACTGGCGTGGACTGCTTACTCAGCCTGCCTCCTAGTAGCGGCTGAGGTGAGACCACCAAGGGGACAAGGGGATGCAAGACACAGTGAGGCCCTAGGGTATGCTCCCAGTGCCAGCCTGTTCCCACAAAGTGTGCTGTGTTCCACCCCTGCCATCCTCAATTCCTTTTTCATCTTCTATTTCCCTTGCTTTTTAAATGTACATTTTACCATTTTAAAGTGTACCATTTAAACACTTTACAGTGTTTCCCGTTAGCTGCCTCCAGCAAGGTATAACTAAACAAGCAAACCTCCCAGGGCTGCCACAGAGGATCAAACGCTGCGTGAGCTCTCTGGAAACTGTCAAGCCCTCTACAAAATGCGGGTTGCATAACCAGAGCAAGTCACCCTCAGAGTGGGTACTGGGGGTAAATTCCTTTGGGAGGAAAAGGTCTCTCTCTCTCTCTCTCTCTCCCTCCCTCTCTATCTCTATCTCTCTATCTCTGTCTGTCACTCACAGGCAGGCCTTGGGCAGGTGGAAGTGCTGGAAGCACCCACAAGTGCAAAAGGGAGCCCCTACCTTCAGGGCCGTTTTCTGGGGACTAGGAACACAGCCGCATGGCTATCAGCATCCCTGGATCTGGGGCAGAGGAAGGCAGAAGCCACAATGGAGACCCCGGTCTGCACTCAGTAAGAACCAGGCAAACCGAACTGAGGCATCTCCGATGTGAATAGCCACAAGCTGTGAATCCGGACACTCACAGGGATGCCACATTAACATTAATGACAGTAAATACCCTAGAGGTCCCATCCCAGTGGTGCCCTAGAATCCCCCTCCTTCTGCCTATTATTTCGGAAGACAGCAGAAGTCTAGTGGGCAGATCCTCCAGGTGACCTGATTCCCTTTTGCAGCCACGCTGCCCTTGAGGCTTGGTTGAAGGGGTTTTTCCAGATCACAAATCCAGCTAGGGGGGTGCTTACACAGCCTTCAGGTCACTCAACAGACAGATGCATGGTCCTGGGTACTGATTTGGACAAACCAGCTGTAAGGACAATTTCTGGCCAACTGGGAATTCAGTAAGATGAAAATTTACCGTAATGGAAGATGGAAATCACTGACTGAAAAAACAGTATATGCAGAGTAATCTCATTTTCATAAAAATTACAACACATAAAGACACACAAGGACATGGAAAGATGTGCAGTGATCTCTGACTGACGGGTCTGTGATGTTTTTCATTTTTTATTTTTTGCGGTCTGTCCTGAATATCCACAATGCACATGCACTGCCTCTGTAATAATGACGCAGCGTATATACGTACACAGACACAGCCCATGGTAGCAAAGTCAAAGTGTGACCTCGAGCTCCCGTGAGCATTGGTCCACAGGGCTTTCACCGCCCCCGTGTCTTCTTAGACCATATATCCTCTGAGGTTCCGTGTTATCTACAACCTAGCGTCCTCTGCCTCTCCTGAATCTCGCCAAGGGCCTAGCACAGAGCTGGGCACAAAGTCAGGACTTACTTAATGAATGCCTTCTGGCCGAATACTGATCATTTCCTGAAAGAAATGCCTCATGCCTCTTCCAGAGCCGCTGTGCTGGGAATACTCACTGCTGACATCACTGACCTGCCCACCCCTCCTCTGTTCTTCATAAGAGCAACAAGGGAAGGGCTAAAATAAAGGTCACCCCAGCAGATGCTGGCAAGGTACTCCACATCAGGGCCATCGGGGCAGCCCCATCCCAGACCCTCCCCAGGCTGGCACGGCAGCCCCTCTCCAGGGCCAGCTGGCTTCAAGGCCCTGGGGTCCCTCCTCGCCCTGCCTCACTGGGAGAGGCTGGGGGAGGAGTGAACAAGAGAAGCGGGGGTCCACCCTATGACTTCTGGCTACAGCTCTGGCTGTTCCAGGCCCCGATGGGTGGAGGAATCTGGAACAGGGATTTGGCCTGGTTTTTTCTGTGAACTGGGGCTAGGCCCAGTTTCTGTTCTTCGTGTCTGCAACATTCCCTATCCCTGACCTTCAAAAAATATGAACAATAACATTAATAATGATGATGAATATTCAGTGAGCACTGACTTCTTACCAGGCACGGAGCTAACTTTATTTACATTATCTCCTTTAATCTTCATAGCAACTCCATAAAGTTGAAACTGTAATTATTTTCACATTACAGATGAAGAAGTGGAGGCACAGAGCAAAATGTGCCCATAATCACACTTGCAGGAGAAACCGAGACTCAGCCAAGGCCATCCCATTCCTCCCTCTGCGTCCTTACAGGAAGCTCTCCTGCCAGGCTTTGCCATATATACAGTAGGGTCTAACGCGATAATTAACATCTGTAGAGTGCTTTAAGCACCAAGTGGGGCACAGAGAAAAGCCCCACTTGAAACTAGGAAATCGAGTCTCAGAGCCATCAGCATCCTTACTCAAGATCCCACACCTTTCGACTAAGATTCACACCCAGGTCTCTGGCGTTAGAATGGTACATTTCTTCCCTATTATCACACGATGCCCCTGGCTCACTCTCAAGGCGGCCCCGGCTGCCTGGAAGGGAGAGTCACACCTCCTTTAGCGCTGGAATCCGGGGGGCGAGGCCTGCGCTCAGCCCCTCGCCCGGTGGGGGTGGGGTGCTGCGCCAGCACCTCCTCAGCGTCTCCGCCGTGACTCACTCCCGGGACCCAGGGGGAAGCACAGCCCTGCGCTGCGGGCAAACATCGTCCGCCGCCCGCCCCGCCTCCAGCTCCCCGCCTCCACATTTGCTAACCGAAACAAGGCTGCTGCTATTTTTAACCCTCCAGCTCCCCCTTGCCTGGGGCTCCCCCCTTCACCTCCCCACCCCCTCCCCCAGCCGGGTGCCACCAGCCTGTCATTCTGAGAGCAGTTCTATAACCTGAACGCGCTCGGGAGGGCGCAGCGGACGCCCCGGACGTGCAGGTTTGTGGGGCAAGCAAAACAAGACGGTTACAGCCCAATCGCCGAATTCCCCCACCCCAGACTCTTTCCGAACCTATCACTCCCAGACTGCCCTGCTCCTCCTGCCATTCTGGGGGTTGGGGTAGAGGGGAATGGGACTTCTGGGCTGGGGTCACTTCAGGAGCCAGAGCCAGGCTCCTTGGAACGAGCCCTGCAGGGAGGAAGCTGAACTGAAGGGGATTGGATTTCCCCTACGGATCCCCAGGGTGAGAGGCTGACCCTATAGGCCCAAAGCTTCTGACCACCAGGGTTTACAATCCCTGCAGGCAACATGGAGGAAAAAGGAAGTGGTGCGGAGACAGGGTGGGGATGGTGAGCTTAGCCCGGGGCCCACCTGAGGAGGAGAAGTCCCCTCCCCATCCTGCTGTGGGGGCTGTGGAGCTTGGGCGGGGAAGGCCTGGGAGTCGGGAAGAGCACTGAGCAGCCTCCAGAGAGGCCCAGGGTGGAAGGCAACCTTGGCAGTGTGCAGGGGGGAAAGCGGACCTGGCGTCAGGGCTCCTTTGACACTCGAGAATCTAAGGAAAGGGCCAGGCAACACCCTCCTGCAGCCTGAAGCTCTGGGTCCCCAGAAAAACCTTCCTGGGAGAAAAGGTTGGAAGTGAGAGGGGCTGAGGCCTGCTGGCCTAGAGCCGGAACCTGACGCCCAAGTTGCTGATGTGAAAGTTAAGCTCCTGAGAGGAGTGAAGCGCAGAGCTGCAGGTGGAGCAGACAGGGGCATTTCCTCCCAGCTGATGTAGAGCCGGTGGCTTGAATCAGCCCCATCTGGCCCTCTGGTCTCAGAGTCTCCCCCAGTTTGGGCAGCACATTCCAAGGGCCCAGGAGAGACTCTGGAGAGCCGAGCCAAAGGGCCACCTGGGCTCAGGTTTTCCCCATGGGCCTCTCCTGTCCCAGCCTCCATCCTCCCTTGAGCCCTGTCCTCTCTGGTCCCAACCCCAGCCCTCCTTTCTGGTTCTGTCCTCTCTTCCAGGGCCCAGGGCCCCTCTAGGCCTTGACCCCCTCTCTTTGATGATTCCTGAGCCAAGTAAAGTGGCCACAGAGGCAGCAGGCTAGACCAGAGGGGAGGGACTCGGCACAGTAGTTCCCCAACTGGGGAGATGGCGGAGAAGGGAAGGAGGTGGGAGGAAGGTGAAACAGGAGAGCTCCTGGGGAGATACTGCCTCCTTCTCAACATTCAGTATGGCCACAGGGCCCTGGACTCAGCCCCATGGAAGAAAAAGGGTGCTCCCCAAGCAAGGGAGTGGCCTTGATCTTGGCCTTGCAGCTCCCTCTTCTGCTGTCCCCTCTGCCAACCTTTGGGGCTGCTTAAGGGGAGGAGACTGCTATCTTCCATGCCAAGTGAGAGGCTGGCAATTCAGCTCCAACCCTTAGCCATTGCTCAGCCCAGGGCCTCCTCCTGGATCCAGGGAGTTCTCAAGCACAGCTCCAGAGGCTCTGATGGCTCACTTCCAACCTGGGGAGGTGGGAGACGGCATCAATGTCACCTTCTTAGGCAGTCCTCCCCTGGCCACCCTATCAAAGGAAGTCCCACCTTGTTATTCTCTATTGCCATGCCCAGTTCATTTCCTTCTTAGGGCTCATCACAGTGTGTAACTAGTCACACATACTCATTCCTTTACTTGCCTACTTGTTCTGTTTGTCTTCTCCACGACAGTGGAAGTTCCCTGAGGTCAGATGTTGTGCCTGTGTGTTCACTGCATATCTGTACCCAGTGCCTGGAACATTGCAAGGCTCAGCTAGGATCCAGTGAATGGATGAATTGCTGAATGACTGGCTCAGCAACATGGTTCCCTGGTTGCCAACACTGACCTTTCGGGATGACACTCAACAGTTCCAGGATTTCTCCAAAAAGGAGGCAGCAGAATGTAGCAGGAAGAACAAGGTCAGAAAACAAGAAAGCCAGGACCTCAGAGGAAAGATCAGCCCCGATTAGCACCAGCCCAATCGGGTCCCCGTCATCACAAAGTGTAGTTATGAGCACACATGCACACACACACAGGGGGTACATGGGTGAGCACAAAGTCCTGGACAGGTCTTAGAAGCCTTGAGTTTTCTCTTGGTTCTTCCTCTTAATGGCCCTGTCACCTTAGAGAAACTACATACCTCAAAAGAAAAAATGAAGAGGTTGGCCCAGGGCAGTGGTCCTCAAACACAGCCTTGTCCCAGGATCACCTGAAGCACCTGTTAAAATCCGGATTCCCAGGCCCCACCCCTCAGATTCTGACTAGTCAATCTGGAATGGGCCTGATGATCTTAACGTTTTTAATTTTGTGACAGTCTCACTCTATTGCCCAGGCTGGAGTGTGGTGGCGCAATCTCAGCTCACTGCAACCTCCACCTCCTGGGCTCAAGCAATTCTTCTGCCTCAGCTTCCCAAATAGCTGGGACTACAGGTCTGCGCCACCATGCCCGGCTAAATTTGTATTTTTAGTAGAGATGGGGTTTTGCCTTGTTAGCCAGGCTTGTCTCAAACTCCTGCCTTCAAGTGATCTGCCTGTTTCAGCTTCCCAAAGCCACCGCGTCCAGCCAGGATTTTTTTTTTTTTTTTTTTTAACAGAGTCTTGCTGTCGCCCAGGCTGGAGTGCAATGGCATGATCTTAGCTCACTGCAACCTCCGCCTCCTGGATTTAAGCAGTTCTCCTGCCTCAGCCTCCCAAGTAGCTGGGATTACAGGCACGCACACCACACCTGGCTAATGTTTTGTATTTTTAGTAGAGACAGGGTTTCACCACATTGGCCAGGCTGGTCTCGAACTCCTGACCTCAGGTGATCCACCTGCCTCGGCTTCCCAAAGGGCTGGGATTACAGGCGTTAAGTCACCACGCCCGGCCCAGGATCTTTATCTTTAACACGTTCCCCAGGTGACTCTGAAGGAAATGGTCCAGGAACCCCCATTTGAGAATCCCAAATGAGATGGTGTTTTACAAGCCAACATCTGGACTTCTATTAAAAAGCCACTCCTGCCCAGATATATACCCCCCAAAAACATGTCCATACATATGGACATGCTTACCCCACACAGGGCCATAACCTGCAAAGGTGTGCACAATACAGATGATGCACATCTGTATTTTATGTGTGCATATTCCCAAAACACCCAACACAGAACCACCACATCAGCATACACAGGGTCGGGGGGGAGGGGTACACACACAGATACCCACCACACACCCAGTGTGTGCTCACACACATCTCATGCAGACTCACACTAAACGGACGCTGTCCTGAATTTATTTTGCCTCTGGGAACTGGTACAGGACCAAAGGAGCTATGCTCTGCTGATGAAAACATCCCTCCCGCCTCTGCCACCCCCACCCCTGCCCCCTGCCCCCTGCCCCAGGCAGCATGCTACCCACCTCTCCCTTGTAGGAGGAGGGAGACTGGAGGAGGGCAGTGGGGATGGGTTGGGAGGAGAGGAGAGGCTAGGCCAGCGACTCAAGCTGCTCTGGGCCCTTCTGGGCGTCCAGCTCCCCTCTTTCCCTCTCCCTTCCCCCCAAAAGATGCCAAAGGGCCTTCCCCCAGCCCCCAAGTCCATGCTCACTCAGGCCACTCGCCTAGATTCCCAGGCCCCTAATCCTAGGGAGCCAAACTGGTTAGGGAGGTGGCTAGATCTGGGGACTCCTCCTAATACTCAGGCCTCGAAGGAAAGGGCTGTCTGGGGGCACCTTCCTGTAGCCCTAAGGCCTGGGGCCTCCAGGGAAGGTTACCACAGAAACAGGGGGAAAATATTACAAGGAAACACAATACCCGGCAGGGTCACCTGCTGACCGGGCTTCCTGCTGTGTTGCCCACCCCCAGCTCACTGCTCTCACAGCCTCCTTCTCCAGCCTTGGCCCGGGCCTCCTCACCAAGGCTCTCCTTCCTGCCTCCCCAGAGCTGGGAGAAGCAGTCTTAAGCAGAAACTCTGCCCCTCCGTGGTTCCAAACAACAACATCGAGGATGGCCCAGAGCTGAGCCCCCCACTCCTAATCCCTACAAACCCCTCCTCACCATCACCACAGGAAATCAAAGCTTCCTGCCCCAGAGGAAGTGCCCCATCTAGTGAACAAATCCAACACACACAAACGCACGGTCCCGGGAGCCTCCGGGAGGACAGATGCCCTCCCCCTAGCCCCAGGCTTTATTCGGGCCCTGCTTCCAGCAATACCCCACACCCCACTGGAGGCCCCAGTCCCAAGTCTAACTGAGGGCAGGCCAGGGAGAGCCAAGCTGTGGAGGGTGGGCCAGCAGAATGGGCACTGGCAGAGTGAGAAGGCCTGGTTCCGGCCCCCTCTGCCTGCCATTCCCTGGCTGAGTGACCCTGGGCCTTGCATTAGCTCACCCTCTCTCAGACCCCTGCCAACTTCAAAATTACCAGCCCTTAATGAAAGGCCAGAAGAAAGAAGGCAAAGAGGAGATGGGGTTCCACAGGCTTCTGTCTTCCAAGTCCTTGGGCAAGCATGCCCACAGCTACCAGAGGGTCCCCACTCCCTAGCCCATCACACGAGTTTCTCTCTTGCTCAAGTGTTTTATATCAGAATTGAGAAAGTTCCAGCTTCCATGCCAAGAGGCCACCAAGGACTAAAGCTGAGGGCCATTATCCCTAAGCAAACTGGAGGGGGTGGATAATAGCACTGTACCTTCATTCTCCTCTCCATAGTCAACCTCTTCTGCTCTGCTCTGAGAAGTGTGCTTGGAATTTTCTCCCCATTTTACTGATGGGGAAACTGAACTTCAGTGTCAAAGTGGAGTGAACAGCTTAGACATGCAAACTCCCCTGCCCCAAAACCCACTGTAAGACCTGGTGGCCACAGAGACACCCGCCAAATAAGGGACACAGAGGCCTCTGGAGAACACCGCACCAGGACCATCCCAGGTGCAACATCAGGAGGCAGCTCTGAGCTTGCCTCTGAGCCTGGCTCTGCTGGGCAAGGAGGGACATCAGGGGACTAAAGGCAGAGGACCAGTCCCAATAGGTCCAAGACCTGGTTCCAGTCTAGGTTCACTGGGCTGGGTACCACTCAGTGGGACTACTCTGTGCCTTAGTTTCCCTCAGAAATGACCGCAGAGAAGAAGAAAATCACTTAATAACTCATGGGTAGCGGCAGCCTAGCAGCCTATGGAGTCCTGGGAGGGGGAAAGGGCCGCCAAAGCGCCTCATTAGAGGGCAGGGACCTGAGTCACAGTCTCCTTCCAGCCCTGTAGCTGAATAGGGGTCCTGAGGAAGGTCCCACAGGTCCGGATGCAAGTCCAGGGAACAGGCTGAGAAGTTGATCTTGAGCTCCCAGCAGGGCCGCTGAGGGCCAATGCCCCATTCTCACCGTAGAAAGCGGCAGGCAGAGCTGGGCCTCAGGCAGATGTTGCCTAGGGGAGTGGGCAGGGAGCGCTGGCAGCGAGACAGCCAGTGTCCAGATGCAGGGGGAGGCCTTTGGGTGTGCAAGACAGCCAGCGGGGAGGAGGAGTGAGGAGCAGCCGTGGCTGGGGAGGTCAGACCCAAACGGGCAGCCACAGCGGGAAGCAATGGGGGTGGGGGCACTGGGTGGCCTGCGGGCCTCAGAGGGCTCTCTCCTAGCCCACAGGCCTAGAAACTCTGGTCGTGGGAACCCAGCCCATCCGCCAGATTTGCCGCCTGCTCTCACACTCCCCAACACCAACAGACCCCAGGCCTGGGGGATGCACATCCTGTCCCCCACCCCTCACACAGCCTGCGGCGTCCCCCTTCCCGCGCCGCTGCCGGCATTGACCTCCACAGCTCACCAGGGCACAGGTGTCTCTTCACCCTGATGGGTGAGCAAGGATTGGGGGCAATGCTGAGAAACCTCCCAGCCAGAGACCCCTCCAAGGGACCTCTTTCCCCGCCGAAGGCTCTGAGTAGGGCCCTGCCCGGCTCCACGGGATGGGGGCGCTGATGTCCAGCCCCACAAAGCCCAGCCCCAACTCAGCGGGTCCTGCCCTTTGCCCTCGCGCTTCCAAACCTTCCGCCCCGGAGCACCGCCCCCTCGCCGGGCTATCGCGGCCGTCCCTCCCTCCCCGGTCCCTCGGCTCGTCCTCCCCGGGAACAGGGGTGATGGGACGTGGGGCCCGCACACCGGCGGCCGGGGCCTCCAACTCCCTCCCTTGGGCCTGTAGCTGCCCCGGGGCGGGCGGATGTGAGCGCCCCGCGGGAGGCCCGAGCCCTCCGGCCCCCGGAACCAGCCCCGACCCGGAGCCTGCCAGAGCCCCGCGGAGCCGGGCGGGACGGGCGCGGTCGGGGGGCGCAAGCCGGGCTGGGCCCGCGGGGCCGGCCGGAGCCCGAGCCGGAGCCGGAGCCGGAGCCGGGGCCGGAGGCCGAGCCTGGGCGGGCGGCGCTGGGTGCCGCGCGCAGGGCGGGGCGGGGGGTGGCCGCCCAGTACTCACCAGCGCCGGGGCTGTGCATCCAGGGGCCGGGGCCCTCAGAGCGGGGGGCTCATGGCGGGGCGGGGGGCTGGGGCGCCGGCCTCACATCCCCCCCAGTCGCCGGAGGCTGCAGAGCGACTGTGAGACGGCGAGAGGAAGGGAGGGGGCCGGGAGGGGGAGGGCCCTGGCAGCCCGGCCGGCCGGGTAGGATGACAATGGAAGGAAATGCTTTATCTGAGTCTGAGAGCGGGCCAAGGGGGAGGGGAGGGAGGGGGCAGGCGCTCGCGGCCCTGGGACACACCACCCCGGCAGACACCGCACCGCGCGGCGCACAGGCGGGCGGCAGACACCGCGCGCGGCCGGATCGCGGCGGGGCGCGGCGCACTGCCGGGGAGGCAGCGCCGAACCCGGAACGCCGGCCGCGGCTCTGAGCCCCAGCCGCCGCGAGGCGCTCCGAGCAGTACACAATTCCCGGAAACCCAGCTACCTGGGCGCACGCACCCTCGCATACACAGCGTACACGAGCACGCATCCATGTTTACAAGGGGCAGAATCATTTACACAGCACACACTGGGGCTTCGGGGTGGACCCCCGTGCACACACTACATACCCGTACAGCCCACAAGCACGCAGCCACACGCGGGCACAGAGGGACACGCGTGGAGTCCCATGCCCCATACAAGGAATCCCAGACGGACACCCCCCAACACACACACACACATAAGCACGACTTGCTTCAGGAAAGTTCCAGGATCTGATTTGAATCACTGCCCAGCCCTCCCCCACTGGCACCCCCACACACACACCATGCCTGCTGAAGGGAACGGAAGGGTCCAGCCTGTTCCTATTAAAAGAAAAAGGGTGTGGGGGTGGTGCAGATTTTGAAAGTTTTCTTTTTTTAAAGAAATTTCTCAAGGGATTTCCTTCCCTCCTCTCCTCTTCCTCTCTTCCTCCCATTCCTCTCCCTCCACAACCCCCCTCTTTCCCCCTCCCGGTCCCTATGAGTCAAACTTCAGCAATGTGCCCAGTGTCCCCCAGTGCATTACAGCGGATCACAGAAATGTTCCAGTCTGTGAGTCGGAATGCAGCCGCCTCCAGCCCTCCCTCAGCTAATAAACTCAGCTCAGGGCCAGCTTTAGGCAGTGGCCCTCCCTGCCTCTCCCTCCACTTTTAGCTGGAGAGAAGGTCAGATTCCGGGGTCAGGGGTCAGGGGCTAAGGACTTCGCCATTGTGCTTCCTGGGCTAGCCAGTCAGCGTGTCTGCCTCCAGCAATCTGGAGCTGCTCCTAGGAAGGGGAGAGGTCCACCACGCGGGAACACTAGGCTCTCTGCAGCGTGAGGCGCCACCATTGCAAACCAAGGAGCAGCTTCCCCTGATCCCATTCCATCTCCCGGAATCCTAAGAAACCCCAAGAATCCAGAGAAGGAGAAATTGAGGCAGCCCCAGAGGTGGAGTCATGTCTGATTGGAAGCAAGAGCCCACAGTGGCCTAGGAGGGCTCGGCCATGCTGGCGGTGAACTTCAAACCGTAGATTCTACTCTCTTCCCCCTCAGGCACAGCTTGGGACTCACTATCTGTTGCTACCGGCATATTCAGCATGGGACTTCTTACTTCAGCCCCTTTCCTTGTCCCAGTTGTCCCTCGGCAGGCAGATCCAGCCCCTCTGCGCTTGTTAACTTATCCTCCCAAAAGCCTTTCCTGGCATTCAAGCCCTCCTACAACCTGGCACCACACTCCATACACATCCCTGCCCAGTGCCTCCTGGTACTTAGGGCTCAGTAGTGTTAGTCGCTATTATTACTATCATTATTTCTGCCAGATGGGCTGCTAGCTGCTTCCCATCATGTCCTCACGCTTCCGCGCTCCCTTGCCTTCACTCAGCATGCTCCCTCCAAAAGAAATGTCCTCCCCAGCCCCTTTCTCCTTCTGTTGAAATCTTTCCAATCCTCAAGACCCACTCCCTATCTAGTGAGAGGGAGGGAGGGAGGGAGGGAGGGAAGGAAGGAAGGAAGGAAGGAAGGAAGGAAGGAAGGAAGGAAGGAAGGAAGGAAGGAAGGAAGGAAGGAAGGAAGGAAGGAAGGAAGGAAGGAAGGAAGGAAGGACTGGAAGAAAAAGAAAGTGGCTGTACCACTTTCTCGGGGAGGCTTTCCCGGATTCCCATAGCCAAGAGGAATTCTTCCCTAACTGTGTGGTCTTTATACATTGACCTTCGCCCACCTAGTCTACTTGTCTCAACTCTCTTCCTTCCAAGAGCATTCAAGAGTGGATATCCCTGAGTCCAGCTACTGCCTTAATCATGGTTGCATTTCTTGTAGTGTCTTGCACAGAATTCAAACTTGATATGAGTTATTTGTCGAATTGGGACAGATGTTCATGAGTTTCAAGAACCCTTCTCCATCTAGACACCTACAGTACACTCTTTCACCCCATAACTACCCATGCTGACTCTCCAAGACACATGCTGTTCCACCTTAGGTATGTCATCCCCAGCCCTCAATTCCAAGCCAGATCATCCTCTTTCCAAATGCCTCTTTGGTGTCCACAGACTCCAGAAAAACTGCTTGGTTACTGCAGACCCCCAGCCACACACCTGCTATCCCCCTTGTCTAGCTCCACAATTGATCCCAACCCCCAACACACACATCCGTAGCTTTTCTGTAGCTATTTCTGTACTAAAGCCAGGCCCTTTTATGCTCATTTCTACCATGTGCATTGTGCATGCATTTATTTGTGAGTCTTCTTTCTCTTTTTAACCTCATCACTGAGTTTTGAGTGATCTGAATAAAGAGGCTATCTCCCTGCCTGTCTGTCCACACAGTGCCCAGCATGTGGCTTTCTACACACACCAGGACTCACTGCCTCCAACATATAGTCAGAGAAAAAGACAGCATGTGCAACCTGCATCTGGGAAAGCTGGACTGTGTCTCTCCTTCCCCTGCCAGATTTACTTACCAGACCCCGCCTCATGGCAGAGTCCTAAGCCAGTTTCTAAGTCACATGTCCCCTACCAGGATAAATTAGAAAGCCTCCAAGAACCTTAGAGACATGAGACAGAGAAATGCAAGCTACCTCTCTCTCTTCTAGCCTGGTTACCATGGGGAGCCTTTTCTTAAAAAGCTCTTGAGTCCAGGCCTCTCACAGCTTGCTCAGCTGAACACCTAGCAAAAGAGACTGGCCCCAAAAGACGTGCCTTGGCTTCCTGAGCCTTCCCTAGAGTCTCTGGCCAGCACAAAGCCTGAGGGCACCCCTGTCTGCTTCCCTTTGGGACTCTGGGCCTACTTGACCTTCTCTTTCTCCTTTTCCTCTCCTTCTTTCCTTAGTTAGCTACTGTTTACCATTTACTGCGTAGCAGTCCTTGCTATCCCCTGGACAAACATTAGATCATTTATTCTTAACAATAATCCTTGTTAGGCTCATGAGTAAAGCATGGCCTTTATGGTTAAGAAACCTGACCAAAGTTGCACAACTAGTAAGTGACAGGGCCATTCATTCATTCAACAAATATTATTGGGTGCCTACTTTGTGCCAGGATTTAAAGCCCCAGAAAATTATCCAAACTTTCTGATACCCGCCGTTTCCCCTTCTAGATGTGGGGGCCATAGCCACAATTCCTCCCACAGCCTGTGCTTATCCTCACACACTTCCCACAAAGCCAACCAGAAAGTGCTCCTTCCCCAAGGCCTCAGTGAGATCTCAGTGGACACCCATTGTATTGGGTTAGTTTGGATCTTGCATTTCAGTTTCTGGATCTGGAATCAAATGCCAATTCTCAGGGTTTGGGACTTGCAGATTAGTAGGGGAGATTAGGTCCCCAACTCCAAATAAAGGGTTTCATGGGACCAGACATAAGAGATATAAGAAGTACAGGAAGGGCCGGGCGCGGTGGCTCACGCTTGTAATCCCAGCACTTTGGGAGGCCGAGGCGGGCGGATCACGAGGTCAGGAGATCGAGACCACGGTGAAACCCCGTCTCTACTAAAAATACAAAAAATTAGCCGGGCGTGGTGGCGGGCGCCTGTAGTCCCAGCTACTCGGAGAGGCTGAGGCAGGAGAATGGCGTGAACCCGGGAGGCGGAGCTTGCAGTGAGCCGAGATCGCGCCACTGCACTCCAGCCTGGGCGACAGAGCAAGACTCCATCTCAAAAAAAAAAAAAAAAAAAAGAAGTACAGGAAGGAAAGAAGAAAGGAAGGAAGAAAAGGAAAAAAAAAAGGAAGGAGGGAAAGAGAGAGGGAAGGAAGGACTGGAAGAAAAAGAAGGAAGGAAAGATAATTTAGGATTTACTGAGCATGTTCTACATGTCGCACGCTGTTCAAAGCCCTTTCACTTAAATCTCATTATTATCCCCATTGTTTCCATGAGTAAAGTAAAACTCAGAAAGACAAAATGATCTGCCCAAGGCCACAGAGCCAGTAAGTTACTTAATCCCAAGTATGTCTGATTCAGAGCCTGTGCAATTTCCTAGCAGGTCAAAACAATGAAGAACCCATTGCCAGGGTCTCCTGTTCCAGTGTAGCCTGCTTCCTTGAGGTCCCTATACCTCTCATTCCAGATGCCAAGTTTCTGATCCCAGCCATGTGGTCTCATCCCTGTTTCCCACCTTTCTCTGTTGCACTGCACAGGCAGAATCAGAGGAACTGTATAAGTATTCTGGGTAGAGTTGGGGGTGTGGCTTTGGGGTACAGGCAGGCAGACCCCTATCTAGGATTTCAGGATCTGAGAGAAGAGGTGTCAAATCCTTCTGGGCCAGAATTGGATGGCTAGATCAAGAAGAGGCTGCAGTGTGGCTATAAGTACCAGGGCCTCAGGTTGGGAGGATAGATGACTGCGGAGACTGGGGCAGGTGGAGAGAACTAAGCTGGTCCCTTCCCCTTACCCCCATCTCCCTACAGAGTCAACAAAGGTGATGTGGTTTCCCCTGTGGTCTGTTGCCCTAGACACCTGCAGTTCTGAATATACATGTATGTGTCTATGTGCCAACTATGTGGCGGGGGACACAAGGAGAAAGCACTGGGACAGGATGGGGAGGGGCAGGAAGCCAGTCTCCTCAAGCCCAAGACAAAGAAGGTACCACGAATGAAAAGATGGCAACGGTCACCCCCTTGACTATGCCAGGTCCCCAGCCAGGAGCATCAGGAGAGAGCTAAAAAGGAGACATTGTGGGGATCAGGAGCCTAGGCTGGGAGTCAGGGAACTTGAGTTTTAGGCCCAGCTCTGCCATTAACTTCCTGGGTCACACCTTTCTAAGTCTCAGTTTCCTGCTTTGTAAATAGCAATATCTTGGCTACTTACCTCACAGGGCTGGCCTGAAATCAGATGAATAATACATGAAAAGATTTGTACCACTGTGAGTTTTAGAATTATTTTCCTGATGGCATAACAAATATTACAATTGCTTACTTTAGCTCCTGCATACACAACACAACCAGAGTGTGGAGATAAGAACATTAAAAACAAAAACAAAAACAAAGCACCTGCCCTTCTATTGGTCACAGAGTGTTGAGGAAACAAAACAAACACATAAAATACTTGAAAGCCTCTTGCAAGGCCAACTATTTAAAGCATCTCACTGTGTGATCTTGGCCAAGTCGCAACCACCCTGGGCCTCAGTTTTCTCATCTATCAAATGAGGGGGCTGCTTTAGATCGTCTCTACTTATTTTTCTGAGTCTAAAGCAGTTTTCTGATTCTATTATTCCAAGCGCAAATGAGTGCGTCGCAGAGAGGGAAGACCGGAGCACATCAGGGCAGAACACAGCCTCAATGAAGCTGGCAAGTGTCGGTCAAACTGGGTTTTGAAAGAGCCCAGAGATGTGAATCAGAGTGGGGAGAGAAGAGGGGGTGACATTCCAGGTAGGGAGAATGGCATGTGCAAGGGCGAGGCAAGGAAGCAGAGGGTGGCAAACAGATTAGCCAGGCTCAGGAATGAGGTTGGCAGGATTGGAGGGGCCTGGGGAGGAAGTTGGGAAAGGAAGAGTAGAAGGGGGCAGTCCCCAGGGCTGAGTGGCTAAGATGTGAAAGTGGGGGAGGAATATGGGTGGGGAGAGACGCTCTCAGCCCCAGAGTTTGGTGCCAAAGCCTGTGGATCCAAACTCCACCCAGGAGAGAGGGAAAGCAGGGTCCCCTTGCCAAGAGGCCCCACCCACCAGGGAAAGCCCTTCCCTCCCTACCCTCCTCTCCCAGCTTCACTCCCAACCCCGAGGTGTAAGCAAGGCCCCGCTTAGGCCAGAACCTTGTTCATGGCAGAAACACACAGATGGGCAGCCACCACATCCTTCTGTAACAATAATGCCAGCAGCAAAATAATAATGATGATAATGATAATGATGAAATAAACTACCCATCACCTGCTCTCTGATAAAACCCCTCAGCAGCAAAGCCTCACGATGTACCCATTCCATTTACTCGAATATTTGCTCCCAAAAGCTGCAAGTGTTTTATAAGATTATCTAGTCTCTAGGATCCCCTAAACCTAACCCTAGATCAAAACCACGTAGGCTGGGCGCAGTGGCTCATGCCTGTAATCCCAGCACTTTGGGAGGCCAAGGCAGGTGGATCATCTGAGGTTAGGAGTTTGAGACCAGCCTGGCCAGCACGGGGAAACCCCGTCTCTACTAAAAATACAAAAATTAGCCAGGTGTGGTGGCACATGCCGGTAATCTCAGTTACCCAGGAAGCTGAGGCAGGAGAATTGCTTGAACCCAGGAGGTCAAGGTTGTAGTGCACCACTGCACTCCAGCCTGGGCGACAGAGCGAGACTCTGACTCAAAAAATAAATAAGTAAATAAAAACCACTTAAAAGAACCTGTGAAAAAAAGATTCCTGAGTCCCATCGCAGACCCCATCAGACTCTTTGAGAGGGTTGGATAGTACCCAGGAACCTGCAGCACCACAGGTAATTCTAAGGTGTGGTTAAGTTTGGGACTCCCTGGTCTAATCCAAACCATTCCTTTTACAGATGAGGAAATGGAGGACATGAGGAGGATGTAAATTGCCAGAGATGACACGGTTAAGCAGGACCGGGGCAGGCAGAGAACTCGAGCCCCCAGGCTTCTAGATCAGCGCTCCTTCCACAGCCTGCGCTGCCCAGCCCAGAGATGCCTGTGCCAGCAGAGATTATGGTCAGGGAGGCAGCCACTGGGCCATACTCTAATCATGAGTGAGAAGAAATTCGTCTGAGTTGCAAAATGCCTTTCTGCAGCCAGCTCACCATTACTTGCTCCACTGGGCCCCTGCAGGGATGCTGTGGTCCTCCCACTGGCAGGCTTCAGCTTCCGCCTCACCATATGCCCCAGCACAACCCTCCAGTTGCCCCAGGGGCTATACTGGCTGGTCAACAGGATCCCACTTTACTACAAATCTCAATGCTTCCTCTTTGGAGGCACATACCTCTGACTCCAGAATCTCCAGGAGAGACCCCTGAGAAGGTCTTGGCCTGAGGACACTCACCTCTCTTTCCCCAGAAGTGTCTTTTAGGGTGGGTTTGGATTATGCGCCTGTGAGTCAGGAGACTAGAGGCAGGAAAGAGAGCAATGAGCTGAGGGTGGCTAAGCTGGGAGGCGAGCAAGGGTGCCCTGGCTGAGACCTTGAAAAACTCCACCCATGATGATCACCATTATACTCCTCTTCATCAACACACATTTGTTGAGCATCTACTCTGTGCCAGGCACCGTGCCAGGCACCGTGTCAGGCTCTCAGGCACAGAGGCAAAAAAAAAAAAAGCCACAGTGAGGAATCCATCACCTCCTGGGGAGCAGGATACAATCTAAGAACAGAACCTGGAGTGGACAAAACTGTTGGATGAGGGACTCAAATAACATATGCTGCAAAGGAGAGGGTGGATTCAGAGTCACCAGAGTTCCAAGCTGGGAGACACCTGATGGATCCTGGGATCAATGTGGGTTGGGGTGATGGTTCTGCCCTCACCTGCTCTCCTATGTGCTTGGGGTCTGAGGAAACCCAGAACAGTGATTCTAGAAGTCTCTGCCTCATCACATCCCTCACTTCAGCTTGGTCTAAATGGCTCAGGGTGGGAAGGCAGAGGAGGCAGAGACAATGTGCAGACATCTCCCTTGGGCAGGCCCTTTTTTTAGACAGAGTTTAGCTCTTGTTACCCAAGCTGGAGTGCAATGATGCAATCTCGGCTCACTGCAACTCCCGCCTCCCGGGTTCAAGCGATTCTGCTGCCTAAGCCTCCTAAGTAGCTGGGATTACAGGCACGCACCACCACGCCTGGCTAATTTTTTGTATTTTTAGTAGAGACAGGGTTTCACCATGTTAGCCAGGCTGGTCTCGAAGTCCTGACCTCAGGTGATCCACCTGCCTCGGCCTCCCAAAGTGCTGGGATTACAGGCATGAGCCACCATGCCTGGCCCCCTGCACTGAACTTTTAAGAGATCATTTAGGCCTGTGTGGTGGCTCACACCTGTAAACCCAGCACTTTGGGGGCTGAAGCGGGAGGGTTACCTGAGGTCAGGAGTTCAAGACCAGCCCGGCCAACATGGCAAAACCCCGTCTCTACTAAAAACACAAAAATTAGCCAGGCGTGGTGGCAGGCGCCTGTAATCTCAGCTACTCAGGAGGCTGAGGCAGGAGAATTGCTTGAATCCAGGAGGCAGAGTTTGCAGTGAGCTGAGATCATGCCACTGCATTCCAGCCCGGGTGACAGAGCGAGACTCCACCTCAAAAAGAAAAAAAAAAAAAAAAAAGACATCATTTAAAAGTACCCAGAGGAATGGACAGAGTGAGGAGGTGTTGTACTGTGGTTAAGAGCAAGGATTTGGTGTCGAGCTGCTTGGGCTGGAGCTTGTTACTTCCCCACTGCTTGACCTTACGTATATTATTTAACCTTGAGGAGTCTTGGTTTCCCATCTGCAGATTAGGGTATGAAGTGCCTGCTATATTAGGGTTGTTGCGAGGACTGATGAGATGGGGACATGAAGTACTTAACTACAGTGCCTGACACACACTGGGCTGTTAGGGACAGAGCTCCAATGCTCACATCAGTAATAGAAGAGAGACAGTGTCCTGTCTCTTCTGTCTCCCTAAGCCTGTTTTCCTCTATAATTTGAGGTCTCAAAGTGAGCACTGAGCTGATTTATGCGAATGAATCCAGTAGGGCCTATCGCCCAAGCTGACCTTTCTAGGGTCTACAGGGTAGCTTGGCCAGGCTACAGAAAGGAGAAAATAGGTACAACCTTCCTGATCCTCCTGAGATCCTCAGGTGTTGTCTTGAAGTTGAGGGGAGCCAGGTCCAGGCTGCGGGGAATGCCACAGGGACTGCAGAAAGGGCCTGGCCTCCCCTCCCAAAACACTGCACATCTGGAGTGATCTACCCATCTGGCTGCATCCCTGGGGCAATGGCCACAGCTGCTATTTGAGGGAGGAGACATCCAGCTCCTTAGCCAGGGCCTGGGGGTGGGGGGGTGGTGGGGGGGGCTATAAATAACTAAGAGGACCAGGGGGGCAAGGTTGACCTTTGCGGGGGGGGGGGGGGGGGGCAGGAGCTGGTGACTTCCCCCTCTTTGCTTGAGTCCAGAGCCAGAGTTTTAGCAAAACAGGAAGAGGCAGCAGCAGCTTCTGGGAAAGTGGGAGTGGCTCCCCTTCCCCCACTTGCCTGGGGCCTTCGGATCCCAGCCAGGACCTGGGAGAGGTGGAGTCATCTAGGCAAGGAGAGGGAGGGGCAGACCCACGCAGACCGGGCCCCAGCTTCGGTGCCCTCAAATGGCGCAGCCAGGGCACAGGGAAAGGAGAATGAGACAGAGAAGGGCAGCCCAGTGGAGTATATCTGCCACCACTGGTCCCCTCCTGTTCCCTTCTATAGGCATTAGAAGTGGAGCTCAAAATGTGCCTGTGACCCAGGTAGTGTACATGGAGGTTCAAGGTCAAGTTGAGCACACCTCCATCTCTCATCCCCTCCCGGCCTGCGGTGAGCTAAGCCTAAGCCAGAGTGCGTGGGAGGGAGGGCTCTAGACAGGAGGGAGGACACCTCTGGGCTTCTGGAAAGAGATCCAGGACCTGGCCCAGGTGGAATGATAGAAAAATCTTCCAATGAACTATCAAGGTGAGGCAGTCCAAAGGTCTGGGTGGTCCTCGGTGAATGTTTTTCCAGAATAATGGGGTATCTACAGGGACAAGCTCAGGAGAGCTAAGCTTCAATCCAGAGACCCTCATGAAGTCAAAGACTGAAGGAATTATCCAGGAAATGTTGCCTGGCTTTGCTTTGCCTGAGTGAGGCTGGCCACTGAGAATCTGTCCTTCAGTGTCTGTCTGGTTGGAGCTCTGGCTGGCCCACACCTCTAGTAGGGTCTGTACCTGTGTCTGTCATGGACTGCCCTTGTCTCCTGAGCCTGCAGCCCCACATTTCACTGGCTGGGAGGGTCTAGATCAGCGCTGTCCAATAGAAACAGAATGTGAGCCACATATGTAACCTATTTTCTATTAGCCACGTCAAAAAAAAGGAAAAATAAACCGGTGAAATTCATTTTAGTAGTATATTTATGTAACCTAATATAGTAAATCTAAAACATTATTTTGGTATGCAATCAAAATAAAAAATTACTAATGAAATCTTTTACATTTTTTTTCCATACTAAGTGTTTGAAAGCCAGTGTATATTTTATACTAACAGCACATTTCAATTCTGACTGGCCACATTTCAAGTGCTTAGTAGCCACGTGTGGCCACCGGCTACTGTATGGACAGCACAAGTTTAGACTTATAGCTTCGCCTCTTCTTCATCCCTTCCAGTCTCCTGCTGGGGAAGAGGCTCAACAGGTGAAGGAAAAAGCTGGTGAGGCCGGTGTTAAGGGTTAATTTGCTCCAGGAGGGTGACCACTCCCTTTGGCTTTCAAGCATCTATCTCTAGACCTGGATCGGTTCTAGTGTCCAGGCAGGCAAGGAAATTGAGGCACAGAGCAGCATCTTCCCTGACAACTGGCCCTCTCCTGCCCTTCCCAGTGCCCTTTCTCTGAGCAGAAGGTTGATAGAATCCGATTACCTCTTCAGGCGCATTAGCCTCCACCTTCCTCTTTCCTCTTCCAAAAGCGACTCCAAACCCAAAGGTATTTGAGTAGCTGAGTTAGGGAATATGGGAGGAGAAGCAAATTTGGAGGAAAATGCAGAATGGAGCTTTGCACAGGTGGAGTTTGAGGTGCTGTTGGGATGAGCAAGGGTGGGTGTTGAGTGGACAGTTGGTATCTGGAGCTCAGGGAAGAATTTGGAGGTCATTAGTGAGAGATGAAATTGTAGGAATGAATGACACCACAAGAGCAGGGGAGAAGAGAGGAGAGAAGGGGAGGGCAGGGAAGATGGCTAAATACAGAAACCTGAGAAAACAAAGACTTCAGATGGACGAGGAGTGGAAGCTGGAGGAGGCCGGGAGCAGTCACAGATTTCAATGAAGCAAGAGGAAGTGCATCGGAATCCCAAGTGGGAGAGAATGTCAAGAAGGAGAGACTCGCACACGGTTGCAGTTGACAATGCTTTAAAATCATTTTTGTTGTTGTTGTTTGTTTTTGTTTGAGATAAAGTCTTGCTCTGTCGCCTAGGCTGGAGTGCAATGGCGTGATCTGGGCTCACTGCAACCTCCGACTCCCGGGTTCAAGTGATTCTCTTGCCTCGGCCTCCCGAGTAGCTGGGACTACAGGCGCCCACCACCAAGCCCGGCTAATTTTTATATTTTTAGTAGAGACAGGGTTTCACCATGTTGGCCAGGCAGGTCTGACCTCAGGCAATCTGCCTGCCTCGGCCTCCCAAAGTGCTGGGATTACAGGTGTGAGCCACTGCGCCCGGCCCTAAAATCATTCTTATAAAGAGAGCTCACACAAACTGTTAAGAAGCACTAGAACAGTGGAGACTAAAGTTCAAAGCCCAGAAACAGACTCTTCTGGGACAGAGGAAACACAGCTCACAAGCAGAAGTAGGGGTATGTTCAACCTGATCGTCCTCAAAGTAATGCCAATTAAAATGAGACAAAGGTTGGTGCCTTTCTGAAACATTAGCAAGATCTCGGTGAAGTGTGTGTGCTGTCGGTAATGGCGTAACCTCTTTTGAAATCAGTTTGGCAATATATATAGTAAGAGCTATAACGTGCTTTTACCCTTTGGCTCAATAACCCCACCCAGTGTATCCTAAACTAGATTTCTATAGCCAAAATTGGGGGAGGAGGAGCGGAGTATGTGCCTAAGGGTGTCCTCCATCACACTGCCTATAATATAAAAAATTAGAGACAATTTGAACTCCTATGATTGGAAAATTGTGGAGGTAAATTATGATATTATATTTCCACTTAATAGAAAACTATGAAGCTGTTAAGAAGATGTTTATATGCAACACAGCATCACAAGAGAATATAGATTTGTGCATACCCTGTGAGTGCAACTGTATTAAAAAACATATAGGCATGGAGGAGAAGGTGAAGAGGAAATATGTGTCATAGGTAATGATTATGTAGAGTGGAATGGGTATACATGGTTTCGGTCTCATTTAATGAGTCTTAACATTGCGGAGAGCAGGAATGAGGGTTGACCAGAAGCTGAGATTTGGGTCTCAGCTATAGGGAGGGCCCTGACAACCTTCCAGAGGCCACAAATGCATTTATCTGGCAACTTAATGGACTGAGCTCCGACCTCAAGGCAGGTGCGGTCACTGTGGGTATCAGCTCAGCATTCTCCTGATAGGAAAAAGCCCACCGTGAGGGGTGATGGCCAGGTGCTCACTGCAGATTCCCTCCCATGCATGGGAGGCTCCTGGAGCTCCGTAGTCTCCTCTACTACTGCCGAGCAGCAGGCCATGGCAGGCGCCTGTGGGGACAGCCCCCAGAGGACAGGGCTGACTACAGGAGGAACAGAGCGTCTGCAGTAGTGGCCACAGTGAGGTGAGAAGCTCAGCGGGTATGAGGGCCTCTCCGCTCTGGGGTGGGGGTTGGTGGGCTGTGGTCAGCCACCTGCTGTTTCACATCACCCCCTGAAGGTGACATGAGATGCAGGGGCCATCACCTTCACGGCACCCCCAGGAAATCTACCCGGGCCCCCACCTATAGGCGCCATTAGGCCTCCTGCTCCTCCCCCCTCCACTCTCTTCCCACAACAACACACTGGGGCCTTGAAATAACACATCTTTCTTTACGCCATCATTTCCACAGAATTTGCCTATGATTCATCTGTTGTCAAGCGGTATTAAAACCTCCAGCTCCCAGGCACCCTGGTCTTTGTTCCCCTCCCTCCTAGGTCCCACCACTCCCCTTCCCACGGTGTCCTGCCCAGCTCTTACCCAGTCTCCCTGAGCCCCAGCATCCCAAACTCAGCGCCGCCACCCCCACAACCACCCCACCCCTCTCCTCCCCACTTGGCCCCTTGAGGAACAGCGGGAAGGGGCTGGGGCAGGTCCACATGGCACCCACCCTCCTCTCCAGCCCAGCTCCACCAGAGGAAGGCCCTGCTGGGGGCCTCCGGCCTTAGGACTTGGAGATGAAGCCCTGGAAAGGGAAGAAAACTCTTTGCCTAAAAACAGCAGGCGGTGGAACCTTCAGCCACAGAAGCTGCCCCTTTCTGTGACTCCCCAACCCCCTCACTTGGGCAGGCTGGATTTTCCTCATACCTCGAGGCCCGGTCCCTGGGTCCCTCCCCGTCACTGTTTCTGACTAGGCACAGGGGTATAGAGTTTCCACTGTGTGTGTGTGTGTGTGTGTGTGTGTGTGTGTGTGTGTGTGCGCGTGCGCATGTGTGTTGGGGAGTAGGAAGAGCTGTCTTCTCACACCCTCATTACCCAGTAAGGCTTTGGGGTTCCCCTCCCGGTCCCTCCCCAGGGCTGTGTAGGTGTGTCAGGGAGCTAGAAGGTGGGGGTGGCAGGAGAAGAAGAGGGCGAGGGGCGAGGGAGCTGGGGGGCTGCTGGGAGCCAGGCTGGGGTGATGGGAGCTGCTGTGGTCGGGTTATCTGATGTGAGGAGCCAGGTGTGCAGCTTCGAGGCTCTGGGGGTGGGGGAAGAGCAGCCTGAGAGAGAAGTAGAAACGGCAGGAGCAGCCTGGAGCCAGCGAGGTAGACAGGAAAGACAGAGGTGGGAGAAAAGAGCCTTAGTGAACCCAGGAAGGCCTCTCCCCAGAGGAGGAGCACTTTTCTCCTCAAGCTTTGGAGGCAACACCAGAGCAGGCAGGCAGGTGGGCAGGGGGGTGTCCCCAGCCTCTGCCGTGGCCCAACTTCCCCAGCTCGCCAGCTCCCAGGGAGCCAGGCAGCCTCCCCTCAACACTGCGGGGCTGATGGGCTCGAAGGTCCAGCCTTATCCCTGAATCAGAGCAGTTGGAGACAGTTGAGGCTCTATAATCTCGGTTGGGGGTTAACGGGTGGAGGAGGCTTTGCAGGAGGAGATAATGGGGCGGACCTCAGGTCTTCCGCACTACCCACCAGCACAACACCGTGGAGCTGGGGGAGTAAGCGGAGTTGTTGGCACCACGGGCCGGGCCAGGGCTGTGTCTGCCATCCTAGGAGCTGGGTTGAGGGCCAGCTTGGCCTTTCACAAGAGGGGTCCACCTGTGAATCCCCGCTTCTACCCCGTCTATCCCTGACTTGGAATGTGTTGGAGGAGCGGCTTGTAAGGAAGACGCTATCAGGTTAGAGGTTATCTCTTTAGAGGAGAGGGTCCCCAGAGGATGGTGAAAATTACAGTAATAAAGGCTAACATTTATCGAGCACCGGACTCCATGCCAAGCACAATTCTAAATACTACATAGTAGCTCATGTGGTCCTCATAACACCTAGGAAGTAAGTACCTTTACTCTCTTTGCTTTACAGAAGAGAGAAATAGCCAGCAGTCCCACAGCGACTCAGGGTAGTGCCAGGGTCCAATCCTGCTCCTGCCAGATGCCACTTCTGCTGCTCTTCATTGCTGCGCTAGACAAGGCCAGGCCCTGCGGCGTGCTGCAAGCCTTCCTTCTGTTATCTTTACCAGCTCTACACTGTCATTCACAGATGAGACAGCTGAGGATCAGAGAGCTCACACATTTCCCCCAAGGTTACACAGTCAGTAAGAGACACTATCAGGATTCCAGTGACCTACTCTTAAAGTTCATCTCTTATTCACTCATTGCCTCCCTCAAGGCTGAGGAGTCCCGGGGTGGCGGGGAGACCAGCAGAGCTACTGAGCTCAATCTGCCTCCTTGGCCCTCCCAGCCCAGAGCTCTGCCAGCAGCGGTAGGAGGAGTGTGGTAAGTATTTGCTGATGAATGAACAACCGAAGGACAAAATAATGAACTGTCATCTTCCAAGGCAAAGGATTGCAGAAGCCACTGATATCCTGCCCACGCCCTCCCCATCCACTCCTCTACCACCTCCAGTCCTTCCTGTGAACACAGCAGAGGCAGGAGCCTCTTGGGGTGGGGTCCCTATCAGGGAGGAAGTGCAGCTGGCTTCTCCCCCACCCCCTTTATCACTTCTCCCCCATCCCTACTTTATCACCCAGGGCCTCCACAATCCCCTCCCTGTCCCTCTCCGGGGGCTCCTGGGTAGGAGAGGGAAAGACATGTAAATCACTGGGGCTAGGGGAAGCGGAGGAAGCAGAAAGGATACCAGGAGCAATTCCCCGACATGCTTAACCTGGGGCTCACAGTCCTTGCCAGGCTAGGCCAGTGGCTTAGGGGACCAAGCCCTTTCTGAGAGGCCGCTTGATCTATCTGGCCGGCCTAGTAGGCAAATGGGGAAATGGTGTTGACGGAGTTGGGGCATCTGCCCTAGCCCCATGCCAGCTGCCACAGATGTTCACAGGTGTCTGCAGGATTGTTTTGTTTTTGTTGTTTTTTGACACAGGCTCTCGCTCTATTGCCCAGGCTAGAGTGCAGTGGTGCCATCATGGCTCATTGCAGCCTCAATCTCCCGAGCTCAGGCGGTCCTCCCATCTTGGCCCCCCAAGTAGCTAGGACTACAGGTACATGCCACCAGGCCTAGCTAATTTATATTTAAAATTTGTTTGTAGGGCCGGGCGCAGTGGCTCACGCTTATAATCCCAGCACTTTGGGAGGCCGAGGCGGGCGGATCACGAGGTCAGGAGATCGAGACCACGGTGAAACCCTGTCTCTACTAAAAATGCAAAAAAATTAGCCGGGCGTGGTGGCGGGCGCCTGTAGTCCCAGCTACTCGGAGAGGCTGAGGCAGGAGAATGGCGTGAACCGGGAGGCGGAGCTTGCAGTGAGCCGAGATTGCGCCACTGCACTCCAGCCTGGGCGACAGAGCGAGACTCCATCTCAAAAATAAAATAAAATAAAACAAAATAAAATAAAATAAAATTTGTTTGTAGAGATGCCGCCTCTCTATGTTGCCCAGGCTGGTCTTGAACTCCTGGCCTCAGGTAATCCTCCCGCCCCAGCCTCCCAAAGTGTTGGGATTACAGGCATGAGCCACCATGTCCGGCCAGGATTTGAGATTGGGTCAGGGTGGCATGGGCCCTTCCAGAGGCCCAGTAGGCTTCTGAGTGCAAGTGAAGAGTGCAATGGGGAGGCCCTACAGAGCTAAGTAAGGGCTGTCAACCAGGCTATGTGTGACTTCTCCTTCACCACCAAGGTCTGGAGGTCTAAGGGGAGCTCTGCCCACTATCCCCAAGAGCTCACGGGAGCTTCTTCCTGCCTTCCTCCTCTCAGCAACCAGTATCTAGGAGGCCATGCCTTCTTTCCCAGAGTCCGGCTCAGACAATTTGCAGAACAACCCAGCTTGAAATTTGATACTTGATCCACCCCTTGTGCATCCCCTAGATCAAATAACCCTGGATCTGTGACCCTTGGCTCAGATCTGTCTAATTCTTAAAGAGTCTGTTCAGACTTGGAGTGAGGCTGTTGAGTCCTGAGGAGGGAGGGGCTGTGGCTGCATTGACAAGTTCCCCACATTCCTGTGGTACCTGAGCCTTTCCAATGATTCCCCTCACCTGAGGCTCAATCTCTCATTACCCACCTGCTTCCCTTCCTTATCAGTGAGGTCTTGAACAATTGAACCAAAGAGCTTCTGGTTCATGTGCTAATGTTAACCTGCAAGAGGACACAGTCTTTGGCTCTGTCTCAGTCAACTCTTAATATGGTCTGCAGACCTAGGTTTTGGAAGACGCAAGAGCAGGAGGGATGGTCAGAATACTGGATGACAAAATGGGGATTCAAAACATTCGAGCAGGCCAGTATGGGATAATTAAACCAGATAAATATAAAGAGGAACAAATGCTACATTCTGCATTTAGTCAAAAACAAATTGGTGGCCAGGCACGGTGGCTCACACCTATAACCCCAGCACTTTGAGAGGCCAAGGCTTGGGAGGAAGGGAGGGGGTTTGCTTCAAGTCAGGAGTTCAGGACTAACCTAGGCAACATAGAGAGACCCCATCTTTACAAAACACAAAAAAATTAGCTGAGTGTGCCGGTGGTTCCAGCTGCTCAGGAGGCTGAGATGAGAGGATTGCTTGAGCCCAGGAGTTTGAGGCTGCAGTGAGCTATGATCATGCACTCTGGCCTAGGCCACAGAGAGACCATCTCTCTCTCTCTCTGTCTCTCTCTCTCTTTCACACACACACACACACACACACACACACACACACACACACGAATTAGCCAAGTACAGAATGAGGGGGATGTGGCAGATAATTTAGGGAGAGGAGTTAGTATGAAGTTTCTGAAGCCACATGGAATTAACTTCACAGGTTCTGAAGTTGAAAGGAAGGTGTTTAAATTTGCATAAGTCTGTTTGCATTTCATTTACTAGCAGGGACAGGGACATTATTAGCCTTTTTGACTCTCATTTTCTCACAAGTGTACAATGGAGTTTTCCAGAAGCTTCTTGACACATGATATCATAACAGGTTGAATGCAGAAGCCAATATGAGAATCTGGCTGCCTTCTATTAAACCAGACATTAAAGAGATTTGCAAAACTGTGAAACAATACTGTCTTGTCATTAAATTAGTTTTACTTTGGAAACTGGTTATTTTAAAGAAAAATTGTGTCATTTATCCTAACTTTTAATAGATTCATTATTGCCACATTTAAAGAATACACTTTAAAAATGTCTGTTTTAATTTCTAATGGTACATATTGATAAATCTAACCCACATAAACAAAGGTTCTTTGGGGTCCTTATTTTTAAGAGAGTAAAAGGATGCCAGGACCAAAATGTTTGAGGAACTCTGGTTTAGAGGCAAGCCACAGAGGTGCACGTTCAGAGAACTGCACGTACCCAGACACAGTGGTCGGTTGAGTTTCAATGTCTGGAACAAAGACAAATGACACTGAAGAGATCATGGTGGGGTTTACACCTCATCAGAGAAGCAGGGTTCCAACACACACGGGGATAAATGAATCGATCAAACCCGATTCTTGAAACTTGTCTCGATTCCCTTTTCTCTGGGCATAAGCCACCCCTTGCCAGAGAATACTGACGTTAATTATAGGTCAGTAAATACGCATGTAGTGAAGTCCAGGTGTTGGTGATTGTTGAAGGATTGACATTGACAAATAAAGAACATGACTGAAAGAAGTTGGGGACAGTAGTCACTAGAGTTCCATGTATTTTAGATTTATATTTTATATTCCTACCTGTCCACCTCTTTCCCACACTTTTCTCCCCAGGCAGCTTTCGGTTGGGACCAATTTGGTTTATTAAGTGGCACACCTGCCGCCTGGTGGCCAGGTGGTACTATGACACCTTCTCTCAGTTCTGGTAGACATGGAGCAGGAGTCCCTAGCACCAGAAGCTGACATCCGGAAGAGGGGCCCCAAAAAATCAGCCTGGAGTGAGTCTAGAAGGCCCATCAGGGATCGGAGGTCGGAATGTGGGAGCAATGTCACCTCCTTGATAAAAACTTATTTGGCCATCTCAGCAACCCAGTAGTGATGTTGGCCAACACTTATGATTGATAACTACGTGCCAGGTACTGTTATAAATGCTTTACACAGATTATATCACAACAACAGCAAATCTATGAGGTAGGTACTATTATTGTTACCATTTTGTGGATGAAGAAACTGAGGCTCAAAAACATTACGTAATTTGCCCAGGGTCATACAAATAGCAAATGGCAGAGCCAGGCCTGGGAGACAGCAGTTTACTTGTTAACTGTTACTTGTAACTTGTTAACACTTTGCAGCTTTCACTTGGCATGCCTTGTACTCATCTGTCTGTAGGGCTGTCTTCTCCCACTGCACAGTGTCTTTCTTGGGGGCGGCGACTGTCTTGTTCATCGCCGTATCCCCAGCACTGAGCTCGGTGGTGTGTCTGGTTAGAAACATTGGAAGGACTACACAACTTGGCTGGACCTCAGAGGGAACCTGCAGCCTCGCTCACTGTCAGCACGTACTATGCTCAGAGGCCCGGGGCACAAGACCCTGGGAGGCCCTTGGCTGAGGTGTGAAAGGTTCAGATACTCCCTGTTGCCTGGGAGGAGAAGCCAGAGAGCAGATCCCTAACCCCACGTCGTTGGCATGAGGAGAGGTAAGCACCACCAGGTGCCTTCAGTAACAGAGACTCAGAGCCTTGCTGAATCTCACTCACATCATGGAGATAGAGAAACGGTGGAAGGGGGATATGATTGGGGCCTTGGGCGGGGGGGCAGGCAAGTGGCTCAAAGCTATCTCCGTAGGGCAGTAGCACCACCTAGTGGTGAAACTCAAGATGATTTAGGAAAAATGCCCCGGCTAATACATACCTGAGGGGAGGCTGGGAACCCCCTCCTTTGGAGACAGCACTCTCCTTGGATAGAGCCACAGGAAAGGGCCTGGAACTCTTCCAGCGTCTCCCCAAGCCAGAGCAGCTCACTCCAGAAGTGCTCACCAGGTTGTATAGAATGTGAAGAAAACAACCCCTATGGACATGTCCTATGGGCCACAGGCTGAAAAGAGCCGCCTAGCTGAGGTCATGTCAATGAAATCACACGCTCTTCAGGGAACAGCCTGCATCCAATGACTACCTGATGCAGGAATATAGAAGTGTCTCCCTCACTTCATCTTGGGGCAATCCAAAGGGCCATCCTAGCTTCAGAGATCCGCACACGGGTTGATTGAGACCTTCACTGAGACTGCTTTGCAGCCCAACTTCTCCCACTGCTGATTCTACTTCTTTCCCTTCCACCAGGGCTGATAATCCTGAGACTGCTCCCCACAAACTCCCTGCACTTCAACCTGCATTTCAGAGTCTACATCCCTGGAACCCAACTTGCAACACCATCCCTTATATCATGTATGACATGCATGCAAACAGAGATTCGGAGCAGCTGTCTGGAGAAGCGAGCTCTCAGATTCCCCCTGCCAGCCACAGGCTCCACACCCTGCTGTGCTTCTGGGTCTCGAGGAGCACAGACTCCCCATCAGCCTCACGGGCTCCCTGCCCACAATGAGGACCAGTTGCCTATAGGATGTCAGCATGATGAGCCATCTCCTTGGCCACGCTGGAGGTGTCAGACAGCGTCCATCCTTCTTGTCATCTGCAGGGGCCATGGGGTAGGCAGACTGACCTGCACTGCACAGGCAGCCTGCAAGGAGCCTGGTAGAAGCTGGGGAGATTGAAGGGCTCTGGTCACTCCTGACAGGCCCTGTTTGCCTGCTCCAGGGCTAAAAGAATCAATACTTCCTAGCACACCAGTGACCTATTTATACCACATGATGCTTTGAGCCTAACAACCCCACGGTCTGTGCAGTGCTTTTGCTTTATGTCTCTTTTAAGGAGCAGACTCATTCTCACTATCCCAGGTGTGGCACAGCCCATTGTAAGGGGAGGATGTTCCCTATAGAGCTTCCATATGATGTCAGGTTTGTGGCCATTCTGCCTGACAGATCAACAGAAGCACATGAGGCCAGCATCCTCATGGAGTCATTCATAGTTAGTACCAGATAAGAATGCATTGTGTAGACCAGTGCTGCCCCATAGACTATTCTGCGATGATGAAAATGTCATACCTGTAATCCCAGCACTTTGGGAGGCCGAGGCGGGCAGATAACTTGAGGTCAGGAGTTCAAGACCAGCCTGGACAACATGGTGAAACCCTGTCTCTACTAAAAATACACAACTTAGCCAGGCATGGTGGCAGGTGCCTGTAATCCCAGCTACTCAGGAGGCTGAGGCAGGAGAATGGTTTGAACCTGGGAGGCAGAGGTTGCAGTGAGCCGAGATCGTGCCACTGCACTCCAGCCTGGGTGACAGAGCAAGACTCTGTCTCAAAAAAAAAAAAGAAGAAAAAAGAAAGAGAAAGAAAGAAAGGAAGAAAGGAAGGAAAGAAAATGTTGTGTATTTGCAGTCTGTTACGGTAGCCCTGAGGTTATCAAATACTGGAACTGCGGCTTGTGCGGTTGACAAGCTAGATGTTTACCTTTATTTCATTTAAATACTCACATGTAGCTAGTGGCTACTTGATTGAACAGTGTAGGCATAGAACCAAAGCTTGGAATATGAAAACTTGGAAACCCTTGATCCTAATTATGCAATCTTCCTGGGGTATATTCCTCTTGGTTTACCTGGAAAAGTTCATTATAACACAGCCTTGGAAATTTTCTGTTCTTCTAGGTCAGCTATAAAAATGCTACATAAGATCCTTCTAACAGTGTATCAGAACTCCATTCTCCACATTTCTCCAGCCAGAGACATGCCCATTTATGCAGCTGTTGATTTCCTTTCTCTAAGTCCCTTCATGTTTCACAAAATAGCCCTTAAGTTCTAACCCTGATTCCTGTAAGTCCATCTCATCCCACTGAAACACATTTTAGCCTTTGGTTTGAAATATTTTCAGATGTTTTTGAAAAATCAGAGTGAATCATATCCCCAGGCCCAACTTATCCTAAATCAATACATTAACTGGCATGATTTCCTTATTTTCAGATCACAAAGCTGTGTCCTTGGTTGGTTATTCTTGTTTACTGTGCCTAGCAACGCTACCCTTCATCATAAACCCCACTTCCTTGGGAAGCAGAGTGGAGTGCATTGGCATAAGTTGGGCTCCTTAGTGTGTCCAGAATTGGTGGGTTCTTGGTCTCACTGACTTCAAGAATGAAGCCGCGGACCTTCGCGGTGAGTGTTACAGCTCTAAAGGTGGCACGTCTGGAGTTGTTCATTCCTTCCGATGTTCGGATGTGTTCGGAGTTTCTTCCTTCTGGTGGATTCGTGGTCTCACTGGCTCAGGAGTGAAGCTGCAGACCTTCGCGGTGAGTGTTACAGCTCTTAAGGCGGCACACCTGGAGTTGTTCGTTCCTCTCGGTGGGCTCGTGGTCTCGCTGGCTTCAGGAGTGAAGCTGCAGACCTTCGCGGTGAGTGTTACAGCTCATAAAAGCAGTGTGGACCCAAAGAGTGAGCAGTAGCAAGATTTACTGCAAAGAGCGAAAGAACAAAGCCTCCACAGTGTGGAAGTGGACCCGAGGGGGTTGCCACTGCTGGTTGGGGCAGCCTGCTTTTATTCTCTTATCTGGCCCCACCCACGTCCTGCTGATTGGTAGAGCCGAGTGGTCTGTTCTGACAGGGCGCTGATTGGTGCGTTTACAATCCCTGAGCTAGACACAAAGGTTCTCCATGTCCCCATCAGATCAGTTAGATACAGAGTATCGACATAAAGGTTCTCCAAGGCCCCACCAGAGCAGCTAGATACAGAGTGTCGATTGGTGCATTCACAGACCCTGAGCTAGACACAGGGTGCTGATTGGTGTGTCTGCAAACCTTGAGCTAGATACAGAGTGCCGATTGGTGTATTTACAATCCTTGAGCTAGACATAAAGGTTCTCCAAGGCCCCACCAGAGCAGCTAGATACAGAGTGTCCATTGGTGCATTCACAGACCCTGAGCTAGACACAGGGTGCCGATTGGTGTATTTACAATCCCTGAGCTAGACATAAAGGTTCTCCACATCTCCATCAGACTCAGGAGCCCAGCTGGCTTCACCCAGTGGATCCCACACCGGGGCTGCAGGTGGAGCTGCCTGCCAGTCCCGCGCCGTGTGCTCGCACTCCTCAGCCCTTGGGTGGTCGATGGGACTGGGTGCCGTGGAGCAGGGGGTGGCGCTCGTCGGGGAGGCTTGGGCCGCACAGGAGCCCATGGAGGGGGTGGGAGGCTCAGGCATGGCGGGCTGCAGGTCCCGAGCCCTGCCCCGCGGGAAGGCAGCTAAGGCCCAGGGAGAAATCGAGCGCAGCGCCCCTGGGCTGGCACTGCTGGGGGACCCAGTACACCCTCTGCAGCTGCTGGCCCAGGTGCTAAGTCCCTCATTGCCCGGGGCCGGCTGCTCTCGGGCGGGGTGGGGTCACCAAGCCCACGCCCACCCGGAACTCCAGCCGGCCCGCAAGTGCCGCACGCAGCCCCGGTTCCCGCTCGCACCTCTCCCTCCACACCTCCCTGCAAGCTGAGGGAGTGGGCTCTGGCCTTGGCCAGCCCAGAAAGGGGCTCCCACAGTACAGCAGTGGGCTGAAGGGCTCCTCAAGTGCCACCAAAGTGGGAGCCCAGGCAGAGGAGGCACCGAGAGTGCGAGAGGGCTGTGAGGACTGCCAGCACTCTGTCACCTCTCATTAGGAGTCCTGTTTCTGCACAGCAGTCATTTGTAATCCTCCAGGTCACTGGCACAGCCGCCATCTCTAATGGCAGACAGAGTTTTGCCAATAGCTGTTTGGTTTTCATTTTTGAGGGTCTCACGTAGGTGTCATATATTGACTGCACACTTCCTGGGAGTAGAGCACAGTTTGGTCCAGCACCTCTAATTTTCCCGGCTCAGGGCCTGCTTTAGGAAAGGGAATCTCTTTTATCTCCTCTCTAGGAGAGAGCTAGCAAGACCATCAGTCATCTGTCAGGTCCCCCAACTCAGTAGGAAGCAGGGCAATGTAGCAGTTAATTTGTGGCTTCTGAAGCTAGCTGCCAAAGGTTCAAATCCCATCCCTTGCTAGTGTGGCGTTGCTCAAGCTATCCCTTCTGTCAAATGGGGGTAATAATGATTCATCTCCCATAAGGTCCTTATAAGGATAAGGCAAATTGGTTTGCATAAAGCATTTATTTACAGCAGTACTTGCAACAAAGTAAGTGCTATATCAGTATGAGCCATTTTTATTACCATAAGCAAAGTTTTCTACATGGGTTGACTTGACAAACTTCTGGCAAACTTTTTTTTCTCTTTGGAAATCGTTCAGCAGGCACTGTTTACATCCTTTCGCTGCCATAGCTCTAGCTTTCACCAAATCTGCCACACATTCCTGCCTTCTCTGTTGGCCTCACTTGGATCCTCCTACATGCTTCCAGTTAGCCAGCCGGAGGATTTTCCTGTCTCTGGGAATCTTGTGGAAAATCTTGCATTTTGGGGCACCCTCTCCTTCAGTTATAATGATATACCTTAAAAGTTTTACATTTACAAATGTCTATTTTCACACTCTCATTCTAAAGTAGAATCGATGATGACCTTTTCTCCCGGTTCAGCCCCATAAAAACTCATTTTCCCCTCTTTTCTTTTCCTCCCAGCTCCTAGACTTCCTTTGGAGGAGTGGCCTAGGTGGTGGGGCCCAGGGCTGAGTAACTGATATTCCCAGGAGTTCCCTGAAGAAGGCAGGGCCAGAGGGAGAGCTGGGAAGGTGGTGACATTACAAAGACAAATGCATGTTATGGATGAGGCAACAGCATTATACAAGGCTGAGGCGGAGAGCCCAACAGGCCAGGGCCACGTCGTGGTGGGGCAGGGTCTGATTCACATTGAGGCAGAGGTGAGTCTCCTTCCTTCTCCTTCTGATGGGTTGGTGGAGTTACAAGCCAGGGAAGGAAGGAAGGGGTCCCAGATCCAGACTTGCTCTGTCTGAAATCCAGGGCTTCCCCCAGGGACTGGGTCAGCCACCTGGGGAATGGGAAAGGGAGTCTGAGCTCAAACATGGTGTAGTGAAAAGGACACCGGACCATGACTCCAAAGTCTGGTCCTGTCCTGGTCCACTTCTAAGACAGTTTCACTCTTGTTGCCCGAGCTGGAGAGCAACGGCATGATCTCAGCTCACTGCAACCTCCACCTCCTGGGTTCAATTCTTCTGCCTCAGCCTCCTGAGTAGCTGGGATTACAGGCATGCGCCACCACGCCCGGCTATTTTTTTTTTTTTTTTTTTGGTATTTTTAATAGAGACAGGGTTTCTCCATGTTGGTCAGGCTGGTCTCGAACTCCCGACCTCAGGTGATCCACCCGCCTCGACCTCCCAAACTGCTGGGATTACAGGCGTGAGCCACCGTGCCCGGCCTGTCCTGGCCCACTTCTAACTAGTTATGTATGCTCGGGTGAGTCACGCCCTCCTCTGTCAGTTTTCCTTAATGAGGGGATTGACTCGTTTAGCAACTTACAAGTGTTTTCTCCCACTGAAGAGCAAGCTGGACCAATATGTTCTGCAGCTAAAATCAAACAAGGGTCTTTCCCTAGACCCTTGTAAAATAACAGCAATAATAATTAATGTACAGAAGTTTCACAATGTAAGTTCTCCCCCCATAAATATCTCCAAATCGGTGGTACGTGCTACCCTGTATATTAGAATATAACACAAATGGAGTCTGAGTCTGAAAACAACTCATATCTAATAAATTTAAGATTAAGCGATATATATGCTATTCTGCAGTAAGGAATGTGGCTTTCAGATGTTTTTCCACCTGAAGAATTCTGAGAGACACGGGGCCAGGTGGACACCAAGGCTCTTGCAGTGTGAAGTCTGATTCCTCCCTGGGTTTTCAGGGAACTACAGATGCAGGTGGAAGGACACAGCTTCCAGGAGTTGGGGCGGTCACGTTCCCACTGACTTTAACTTTCCTGGTGACACAGGGAATGCGGCCGCATTCCCCAAACTCAAGCACTGATCTGAAGAAGCCTCTGTGATCCACCTCGAAGAACACCTTTCTGTACCGGTCCCGCACACCTACAGCTCACTCTCACAAGGACCCCACCTTGGAGTAAACGGACAGACGCTTCCCACCAGCTGGGCTGAGCTGGCTGCAGAGGAGAGCACGCACTTGAAGTTCTATCACTCCACCCCTGCCTCACAGGCCCCTTTTGACTTTTGGGTGGTGGAGTGAGAATAAGAAGGCACCCTACCCTACATCCTGGAACCCCCAAACGCTCTCTCTGACTAGCCACCTGAGACTGCCCCGCTCTGCCTTCCACACTCTGGGGTGCAGCAGCGCTAGCCCTTAGCCCTGTGGGTCAACAGCGGCCTTGGAACCACATCGAGGCGGCAGGGAGATCATGACTCAGCCGCTGGCGTCTGAAAATTCTTCTCCTCCATCCCACCCTGCCACGTGCAGAAGATGCGGCTCACTGCTTCTCCAGACTGGAAGTGGGGAGGGGGTGGGGGGAGCAGGCTCTCGGTTACTCTCGGTGATCCGAGGAGGACAGGGAGGGCTGGCTCTCCTGGGCGGGAGGTAAGGCACTGGCAGGGGGAGGACGAGGACGGCAGGTGCTTTTCTGCAAACTGGGGACATTTCAGTCCTGCTACATGGATCCGTGGAAGGAGGGCTTCCACCTCAACCAACCCCTTAGATCCAGGGCGAGGAACTGTGGGCTTGGTGACAGGGACAGCTGTGGCCACCATCCATTTTCTTCTGTGAGGCTGTTTTTGTCTGTTTTTCCTCCTTGGGTCTCTCAGCAGGTGGGTTCGTGCCTGGTGCTCCAGTGATGGGAAGAAAACCCACCTCACCACAGCTACTGCCCGTGAGAATATAACCAGGGCAATGGGATGTTGGTGGGCACTGAAGGGGGTGGGTGGGAGCTGTGGGCCGATTATTTATTGTGAGTAGGCAGGAGAGGGAGACCCCACTAGGCTCTGGACACGGGGGGCCTGCAGTGGGGGGAGGTGCAGGTGTCTCTGTCCCTGAGGAATGGATGCATTTCTCCTGCTGTTCCCTCAACATCAGTCAGCAGCCACGTATGCAGTGG
Organism: Hylobates moloch; assembly: GCF_009828535.3. Taxonomy (NCBI): domain Eukaryota; kingdom Metazoa; phylum Chordata; class Mammalia; order Primates; family Hylobatidae; genus Hylobates; species Hylobates moloch. Next base: position 3,952,989 of record NW_026652297.1, on the reverse strand, counting down.
TGGGGGCATCTCTGGGCAAGGCCCTGCCTCCAGCCTCTGCCATCTGCCCCCACTTGGGTTTCTTTGTCAAACAAACAGCAACTCCTCATGGCTGAGGTCTCAAGGGACCGGGGAAAGGCCTGCAGGAAAGGGGTTAGGTTGGACAGGAGAGAGAATGGGCTGGGTGGACAGGGGAGGTGGCAGAGGAGGGGCTGAACCCCAGATGGGGTGAGGAGGGCTGCTGAGTAGCTGCCAGCCCCGGGCCTGGCACGTGGCCCTGGAGGAGCAGCCCCACCCAGGCACCGCCACAGGCTGTCCTAGTCAGGAGATCTCATTGCCAAACACTTCGAGCACAAGAGGCGTGAGCTTCATGCTGCACTCAGGCTGGAAGGAGAGGCAGCGGTACTGCTTGGAGTGCTCCTCATTGAGGCTGCGCAGGTCGGCTAGCTTCTGGATCATCTTGGCATAGAGCAGGTGGCTGCCCGGGGGCGGGTGGCGGCAGCGGATGTAGGTCTGCAGTGTGTTGGACAGGCGGTCCTGGATGGCCTCAATCAGCGCGGCATCCTGCACCCCAGGACGATCTGTGGGCGTGGGGTTAGAGGAGAAGGCACAGGAGCTCTGAGCTGGGCCCCTCACTGCTCAATCCCACCACCCCCCACCCACACAGACACTCAATGGCAGCGCCCTCTAGGCCACCCCTCTGTGACTGCTGACCGGTGACACCACTGCCCGGCCCCAAAGCTCTCCAGTGACTTCTCCGTGCATTTAGGATCCAGTCCCAGGTCCTTCCATGGGCCCACCTGGCCCTGTCCCCGCCTGGCCTTGCTCCCTGCCCACGCTATGTCCACCCCTCAGCGTCCCGATGCGCCGTGCTGTCTGGCCACCAGCCTTCACATCTGTGCTCCCTCTGCTTGCAACTCTGCTCTGCTATCTTTGCCAGACTCTTACTGATCCTTAGGATAACAGCTTAAAAGGTCTTCCTCCAAAAGGCCATTCCTGGCAACACTCTACCTCTGTGGCCCAGACCACGTCAGCTTCCCTCCTATTCTACCCTTCTGTAGTATCACTTACTTTATTTTTGAAACCCTTACCTTGTTAGGAATTAGTAATTAAATAACATTTGTTTAATGTTTCCTCCTAAGCTTCATGGGAGAGGAGCCTGTGTCCTGTTTGCTGCTGAACCCCAGTACATAGCATAGTGCCCGGTACCTAACAGGTGCTCAATAAATTGTTGCTAAGTGGATGAATGAATGAGGGAAGGCTGGCTGGGCAGGGGTAGAGGAGCCCACCTCCATTCCTTGAGCCTCCAGTCCAGGAAAGCATCCCTGGGCAGAGGCCACTAGCTTGTTGCCTAAACACAGCACAGGCTGAGGCAGGGCCGCCCCTCTTTGGACCTCATCACTGATATCATGTCCCCAAGGTCACAGTAACTTCCCCTTCGGCCTTTTCTCCCTCTTCTCACCTCTAACCAGCAGAAGAGGTCAAGGGTCACAGCACACTGCCTCCAAAATCAATCAGGTAAACTATATAGGCAGAACCATCTCTCAGGCTCCAAGGTTTTATACCCTGCCTGCAAGAAACCTCAAGTAACAGGAATGTTGAGCCCAGTTCACATAAGAGCAGAGCTGCGTATTGGGAACGTGCAGGCCCATCTATGGCCCAAGGAACCCTGCTGATCTAGTTCCTCAGAGTCCCCCCTACGAATCGCCTGCAAACTCTGCAAGGCAGAGCCAAGGGCAGTGAGGGGCACCTCAGCATCCACACACCACGGGACCTCTGCAAACCAGCAAAGTCAGTACTTCCTTCTCCGCCTCTCCTCTTGCTACACCTCCCTTAGGTTGCCCAGCTGGCCCTCAGCAGGGCTTTGTCCTTCATACTTCCCGCTCCCCAGCTCCCTGAGCTCCTCCCTGCCTGGCCCCATACCTGGGGAGACGATGCAGATGGCCATGAGCAGCACATGCTCCTCCTCATGCAAGTTCAGCTTCTTCAGTCCCACCTGGAACTTGATGAGGGGCTCAATCAGCTCCAGGCTGTGTCCGGCTGTGAGAGACAATGGCCAGGTACCGTGGGCAGAGCTGAGGAGCCGCCCACCCACCTCCAACCCCATGGGTCCGACCCTCGCCCTTCTCTCCCTGTTGGTGCCTAACTCCCTCCCATGTATCTGATTGGAGCCCAAACCCCAGGAGGGGTGGAGCCAGCGTCTGGGAGCTGGAAAAGTTGGAGGTGGAGTCCAGGCAGACCTTTGGTCACGTCACTGACGCGGTACTTGTAGTCTTGGTTGCCACAGGTCCAGGACATGTCGTCCATGGTGAAGGACTCATTGGAGCGCAACATGATGACCTCAATGGCACTTGACTTCAGCAGTACGATCTGGTCCTCAGAGGTGAGGTCTCTGCAGGGGAGGGAGGGAGGGAGGGAGGTCAGGTTACCAGTCAACACCTTCAAGCCACACAAATCAGTTTAGTGTTTTGACAGGTATACACCTGCTGGGCACCAACATGCACCCTGGGTCTTTCATCAAGGAGCTTGCAGCCTGGCTGGAAGGGACAAGAGTGTTCCTTGAGAGAGAACGGTTCAACACTGTGCTCATGTGCCAAGGCCAGAAGTGAAGTAGCTCAGTTACTAAGACAAGAAAAACTCAGAGACCAAGCAGCCGGAGCTATGGGGCACAGGAAACAGGGCCCAGGCATGAATATGGCGGTCTGCAAAAGGTAGGGCCACGGCATCTTCAACAACACCCAAGTTTTCTCCTCCTCTCCCTCCTCCTGTCCTCCAGTCCTTCTCAGTAGTAAATTCAGCCAATTCTGTCTCCAGGATGTCTCTCGAGCCCATGATCTTAGTCCCACTCCTACCAGGAGTGCTCTGGTTCAGAGCTCCAGCGTCTTTTCCAATAGCCTCTTACGGGAATCCCAGACTTGTTTCTCTCCAGTCTCTCATTCATCTTTCTTACCACTGCTGCAGGTCAATGTCCTCTTGCGCTCAGAAATCCTCACTGACTCGCAAACACCCTAGGATCAGGCCCACACTCCCTAACTTGGCTCCAACCTCTCATTCCAACTCCCTTTCCAATGTAAACTCCACCAACCTTCCATTCTAGCAGCATCATTGCCACTCCACATTCAGATGCTGTGTGTTCTCACTGTGCCTTTGTTTTTTCTTTTTTTTCTTGAGACAGGATCTCGCTCTGTTGCTGAGGCTGGAGTGCAGTGCTATGATCATAGCATGCTATAGCCTCAAACTCCTGAGCTCAAGTGAGCCTCCCACCTCAGCCTTCCGAATAGCTAAGACTACCAGCATGCGCCACCATGCTCAGCTAATTTTCTTTTATTAGTATTTTTAGAGACAGTGTCCTGTTCTGTCACACAAGCTGGAGTGCAACAGAATGATTATGGCTCACTGCAGCCTGAAACTCCTGGGCTCGAGCAATTCTCCTGCCTCAGCCTCCTAAGTAGCTGGGACTACAGGTGCACACCACCACACCTAGCTAATTTTTTTTTTTTTTTTTTTTGAGACGGAGTCTCACTTTGTCACCCAGGCTGGAGTGCAGTGGCATGATCTCGGCTCACCACAAGCTCCACCTCCCGGGTTCACGCCATTCTCCTGCCTCAGCCTCCTGAGTAGCTGGGACTACAGGTGACCGCCACCACACCCGGCTAATTTTTTTTTGTATTTTTAGTAGAGATGAGGTTTCACAGTGTTAGCCAGGACGGTCTCGATCTCCTGACCTTGTGATCCGCCTGCCTCAGCCTCCCAAAGTGCTGGGATTACAGGTGTACACCTAGCTAATTTTTAAATTTTTTTGTAGAGATGGTGTCTCACTATGTGGCCCAGGCTGGTCTCAAATTCCTGGCCTCAAGTGATCCTCCCATCTTGGCCTCTCAAAGCATTGGGGTTACAGGTGTGAGCCATTGCACCCAGCCATCACCACACCTTTGGGCATACTACAGCTCCAGCCAGGAATCCCCTTCTCATTCTCCATTTTGTTTTTCTGGTCCTGAATCCACTGTGTTTTCCCTTGGAGCCCCGCACCTTCTGACTCTTCAGCACAGTTAGGCCATGTCGCTGTGATGCATTGAACATTGCTGGTGCTCTTATTTGCCCTTCTCCTCCAGTTCTGCTCTTTTCATGCTTGCTTTCTACTCCTTTTTTTTTTTTTTTTTTTTTTTTTGAGACAGAGTCTTGCTCTGTTGCCCAGGCTGGAGTACAGTGGTGAGATCTTGGCTCACTGCAACCTCCACCTCCCAGGTTCAAGCAATTCTCCTACCTCGGCCTCCTGAGTAGCTGAGATTATAGGCACCCGCCACCACACCCAGCTAATTTTTGTATTTTTAGTAGAGACGGGGTTTTGCCATGTTGGCCAGGCTGGTCTCGAACTCCTGACCTCAGATGATCTGCCCACCTCAGCCTCCCAAGGAGCTGGGATTACGGCGTGAGCCACTGCGCCCGGCCACTTGTTTTCTACTCTTGTTTGAAAGTTACTTGGGGGCCGGCACCTCTTCTTAATCACCTTACTGTTGCCCACACACTGACCATTGAGCCCTCAGCACAAGAGGATCAATAGAGACGCGTTGATGATTTGAGAGGCCAGTGATTAGTTCCACTATTCTGAATCACGAATGGGCTTGTCTGAACAATGGCGAGGAAAAGGCAGGGCTCACAAATCATCTTGCTTCTGGCTTTTACTCCCTTTCTCTTCCTGACTGTCTACTTCCTCCTGGATATCCTGTAGATAGGCTGTCATCCCCTGGATGGCTGCATGTTTATATATAAAGACGGGAAGCTGATATTAACTGATGAGAGTGTTGTATCAATGGGTGATAGATGGTGGGGAATGAGAAGCCTTGCATGATCAGGATGGCCAGCAAAGGATCTGTATTGAAAAAAATCACAAAGTGCTAGAGTTGGGGCGCCCCTCTTAGGAACTCTTAGAGATGGCTCCTGTATAACCTCTGCAGGACTCTCCTAGGGTCAGGGAGCTTAGGGCCTCTGGACACAGCCATGGGGTTGTTAGCGTCGAGATTAATGACCTCTTCTATTGAGCTACAACCTACGCGGTGGTACACTCATTTGTGGTTTACAGTTTTGTACTCAATAAACCCAGAACCAGACTTCTCCACTAGCCATGGGACTTCCTTTGAACTGTAGCTAATGGAGGTTTTTAAAAAGGAAAACTACCATGTCCTCCTTCAGATAGTCTAAAGACACAATATCTAAACATCTCACAATCCTTGTCACTTTTCTCTAGATGCTCAATCCACATTTAAAAAACAAAAATGAACACCATCCCCATTTTTGTTTTGACTCATTATACAAGTAAAACATACTCATTATCAAATCTTTGGAAAATACATAAAAATGTAAAAACAAATTAAATTTGCTCATAACCACACTTCACATTTTGGGACATTTTCTTCCTATCCTTTTTTCTTATTTATTTAATTTTTTTTTTTTGAGACAGAGTCTTGCTCTGTCACCCAGGCTGGAGTGCAGTGGCGCAATCTTGGCTCACTGCAACCTCTCCCTCCTGGGTTCAAGCAATTCTCCTGTCTCAGCCTGCGGAGGAGTTGGGACTACAGGCATGCGCCACCACACCCGGCTAATTTTTGTATTTTTAGTAGAGATGGGGTTTCGCCATGTTGGCCAGGCTGCTCTTGAACTCCTGACCTCAAGTGAGTTCTGCCCACCCTAGGTGTCCCAACGTTCTGGGATTATAGGTGTGAGCCACCATGCTTGGCACCTTCCTGTCTTTTTTCTATGCAGATATATATATACCCACAAATACACATAGAGAGAGGGAGTATATATTTAACATACTGGAGCTTATACTAATTCTTTATCCTACTTCCTATATCACTCAAAATTATTTAGCCCAGTTCTTAGAGGGTCGCATGATGTTACATCATAACAGTATACTCTAAGTTATTGAGCCAGTCTTCCATTTATCTATTTTTGAACATTTTGATTGCTTCCAATTTTTGCTATCATAGGTAATTCTGGGAGGAATATCTTTATACATAGCGTTTTGTTCAGTGCCCCACTCAAACAGATGGCCAGCAGTGAACACACCTTCCATGGATGCGGGCCAGAGAGACTTCAGTGGGGTCACTGCTTTTGTGATCCACACATCCTGCTGCTAGGAACACAGACCCAAAACGACCCCAAATGACTGCCCACAGCCTGGAAATACAGGGCCTTTCTAAATACAGCTCACAGCCAGGACCAGGGATGGTGGCGGGGTGCGAGTAGAGGTGGAGTTACAGGGGAAGCCATAAGAGAGCTTGTTCCACGATGATAGGCACCAGCACAGCTCCGTTTCCCCTCCCTCACCTGTGTGACATTTACACCCTCCTCTGTCTTCACGCCTGCAGCCGCTTCTGGGCACCCGAGATGTGCCTGGAATGTGTTGCTGTTTCATCTTTCCCACCCCAACAGGCAGAGCCTGGCCCCTCCCCTCCCGCATTCCCACGGTACCTCCAGCAGGCTTGTAGCAGGGCTCTTATCTCCTTGCAGCAATTGTTTACATGTGTATCTCTTTCATCAGACACCAAATCCCTGGATGCCAGGGACTGTCTTCTCAACAACTTTTGTCCCTCACAGTTTATGTAAGAAAGCTATCTGTTGGATGGATGAAGAAATGAATGTGGAGAAAGGCCACAGCACGAAGGAAGCATGATAACCCCCAGGGCTCTTCCCTAGGTATGGAAATGGCAATGAAGGTGAAGGCATTTAGCAGAAGAGGGCAGGGCTGCAGCTTATGTGGCCTGGTCTCTCATGTACTTTACTTGTCAGTGAAGCCTGGGGGTCCTAAGTCCTCAGATCTAAGGCTGCTCTTGGCCATTTAGATGCTGCTGCTGACATCACCTCCTCCATGCGTTTCATTTGCAGTGCCAGCAGGGAGGGAGATTGGTGGGGTGAGACTGAGAGGCTAAGGGAGGAGAGGTGGGAGGAGAGAGCGGGCCAAGGCCACACTGTAGCACAGTTCACACCCAGAACAGCCCATCCAGCCCCACCCCACGTCGGTCTCATGCCCACAGGATGGAGACTCATCCTGTGCCCCCACACACCCACACAGAAGTCTCATCCTGCCTTCCCCACACCCTCCGCCCCTGCCTGCAGGCAGCAAGATCAAAGCCACCAGGGACGCAGCCACTGTTCTTCTATGTCTTGGAACAATAGAACCCCTAAGTGTGGAAAGCAGCAGAACAAGAGAGCTACTGGGCTGGCCCACCCTGGGCCCAGTTGGAGCCTAGGTTTGGGCTCCAGTCCAGGCTCAGCATCACCTCTGTCCAGTCACAGAGTGTCCATACCAGTGTCCCTGCAAGCTCTCTTGGCAAGGCCTGCTCCATTTTCATTGGCATACCTTCTGCTCTGGGACTTCTCAAGTCATACTGAAGTCAGAGAGGCCAACCCTAGCATGTTCAGGATCAGTTTAACCCATTTTGCATCAGTGGCTGGGCAGCTCCCGTACCTGCCCATATGTACCTCACTTTAGCCATGAGTTGCAAGGACAGACTAGGGGACAGAGGGGAACGTGATGAAAGGAAGAGGGCAGACTTCAACTTAACCTCCCGGAAGAGAAACTGAGAGTAGTGCTATTTGTGTCAGGATACATGTGGGAGGGCAAGGGATAGGGGCCTTGAGCATGGGAGAAATTGGAGGCTGGGGTTCCTTAGTGAAGGGGGCAGCACTGGAGTAATCTGATTTAATGAGTAACTTTCTTTTTAGGACAGCTTTCCCGTGTGTGCAATCTCAGCCACCACTGGAATCACTGAACCTGGAATCACTGTATCTGGAAAGGACCATGGGGGCCCTCTGTCCTACTCTGCACTAGAGCAGGGAAAGATGAAGCCTGTGTAGACGAGGACTGCTGCCTGACGTGAGGATGGAAGCCGAGTGCTTCCGTGTTTTTTCCCTAGCCGTTTACACAAAACAGGACTTTGGAATATGTGGAGTTTGCAAACAGTAACGTGAAGCGTGGAGGAGGGAGCTGGGACTTGTGCTCTACGGAATGTGTTGTCAGTTCCAAGGAAAGGCTCTGAGGGTAAACCCCGGGCTCAGAGCAATGCTGGGTTCACACAAGATCTGTCGCTTGCTCCTGCCTGCCTGCCAGAGGGGCCCTCGCTCCTATCACTACAACCAAAATGTGCAGTGCAGTAGGAGTGTCTCAGCACTGTCTGCCAGTTTTCTCTTCTTCACCATTTTCACATTAATTCCAGGAGAAGAGCATCGAAAAATTTCTGGTATTTGGGTTGGTGAGAGGCATAAAATAACACAGAGCCAGTTTTCTCAGGGCAGAAACAAACTGGAAAGTTCTGGGTTTAGCTCTGTGAATGACCATCATTTTACTGGCAAGGCAGTAATTTAGGCAATAACTCATGGCTTTTCTACACAGCTAAGAGGGCCATACACCGATATATGGCAACTCATAATCTGTTTCCATCCAGAGCCGGCAATGTTAACTATTTTCCAGCTCCCTGTATTCCAGCACTGAATCTGAGCATTAGTATCTAGGAAGCATTTTGCCCCTTCTGCCAGAAATACAGCTATTGCTGCTACTTGAAATGACAATAACATTGCTTGAGATGGATTTACTTCTCTTTCTCAACCATATTGTGTATGTATTTTATGGCAATATACCAAACGAACTTCGGGGAAGAATGAAGATGCAAATATACGTAAATATAGCCATCTCCCAACACATCTATTACATGTGTCAATACTGTATTGTTTTAAGAATATTGGCCGGCGGTGGCTCACGCCTGTAATCCCAGCACTTTGGGAGGCCAAGACGGGCGGATCATGAGGTCAGGAGATCGAGACCGTCCTGGCTAACATGGTGAAACCCCATCTCTACTAAAAATACAAAAAAATTAGCCGGGCGTAGTGGCAGGCGCCTGTCGTCCCAGCTACTCAGGAGGCTGAGGCAGAAGAATGGCGTGAACCCGGAAGGCGGAGCTTGCAGTGAGCTGAGATTGCGCCACTGCACTCCAGCCTGGGCAACACAGCGAGACTCTGTCTCAAAAAAAAAAAAAAAATATGGGCCAGGCATGGTGGTTCACGCCTGTAATCCCAGCACTTTGGGAAGCTAAGGCTGGCAGATCACCTGAGGTCAGGAGTTCAAGACCAGCCTGGCCAAGATGGTGAAACCCCATCTCTACTACTAAAAATATAAAACTAGCCAGGCGTGGTGGTGCGTGCCTGTAATTTCAGCTACTCAGGAGGCTGAGGCAGGAGAATTGCTTGAACCCGGGAGGCAGAGGTTGCAGTAAGTTGAGATCATGTCATTGTACTCTGGCCTGGACAACGAGAGGGAAACTCTGTCTCAAAAAAAAATAAAAAAAATTAGCCAGGCATGGTGGCACGCTCCTGTAGTTCCAGCTACTTGGGAGGCTGAGGCAGGAGAATTGCTTGAACCCGGAAGGCGGAGGTTGCAGTGAGCCGAGATTGTGCCATTGCACTCCAGCCTGGGCGAAAAGAGTGAAACTCCATCTCAAAAAAGAAAAAAAAAAGAATATTAACACTGCATGAGTATTTAAATAAAAGTATTATATACGCTATTAGTGTTAAAACAATAAAACAGGAATAAATGAATGAAATTTATATGAATGAATTAATAAAGGAGGATCCCTTCTCCAATAGAACTCCTTATACTTATCTATTTTGGCAAAAATATATCAGTATGGTTAGGAAATGGTCTTTATATTTTTCTTTTTTGAGACAGAGTCTTGCTCTGTTGCCCAGGCTGGAGTGCAGTGGCGCAATCATGGATCACCATAGCCTTGACCTCCTGGGCTCAAGTGATCCTCCTGCCTCAGCCTCCCTAGTAGGTGGGACTACAGGCATGTGCAACCACGCCTGGCTAATTTACAATTTTTTTTTTTTGTAGAGAAGAGGTCTCACTATGTTGCTCAGGCTGGTCTGGAACTCCTGGGCTGAAGCAATCCTCCTACCTCAGCCTCTCAAAGTGTTGGGATTATAGGCATGTGCCACTGTGCCCAGCCAGGAAATGGTCTTTAACTGTACATTTTGGTGAAGGATGCCAGGGTCATATATGCCAGGAAACCTATCTCTCTCCAGGATTCCTAGACTGTTTCACAAGTCTACAGGGCCAAGCCCTTCTCCTCTGTATCACTTCATTCTGCTCTCAGAATTGGGGTGTGGAGGAATCATATCGTTGAATTTAAAGAGATAATATGAGGATTCCAGTCAAGCCAGCTGGAGTGAACACAGCAGTGAGCTGGGAGTTCTAGGCTTGGCTTTGACATGCTGGCTCCAACGCCTGGAAGCGATCCTGGCCGGCCATTGGACCTCTCTGGGCTTCCACACCATCATCCAGAAAGTGCAGGGATGGACTAGTTCTCCAGTGCTGGCTCGCAGAGTAACGCAGGACAGGCTGCACTTTCTAAATACAGATTTCTGGGCCTACGCCAGAGATTCTGATTTCTCAGGTCTAGGGTAGGGCCTGAATCTCTATTTTAAAGAAGCAATGGAGGCTGGCTGCCATGGCTCACGCCTGTAATCCCAGCACTTTGGGAGGCTGAGGTGGGTGGATCACTTGAGGTCAGGAGTTTGAGACCAGCCTGGCCAACATGGCGAAACTCCGTCTCTACTAAAAATACAAAAATTAGGGCAGGGCGCGATGGCTCACGCCTGTAATCCCAGCACTTTGGGAGACCAAGGCGGTTGGATCACGAGGTCAGGTGATCAAGAACAGCCTAGCCAACATGGTGAAACCCTGTCTCTACTAAAAATACAAAAATTAGCTGGGCGTGGTGGTGCGCACCTGTAATCCCAGCTACTTAGGAGGCTGAGGCAGGAGAATCACTTGAACCCAGGAGGTGGAGGTTGCAGTGAGCCGAGATCGCACCACTGCACTCCAGCCTGGGTGACAGAGCGAGACTCCATCTGGAAAAAAATAAAAATAAATAAATAAATAAATAAGCCGGGCGTGGTGGCTGGCGCCTGTAATCCCAGCTACTTGGGAGGTTGAGGCAGGAGAACCGCTTGAACCTAGGAGGTGGAGGTTGCAGTGAGCCGAGATCGCGCCACTGCACTCCAGCCTGGGTGACAGAGCAAGACTCTGTCTAAAAAAATAAAAAATAAAACGAAGAAGTGGAGGATGAGTGATCTCCAACCCCGCTTGTAGCTCAGTCTAGGACTGACTCTGTTCCCCAGAGATTGCCGAAGTTTCTTACCTGAATCCTGGGATCATCTTAGCAAAGCCAATGACCTTTTGGATGCTATAACTGACCAGGTCAGCCAGGTGGGGCAGCATGGAGAGCTGGGACAGCTCTAGGGTCACAGAAGGGTCATCTGAATCTTCTTCACTCAGATCCAGATTGGAGAAGCTGGACGAGTCCATCATGTCTGGGGGAGATGAGGGAAGAGAAGGAGCTATTTAAGGATACTTGGACCAGGCCCCTTCCTGCCAGCCCCTGCAAAGACCTGGTGTGCCCTGGCAGCAGAGCCAGCTGGGAATCCCACAGTGACTCCACAGGTCACCTTTAGCCCCAGGCTTCCCTCTGGGACTCTCTCTGCCTCTTTCAGCAGCATAAGGCAGTAAAATCAAAGAGCCAGAGACACTCAGAGCAATGAGACTTCCTCAAGCAGACCGTGTGCTGTTCCTACGGATCTCAATCAGAAAAGAATTTGGGACCCATCAAGCCATGGAAAAAAATGTTCAACCTTGCTAATGATCAAAGAACTGCAGTGTAGAACATCTATACGTTTCACCTACAAACCAGAAACAAAAATGTTTAAATGTTGATGCCAGTATTTATAAAGATGCAGGAAATTACGCAATGCATATAACGGCTGGGGTGCTAAAGGAGACGCGCATTACTGAAGGTACTCTAGAAAGCTATTTGACATTAGTCAAATAATTGTGTGTACTCTTTGACCAGTAATCCCACTTCCTGGAATTCATTGTAAGGGAAAATTTCAGATAAGTGTAAATATTTATCTACAAGTATACTGTTATCTTATTAAAACGCTGAGAAATAATCCAGATATCCAATGGTAGGGGATTAGGTACATTATTGTATTCCAGAATACTATGCAGCCTTTAAAAATTATATTCTGGGTGCGTACTAACTGGTATGGAAAAACAATGCAATATAAAAAAAAGCAAGGCATCAGATTGTATACAGCACAATTTCTTTTCTGAATATGCATATGTTTTTTTTTTTTTTTTTTTTTTTTTTAAAAAAAGGAAGGAAGGAAAGCATGATGCCTCCCAGACTCTCAGCTGAGCTGGAGGGGACAGGTCCTCCAGGGCCAGAGTGGTCCCCAGAGCTCAAGTGGAAGGTGGACCTCAATGGGACCAACACGTTCTCCTTCCCACTCCAAATTTCACCTTCTGAAGGGCCCAGGATTAAAATATCACTTAAAGGAAGCAGGTCACCTCCACGGAGGGGGCCATGGGCTGAAGCCTGGCTTAGAGGAAAGAGCATGGGCCCGGGAGGCCGATGCTGCACAGCTGGAATCCCAGCTTGGTCTTTTCCCCAGTGTGGGCCCTTGGGCAAGTCACCCCCTTCTATAACAGAGGGGATGTTGTGAGGACACTGCATGGCGCACAGTATTTGTATAAGTTTCCATTAGGGAGCCTTCCACCTCCTTCCATCCAGCAGCCCCAGGGCAGGTGTGGTGGACTCCTCGCCCCCGCTCTCTTACTCTATGGAGGGCTGAAGTCCTGCTTACCTGGGGAGGTGATACAGTGATCTGAGCAGGAGGAGGAGGAGTCCCCGGAGAAGCTGGGAGTGTGTCTGGAGTTGGGCCTGGAAGGATGGCTCCCTCCACCATCATTCACACGAACTGGAGGCTGGAAGGGAAAGATGGGGTCTCAGACCCACATTTTGGGGTTGCCTTCCTACCTTGGCCCTGATCTCTGATAGAAATGGCTTTGAGGAAGGTCTACGGGAAGGTGAAGCCTCCCAGTGCCAGGGGGCAGAGCAGCCTCCGTCCCTACCTCAGTTCTGTTCAGGATGTCCCCTGCCCTCTGTCCCTACTTCCTGGGCCCTGGCTCCACTAGTGCTTCTTCTCCGGACTGGCTCATCCTCCCAGCAGACAGACATACCCGGAACTGGCAGAAGTCGGAGTAGGTGGGGTCGTAGGTCTTATGGTGGGCGTCCAGCAGTATGGCAATGATGCGCTGCTGCTCCTCAGACAGCTTGGGCCGCAGACTGTCCTTCAAGGCCTCCTCCTCCTTCCGCTTCAGGATCATCTCCCGCTTCCGCTGCACCTCCTCATCTGTCAGGATGACTGTGGGGTGGGAAGGGGAGTCAGGAGGGCCGGCCAGCAGCTCCTCCAGGAAACCTTCCTCCTGCGGTTGAGGGTAAAGGTCCAAGATAGGAGGGGCTTTAACACTTGGGGCTCCCTCGGGGGTCCTCCTGCCATGGAGCCTCCCACTCCACTGTGTGAAGAAAAATCGGGTTTGCTATGGTGAAAAGGAAGGCACACGCAAGAAGAAGAAAAAGAGGATTTGAGAGGCGGGTTGGTCTGGGCTTTAGGGAGTCGGGGTTCTCAAGAACAAGTTGTGGGACCTTGGGCAAACTCTCTGGGCTTTTGTCCTTTTGTTTGTAAAATGAGAGATTTGGACCACATAAGTTCTTCCAGGTTCCTTTCTTGTACCTTCCTCCATAAAGTGTGTGCATGTGTCTGTGTGTGTTCAACATGCAGGTGGGGGAAGTAATAACAACTGCCTCAAAGGATGAACTGATTTGAGAACAGGATGCATGCGTGGCCCAGAGCAGATGCTCACTAAACGTTAGTTCTCTTCTCTCCCCTACCCTGATGTTCCATGATCCTGAAGAAGACATCAGGGTGGAGAGAGGATGCCAGAGTTCTCACAGCGCTGGAAGTGAGATGTGGAGAGGACTCCTCTATGTGGCTGTCTCCACATCCAGGTTTCCAGACATGGGACTGTGGAATATAGAAAGACTAGGCCTCTTTGGTTCTCTGCCCCACCACCCCTCCTCCAGCCTGTACGGCCTTGACATTTCTGTCCATGGAAGTTTTCAAGTCCTCTTGAAGGCCCCAAAGGGTGAGGCCTTGCAGCTCTAATCTTAGAAGTTCTCTCCAGCCACTAATCAGGGTGTGGGGCCATACGGAGCCCCACCACCACCTGCAGGCTTCTGCCTGCCTCCCTGTGCTGGGGCAGCTGTGGGGGTGGAGAGGATGCTGGGAGCAAAGGTGCCTCGCACGGCGGCTGGGCAAACAGACCTCCTGGCTGTGGCTTGCTGAGCGCTGACGGCAGGAGTGGGCACCGGGGCCCTCGGCCTGTAGCTACTTGCTCGGTGCTGCTGCTGCCAGGGCATCTGCCCACAGAACTGGGGAGTTTCACAAGAGCAGAGAAAGGAACCAGAAGCCCAGTGCGGGTGAGTTCCAGGCTTCGAGAAAGGTCCATTGGCCCAGGCCCTCAGGTAGGGGGAGGATGAGAGAAATTGGTGTGGGGTGAGGAAGAGCCTATGCTGGGTGGGAGTGGACAGCCAATGCCACAGGCATGGCAGGAAAGTGAGCGCTACTGCAAGAGATGGCGCTTCCCTCCACAGGGAGCCTGGGAGTAGACCACACCCAGGTGACTGACTCACCTGCCCAGACAGCTGCCAACTCTCCTCCCACAGTGGGTGTCTGCACAGACCCTACCAGGTCAGGCAGGGTGGGAGAGGAAGGGGCAGGGAGCATCCAGGGAAGGCAATGGGGGTAAGCCCTCGCTTGGGGAGCCCAAGATTAGGTGTCTTGTCTTTCCTGCTCACCTGGGGACCGGAGTTAGGGAGGCCTGTTTCTGCCAGCCACACCATGGTGTCTACAGGCACGTAGTTCAGCCTGACTGGACTTTGCTAACTTTCCAGTGATTCTGTGATGCCATCCTCCTGCCCAGATACTTTTCCCGGCCCCTACTGCTGACCACGTCCAAACTAAAGTTGGCTTCTTCCTAACTTTCAGACTTCATGTCTTAGTGCTTCTGGACACAGCCTCTGTTCTGGGCACGCTGGCATTGCTGCTGGCCTGGGAACATGACCTGCTCATGCTTGCCCCTGCATTTCCAGTTGTGCTGGGTGCCTGTCCAGCTGGGTCTCCTCTCCCCCAAACCTGTATGAGTTCTACCAGTTCTTCAGTGCCTACATCATAGCCATCTTTTTCCATGAGGCATTTCTTGATTGCCCTGATCTGCACCGAGCCTTGTTTTTTTTCTGCTGAGCCTCATTTCCTATGCCTGCTACATATTTAGTCTTTCACATTGACACCCAATTCTCTTCTGCTCTGTAAGACTCATGGTTAGCACAGGTTTCAATTCATTACCTATGGAGGGAGCCCAAGAAGTTCAAGGTCTCTTTCTCTAGATTACAAGTTACTTAAGGGCAGGGTCCATGTCTTACGATTCTTTCTTTTCTCTCCTTTCCTTTCCCTCCCTCCCCCCCCCCCCCCCCCTCCCTCCCTCCCTCCCTTCCTTCCTTCCTTCCTCTTTCTTTCTTTCTTTCTTTCTTTCTTTCTTTCTTTCTTTCTGTCTGTCTGTCTGTCTGTCTTTCCTTCCTTCCTTCCTTCCTTCCTTCCTTCCTTCCTTCCTTCCTTCCTTCTTTCTTCTTTCTTTCTTCCTTTCTTTCACAGAGTCTTGCTCTATTACCCAGGCTGGAGTGCAGTGGCACCATCTCGGCTCACTGCAACCTCCACCTCCCGGGTTCTAAGCGATTCTCCTGCCTCAGGCTACAGAGTACCTGGGCTTATAGGCACACGCCACCATGCCTGGCCAATTTTTTTGTATTTTTAGTAGAGACGGGGTTTCACCATGTTGGCCAGGCTGGTCTCAAACTCCTGACCTCAGGTGATCTGCCCGCCTCAGCCTCCCAAAGTGCTGGGATTACAGGCGTGAGCTACCATGCTCGGCCTTTGTCTTACAATTCTTATATTTCCCCCATGAAGGCTAGACCGGAGGGGCTACCTGGCCATAGTGCCTGCTCAATAGTCTGACACCAAACATCAAATGCATCCACATAGTTTACACCAACTGTGTGCAAATCATTTTCCTGGTTCAGGAAAGGCTAATGAGTACTCTAGTGCTGCTTGTCTCATGCAATGTAGTGAATGGCACCTGGCACACCAGAGAGCTGAGAAAGCTGACCTCTTTTATTGAAACAATTGTTATGGAAAGATTTTTGAGACAGAAAACCTTGTAACGGAACACTTTTAACGTCATATAACCTTTCCCTGATGATTCAGAGGTATCATTCTGAATAATTACTGAACACTGCAGGACAAGGTTACAGCCTCAGAGTTGTCGGAGGCTGTCTGCCCCGCATTGCATGGCTCGGCGTGCTGGGCTTTGGAGTTCTTGGGCTGCTTTTCTTGCTTCCAGTGTCCACCTCTCTGTTAAGCTATGCATTGTCTTCTTATTGGTGTCTGCCTCTGGAAGTGTGCCTTTCTACCCCTTAAGACTTACTTCTGATCTCTTGGGAGCTAGAAGTTCTGGTGATCAAGTTTGATGTAATAAAAAGAAAATATTCATAATACTGGATAGTACATAAAGAGTTTTTCTATCTATGAGGCACTATTCTAAGAGCCTTTTGTATATTAACTCATATATTTAGCCCTCATGACAACCCTTTAAGGCAGGTGCTATTGTTATTCCCATTTAGCAGATGAGGGAGCTGAGGCCCAGAGAGGCTTTCTACCTTCCTCAAAGTCACACAGCTAACAGTGGTGAAACCAGTATTTAGACCTGGGCAGTTGGGTTCCGGAGTGGAAAGCCATAACCACTAGCCTCTACTGTGTCTGATTACATCTGATTGTAAGTGGACCTTGGCTTTCAGCCATGGAGTTTTGACATGCATTGTGTTCCAATCCATCTGAAGAGTGTGAAAATAAAATTAAGTCACAAAGCTTGTGAATTGCCCACTTTAAAGAGACAAAGAAAGTTCAAGTTTAACCCTATAACATGCTTGCTCCCAGTCACTTGCATCAAATAGCAACCACCATCTTCTGTGGAGGTAATAGAGGAAGAAATGCTGAGATCTACCAGTTTCAAACAGGCCCAATCCATGAGCCTTCTGCAAGGCAACATTGCTTGAGGACTGAATAAGTCTGAAGTCTTTCACATATGCAAATGCACTGTAATTTATGAAATAATTTGTTTAAAGAGCTTGTTAATTTCATGGGCAATTTCTTATCATTTTTTCAATGGATTGAACCTAAAATGTCATTACTATCATATAGGAAGACACTATATGATATATGAAGCCATTGACCCAGAATGAGTAAACAGGTTCTGAAAGAGTGTTGGGCTGTCTGGTGATTAGGCATCTAAAGTGCATGAGTTTTGGCATGTGGACTTTGTAAAACCTACATGGCTGCTCAGAAGCTTTTTTTTGACTTCCTTTTAAGCTCCTTGCTGAGTGTGAAATTAACTTTGCACAAGTAATTCCCATGCAAGACATGTTCTCTCCCTAACAAAGCCAAGATCTGCAACATAAACAATTAGAAAACATTTCAAGATGCCAAGGATGGGCTAAGAACAACCACAGGAAGAGGACACAAAGTCTTTCCAAATGAATGGCACAGACGTGATCGGGTTTGGGAGAATCTTACTGATCTATAGAAATGTGGAAGATATACAGAGAGAAAGAAGCATAATGAGGAGCTAATATTCCTTGATCCACACATTTATTGAGCACCTACTATGTGCCAGGTACTTTGCTAACACCAGGGAGAAAAGACATACATCTGTAAAAACATCAAACAAGTTACCAAAATGTGTGGTTCTGTGCAGGACAGGTATAGTATAAGCAAAAAGCAAGAACTCAGTTATAAAATTTCTCGGGTTCCCAGGGTATAAAGTCAACTAAGAATGGAAAAGAGAGAAAATGAGTCTTTGGTGGGACCAAGCTCTCTTCAGTCCATCTCTTAGAGCATGTGAAAGTGCCTGGAAATGCACAATGGAGTGAGCTCCACGCACTGGGGCCACGAGAGGCTGCCTCGGGTGTGGCCTACAAGCCTGACCTTTGGAAGCAGACAGACCTAGATTAGAATGAATGCTGATACCATCATCTTATTAGCTCAGAGCCATGATATTTTAATTCCTCTGAGATTCCTCAGCTATTGAAAAAATAAAAGTATTTACATATTTAGGGAGTGTTGTGAGAATTTCAGAAGAAAATGCGTGTGCCTGACATGCTATCTGACACACAGTAGTTGGTCAATACACAGGGTTTCTGTCCTCATCCTTTCCCTTCCGGTGCCTCTTCTGTGGAAGGCCCCCCTCCCTGCCTGGCCAGCAGGAGCCTGGGCTTTTAGCTTCCTTCCTGTGGTTTTACAAATATTGAGACACTCAATTGTCTCTGGGATGCTATGCCTTGGGGACAAAACCCAGCCCAGATAAGAAATGAGCAGCTCTCCCAGGGTTCCGAGGCCGGGGGACTTCACACTGGGGAGGCCTCCTGAAGCTGGACTAACCTGAGGCTGGGAATGTCTCTTCCTGGACGATCTTCCCTTCGGGAAAGTAAAAAGCAACAGGACGTTTCTATTTTAACCGGATCCCCGCTCTACCAGCCCATCTAGAACTGAGTGCTGCTCCCTGCACTGGGATGAGGAGGGTGGCGTGGCGGGAAGCTGCCTTGGGCATACAGCGGGATGGGGACACAGGACTCCACAGGAGAGAATTAGGCTGGGGTGGGGGTGGCTGAGGCATAGCGCTCATTTAGGGATGGGGTGGGCATCGCTTCTGCGCTGCTGGTTTCCCTCCATGTGGTAGGGTGCTTCTGGCAGGGCTCCCTGATTTACCCCAGGCTGGTGCTGCTCTTCACCATGGATGCAGCGCTGTTTATGGGGACCAGGAGGCAGGTAGGAGGGGACATGAAGTCTGACTCTAGTCCCAGCTTGGCCACCAACTTGCTTTCTGACCCCAGTCCTGAGGTCTTTACCTTTCTGAGTCTCAGATGTTCTTTCTATTCTAAGTCAGTAGGACATCCTCTCCCTCCTGAGGTAGGAGAGGGGCCTCTTGGGCATCAGTGAGCTTGGCCCTGAGGGGATCTCCTGTGGCAGTGCCTTATGAAGCTCAGCAGTGGAACCTCGTGCCAGTCTTGGTTAGCTGGAGCTTTAGAAAGGCTGTCTTCTCTGCCGAGTTGGGACTGTGCCGAGCACACCTTGTTGGTGCCTACCCTAACGCCTCACCCTGAGCAGAGCCCACTGAGAATGTGTGTGAAGCCCCTTAAGGCACCCGGGCCTCCAGCCTCCACTTCTTATTCTCTCCAGGATAAAAACAGGAGCCAGGGCGTGGCCGGGACTAGGGTGGGAGCGATCGGCGTGCCCAGGCCTGCACCCTGTGGTGGTGCGGAGAAACCACAGCCCTGGAAACACCTTTCGGGGCTGCCAGTGTTGGCTGGGGAGCTGCCAGATCAGGAGGGAGGAGTCGTGACCCGCAGAAGAGAAGCCTAGATCAAGGCCCGGAGAGGAGACCCAGGGTCAGGGCCTCAGCTCTGCCTCTGTGTCCCAACAACAGAGAATTGTTTTTCCCATTAAGGGAGAAATTTGCTATCCTCTAAGCCCTGTTCTGTGACTTTTCCTCTGTCCCTGACACATATTCCTGTTACCTGACCTCTCCCCATCCCCCACCGCCCCAAACGGTCCCATAGCCAGGAGGGTCTGCATCTGAGCAACATCCCCACCCCGACTCCGACTCCTCAGACCCACAGCTAGGAGGGCCTGGGTTCTGTCCTAGGGATGGCTGGGGGTCTGGATGCAGACGGCAGACAGGAGTGAGCAAGAGAAGGGGAACAAGGAATGAGTGTGCAGAGAGCACCCATGCCCAGCTGGCCTTGCTCCAGCCCAGAGAGGGCCTGGCTGGCCCCTCCCAGCATCTGCTGAATTCAATGGCTACTCTAGTTACCAAATAACTGTCTTAGAGATCCGATGCAAAGTTCAAGTGTTGTTTTCAGTGATGGGTCAAAATATCCATGTAAACATGCCATGTTGGTCTTCTCCAACCCCAGAACAGGACAGGAAGTTCTATAGAATCACTCCTCTTTCTCCATCTGGATTCAGAGGGTTGTCCTAGAACCCAGTGCTTCCCCTGGCAGACTCTTTCCTCCTGGTCTCTCCCTGGTACAAGCCCTCAGATCTGCTCAAGGCGTTAGAGAGGGTGGGAGGCTGGGGCGCGACAGAACGTGGATGCCAACTATGCTCTGAAGACTTATTCTCCCCATCACTCCTGCCCTTCCCAACCCACAGCAGCCCTCTCTCCCCAAGCCCATAGAACCTGGGGGTCCTTGAACCTCATTCTTCCCTCTAGGTCCAGGTAACAGGGAGCTGAGAAAAGAGAATGGCGCCCTGGAGGAAGACCCTGACCCAGGAGTAGAAGGGACTCTTCAAGGCAGTGTCCTGCTTCTCCTTCTTCTCAGGCCCCACTCTGGAGGGACCCTTCCAGGGCCTCTGACACCAACACACAGATCCTCGAGAGGTGCACAGGGCTGCTGAGTGCATCTGACCCTGGACTTCCAGCTGCCCTGTCACCAGCTGCTGGTCCCACTGAGGCCCTGGCCCCAGATGCTGGCAGCTACAGAAGAAGGGCAGGCAGACCCTCTGCCCAAACTTGCAGGGGAGTGGCCAGCCCCTGACTCCAGTTCAGGCCCAAACCCCGCCCAGCCCCTGGACACTCACACTCCTTCATCATGCCGATGTCCACACAGCGTTTGAGCCGGCAGGCCTGGCAGTGGCGCCGGTTGTCCTTGGTGATGCGGCAGTCCCCGTTGAAGGGGCAGGTGAATAGTGCCTTCCGCTTCATGCTTCGCCTGCCGAGAGAGGACACACCCTGCCCTGGGTCACTGAACTTCTGGCTCCTCACCCTGTGACCACGGAGACCTGTCTTCTGGGCCCCCTGGTCTCCATTTCTCCAACAGAGGACATGGGGCCCACCCCAGCTGCCAGTCACTCTCACCTCTAGGCTGGGCACCAAACGATTCCTACTTCTCCTTTCATTGCCTGCCCAGCTCCCATCATGGATTGTACTTACCTTTTTTCTTTTAATTTTTGTTTTTTTGAGGGGGACAGGGTGTTGCTTTGTAGCCCAGGCTGGAGTGCAGTGGCATGATCTCGGCTCACTGCAGGCTGGACCTCCCGGGTTCAAGTAACCTTCCTGCTTCAGCCTCCAGTGTAGCTGGGACTACAGGTGCATACCACCACGCCTGGCTAATTTTTAGATTTTTTGTAAAGATGGGGTCTCACTATGTTGCCCAGGCTAGTCTGAAACTGCTGGGCTGAAGCAATCCCCTCTCCTAGGCCTCCCACAGTGCTGGGATTACAGGTGTGAGCCACTGCACCCCAACCCTTTTTTTTTTTTTTTTTTGAGATGGAGTTTCGCTCTGTCACCCAGGCTGGAGTGCAGTGGCTCACTCGGCTCACTGCAAGCTCTGCCTCCCAGGTTCACACCATTCTCCTGCCTCAGCCTCCACAGTAGCTGGGACTACAGTCACCCGCCACCACGCCCGGCTAATTTTTTTTTGTATTTTTAGTAGAAATGGGGTTTCACCATGTTAGCCAGGATGGTCTTGATCTCCTGACCTCATGATCCACCTGCCTTGGCCTCCCAAAGTGCTGGGATTACAGGCGTGAGCCATCGCTCCTGGCCACGCCCTGACTCTTATACTTACTTTTACAGTACTCTGTTCTCCTTCCCATTTTAAAAAATTACACAGGAAATAATGCAAGTATATTTCCCTAGAAAAAAACCTTCTTAAATATTGAAATCTCCAGAGTAGCCAGCATAACAACATTTAATGAGCCGCTATGAGAAGTAAGGATGCTAGTCTCAGCATGAAGAGTCTTCTAGAGTCTAGAGACCTGTGACTGGAATAGCTCCTGTTCCGGGGATAGATGTGTACATGCAAGGGAGAAAAGGCCCAAACCATAGCTCTAGACATCCGAGAACCTGCCCAGAAAGAGAAGGGGCCAGACAAGCAGGTGGAAATCCTGAGGCCTGGCCTTGGGTTTTTTTTAAAGGAAGAGGAAGCAGGAGCTCTGTAGGAACAGAAAACTAGAGCTGGGCATGGTGGCTCATGCCTGTAATCCTAGCACTTTGAGAGGCCGAGGTGGGCAGATCATCTGAGGTCAGGAGTTTGAGACCAGCCTGGCCAACATGCCAAAACCCCGTCTCTACTAAAAATACAAAAATTAGTTGGCCATGATAGTGCATGCCTGCAGTCCCAGCTACTTGGGAACTGGGGGCTGAGGCAGGAGAGTCACTTGAACCCAGGAGGTGGAGGTTGCAGTAGGCCGAGATCATGCCACTGCACTCCAGCCTGGGCAACAGAGCAAGACCCTGTCTCAAAAAACAAAACAAAACAAAACAAAACAAAACAACCCCAGAAAACTACTGAAGTGTTCTTAGCTAGAAAGGTGGCACCCTTGAGGCTGGGCGTGGTGGCTCAGGCCTGTAATCCCAGCACTTTGGGAGGCCGAGGTGGGTGGATCCCACGAGGTCAAGGAGTTCGGGACCAGCCTGACCAACATAGTGAAACCCTGTCTCTACCTAAAAATACAAAAATTAGCCAAGCACGGTGGCACATGCCTATAGTCCCCGCTACTCGGGAGGCTGAGGCAGGAGAATCACTTGAACTTGGGAGACGGCGGTTTCACTGAGCCAAGATTGTGCCACTGCATTCCAGACTAGGCAACAGAATGAGACTCTGTCTCAAAAAAAAAAAAAATAAAAAAAGAAAAGTGGCACCATTGTAGCCTATGTAAGTTGTGTGTGTGTGTGCACAAGTGTGCAAGTTTAAGGGCTCATTTTCCTAATTCAAACATTCTCTCCCACTGCCAGCCACAGCACGTGGACTTTGGGAGGCTGCACAAAGGACACCTCCCTGAGGCACCTCCCTAGAGGCTTTGCATCATCCATGTCCTGAGAGTCCGATCCTCCTCCCAGCCCCAGCAGGAGTAGGTCCCACTTTTCCGGCATAGTTGGGGCAAGATGGTGGCGGAATCACTGTCTGCATGAGCAGCAGCTTCTTGCAAGGAACTGCTGAGTGTGAAGATGCCCAGGCCTCCCAAGCCAAAGCCCAGCCCCAACCATTTCCTTCCTGGAGATGAGCCACTGACATCATCTGCTCAGAGGCCAGGCATTAGTTAGGATTCTTGGTAAAACATGACTCACTGTTCACATTCACTAGAACATAAACGGGGTTGAGGGCAATCGCACTCATCAATTCACAAGCTTGCTCTAGCAAATGGACAGCTGGGGACCACACCGACTCAGGCCCTGGGATAGAGAAGAGACCAGAGTAGGGCTCTGCTGGCAGTCCCAGGCAGGCCCAGATTCTTAGTTCCACAGAGGGCCCAAGAGACCGTCAGTGTAACTCCCTCCCTTTATACGTGGGACCACTGAGGTTAAGAAACTTACGGGTGAGGATATTCAGCAAGAAGTGCAGGCTCCTAGGTCTGGAAGTCTTAGGGATCTAAGGCTTAGCCTTTAGCTTCCTGGATTGTTTTCAACCCCAGAAACTTAAAGTGCTCAGTGAAGTTGACAGCCCAAACAGCCCCAGGTGGCTCAAGGCCAAGAATGACCCAACAGTCAAGGAAGCAGCTGCTATTGGTTTTGGACCTTGGCTCTGGTACCCTGCTGTGACAACCCTCATCACCCAAGGGGCCTACCGCAGAGCCAGGGTTGTCAGGAGGTGGAGCAGCACCAGACTATCAGGGGCTCCTTAGCTCCAAGTCTAGCCTGCCTCAGGTCCAGTCCTGACCCTGCAGTAGCTAACAAAAGAGACGTTATACGCCAGGCTTTTTTCCATCTTCGTGGAAACAAAAAGCCTTTTGCCTTTCACCTCTATTTGTTTACTGCCGCTTTTCTGGAGGGACAAGAGAATACAGAAGCACCTTGGGAACTGTTAGGGTTCCCCAGAAACGAGATACAATCATCCCCACAGGGCACCGCTGTATATTCCAGGACATGAGATTGGTGTCCCTCCCACCACCCTTGTGGTTCTTGAGGCTTCGTCCCTCACCACAAATGCTCAGGCCTCAGAATGCCCGTAATCGTCTAAACTTACTCAAGGACCAGAATTTTCTATTTCAGAAGAAACTCTCATTTCCTTTTTTTTTTTTTTT